>NW_027441807.1:0-300000 GCF_048569485.1 Anomaloglossus baeobatrachus
CGAGCCCCCCAAACGTGCAGCGTCACCCCCTGGCCACTGCGAGCCCCCCAAACGTGCAGCGTCACCCCCTGGCCACTGCGAGCCCCCCAAACGTGCAGCGTCACCCCCTGGCCACTGCGAGCCCCCCAAACATGCAGCGTCACCCCCTGGCCACTGCGAGCCCCGCAAACGTGCAACGTCGCCCCCTGCCCAGTGCCAGCCCCCCCAAACGTGCAGCGTCGCCCCCTGCCAGCCCCCCAAACGTGCAGCGTCGCCCCCTGCCCAGTGCCAGCCCCCACAAACGTGAAGCGTCGCCCCCTGGCCACTGCGAGCCCCCCAAACATGCAGCGTAAGCCCTTGGCCAGTGCGAGCCCCCCAAACATGTGTCGCCCCCTGCAAGCCCCCCAAACAGCGTCATCTCCCCGGCCAGTGCGAGCCCCCCCCAAACGTACAGCATCATCCCCCCGGCCAGTGCGAGCCTCCCCAAATGTACAGCGTCATCCCCCCGGCCAGTGCGAGCCCCCCCAAACATGCAGCGTCGCCCCCCGGCCAGTGCGAGCCCCCCCAAACGTACAGCGTCATCCCCCCGGCCACTGCGAGCCCCCCAAACATGCAGCGTCACCCCCTGGCCACTGCGAGCCCCGCAAACGTGCAACGTCGCCCCCCGGCCAGTGCGAGCCCCCCCAAGCGTGCAGCGTCGCCCCCTGCCCAGTGCCAGCCCCCCCCAAACGTGCAGCGTCGCCCCCTGCCAGCCCCCCCCAAACGTGCAGCGTAGCCCCCTGCCCAGTGCCAGCCCCCCCAAACGTGAAGCGTCGCCCCCTGCCCAGTGACAGCCCCCCCCAAACGTGAAGCGTCGCCCCCTGGCCACTGCGAGCCCCCCAAACATGCAGCGTAACCCCCTGGCCAGTGCGAGCCCCCCAAACATGTGTCGCCCCCTGCAAGCCCCCCAAACGTACAGCGTCAACTCCCCGGCCAGTGCGAGCCCCCCCAAATGTAGAGCGTCATCCCCCCGGCCAGTGCGAGCCCCCCCAAACGTGCAGCGTCGCCCCCCGGCCAGTGCGAGCCCCCCCAAACGTACAGCGTCATCCCCCCGGCCAGTGCGAGCCCCCCCCAAACGTGCAGCGTCGCCCCCCGGCCAGTGCGAGCCACCTTAAACGTGCAGCGTCACCCCCCGGCCAGTGCGAGCCACCCCCAAACGTGCAGCGTCGCACCCCGGCCAGTGCGAGCCCCCCCAAACGTACAGCGTCATCCCCCCGGCCAGTGCGAGCCCCCCCAAACATGCAGCCTCACCCCCTGGCCAGTGCGAGCCCCCCAAACATGCAGCCTCACCCCCTGGCCAGTGCGAGCCCCCCAAACATGCAGCCTCCCCCCCTGGCCAGTGCGAGCCCCCCAAACGTGCAGCAGCGCACCGCGGCCAGTGCGAGTCCCCCCCAAACGTGCAGCGTCGCCCCCCGGCCAGTGCGAGCCCCACCAAACGTGCAGCGTCACCAACCCGGCCAGTGCCATCCCCCCAAACGTGCAGCGTCGCACCGCGGCCAGTGCGAGTCCCCCCAAACGTGCAGCGTCGCCCCCCGGCCAGTGCGAGCCCCACCAAACGTGCAGCGTCACCAACCCGGCCAGTGCCATCCCCCCAAACGTGCAGCGTCGCACCGCGGCCAGTGCGAGCCCCCCCAAACGTGCAGCATCATCCCCCCGGCCAGTGCGAGCCCCCCCAAACGTGCAGCATCGCCCCCCGGCCAGTGCGAGCCACCCCAAACGTGCAGCGTCGCCCCCCCGGCTAGTGCGAGCACCCCCAAACGTACAGCGTTGCCCCCCCGGCTAGTGCGAGCACCCCCAAACGTACAGCGTTGCCCCCCCGGCTAGTGCGAGCACCCCCAAACTTGCAGCGTATCCCCCCGGCCAGTGCGAGCCCCCCCAAACATGCAGCCTCACCCCCTGGCCAGTGCGAGCCCCCCAAACATGCAGCCTCACCCCCTGGCCAGTGCGAGCCCCCCAAACATGCAGCCTCCCCCCCTGGCCAGTGCGAGCCCCCCAAACATGCAGCCCCCCCCCTGGCCAGTGCGAGCCCCCCAAACGTGCAGCAGCGCACCGCGGCCAGTGCGAGTCCCCCCCAAACGTGCAGCGTCGCCCCCCGGCCAGTGCGAGCCCCACCAAACGTGCAGCGTCACCAACCCGGCCAGTGCCATCCCCCCAAACGTGCAGCGTCGCACCGCGGCCAGTGCGAGTCCCCCCAAACGTGCAGCGTCGCCCCCCGGCCAGTGCGAGCCCCACCAAACGTGCAGCGTCAACAACCCGGCCAGTGCCATCACCCCAAACGTGCAGCGTCGCACCGCGGCCAGTGCGAGCCCCCCCAAACGTGCAGCGTCGCACCGCGGCCAGTGCCATCCCCCCAAACGTGCAGCGTCGCCCCCCGGCCAGTGCGAGCCCCCCCCAAACGTACAGCGTCGCCCACCGGCCAGTGCGAGCCACCCCAAACGTGCAGCGTCGCCCCCCGGCCAGTGCCATCCCCCCCAAACGTGCAGCGTCGCACCCCGGCCAGTGCGAGCCCCCCCAAACGTGCAGCGTCGCACCCCGGCCAGTGCGAGCCCCCCCAGACGTGCAGCGTCGCACCGCGGCCAGTGCGATCCCCCCCAGACGTGCAGCGTCGCACCGCGGCCAGTGTGAGCCCCCCCAAACGTGCAGCGTCACCAACCCGGCCAGTGCCATCCCCCCAAACGTGCAGCATCGCCCCCCGGCCAGTGCGAGCCCCCCCAAACGTGCAGCGTCGCCCCCCCGGCCAGTGCGAGCCCCCCCAAACGTGCAGCGTCGCCCCCCGGCCAGTGCGAGCCCCCCCAAACGTGCAGCGTCACCAACCCGGCCAGTGCCATCCCCCCAAACGTGCAGCGTCGCACCGCGGCCAGTGCGAGCCCCCCCAAACGTGCAGCGTCGCCCCCCGGCCAGTGCGAGCCCCCCCAAACGTGCAGCGTCGCCCCCCGGCCAGTGCGAGCCCCCCCAAACGTGCAGCATCATCCCCCCGGCCAGTGCACGCCTCCCCAAATGTACAGCGTCATCCCCCCGGCCAGTGCGAGCCCCCCCAAACGTACAGCATCATCCCCCCGGCCAGTGCGAGCCCCCCCAAACGTGCAGCGTCGCCCCCCGGCCAGTGCGAGCCACCACAAACGTGCAGCGTCGCCCCCCCGGCTAGTGCGAGCACCCCCAAACGTACAGCGTTGCCCCCCGGCTAGTGACAGCACCCCCAAACTTGCAGCGTATCCCCCCCGGCCAGTGCGAGCCCCCCCCAAACATGCAGCCTCACCCCCTGGCCAGTGCGAGCCCCCCAAACATGCAGCCTAACCCCCTGGCCAGTGCGAGCCCCCCAAACATGCAGCCTCCCCCCTGGCCAGTGCGAGCCCCCCAAACGTGCAGCGTCGCACCGCGGCCAGTGCGAGTCCCCCCAAACATGCAGCGTCGCCCCCCGGCCAGTGCGAGCCCCACCAAACGTGCAGCGTCACCAACCCGGCCAGTGCCATCCCCCCAAACGTGCAGCGTCGCACCGCGGCCAGTGCGAGCCCCCCCAAACGTGCAGCGTCGCACCGCGGCCAGTGCGAGCCCCCCCAAACGTGCAGCGTCGCCCCCCGGCCAGTGCGAGCCCCCCCAAACTTGCAGCGTCGCCCCCCGGCCAGTGCGAGCCCCCCCAAATGTGCAGCGTCACCAACCCAGCCAGTGCGAGCCCCCCCAAACTTGCAGCGTCGCCCCCCGGCCAGTTCGAGCCCCCCCAAACGTGCAGCGTCGCCCCCCGGCCAGTGCGAGCCCCCCCCCCAAACGTACAGCGTCGCCCACCGGCCAGTGCGAGCCCCCCCAAACGTGCAGCGTCGCCCCCTGGCCAGTGCGAGCCCCCCCAAACGTGCAGCGTCGCCCCCCGGCCAGTGCGAGCCCCCCCCAAACGTGCAGCATCATCCCCCCGGCCAGTGCGAGCCTCCCCAAATGTACAGCGTCATCCCCCCGGCCAGTGCGAGCCCCCCCAAACGTGCAGCGTCGCCCCCGGCCAGTGCGAGCCCCCCCAAACATGCAGCGTCGCCCCCCGGCTAGTGCGAGCCCCCCCAAACGTACAGCATCATCCCCCCGGCCAGTGCGAGCCCCCCCAAACGTGCAGCATCGCCCCCCGGCCAGTGCGAGCCACCCCAAACGTGCAGCGTCGCCCCCCCGGCTAGTGCGAGCACCCCCAAACGTACAGCGTTGCCCCCCCGGCTAGTGCGAGCACCCCCAAACGTACAGCGTTGCCCCCCCGGCTAGTGCGAGCACCCCCAAACTTGCAGCGTATCCCCCGGCCAGTGCGAGCCCCCCCAAACATGCAGCCTCACCCCCTGGCCAGTGCGAGCCCCCCAAACATGCAGCCTCACCCCCTGGCCAGTGCGAGCCCCCCAAACATGCAGCCTCCCCCCCTGGCCAGTGCGAGCCCCCCAAACGTGCAGCAGCGCACCGCGGCCAGTGCGAGTCCCCCCCAAACGTGCAGCGTCGCCCCCCGGCCAGTGCGAGCCCCACCAAACGTGCAGCGTCACCAACCCGGCCAGTGCCATCCCCCCAAACGTGCAGCGTCGCACCGCGGCCAGTGCGAGTCCCCCCAAACGTGCAGCGTCGCCCCCCGGCCAGTGCGAGCCCCACCAAACGTGCAGCGTCACCAACCCGGCCAGTGCCATCCCCCCAAACGTGCAGCGTCGCACCGCGGCCAGTGCGAGCCCCCCCAAACGTGCAGCGTCGCACCGCGGCCAGTGCCATCCCCCCAAACGTGCAGCGTCGCCCCCCGGCCAGTGCGAGCCCCCCCCAAACGTACAGCGTCGCCCACCGGCCAGTGCGAGCCACCCCAAACGTGCAGCGTCGCCCCCCGGCCAGTGCCATCCCCCCCAAACGTGCAGCGTCGCACCCCGGCCAGTGCCATCCCCCCCAAACGTGCAGCGTCGCACCCCGGCCAGTGCGAGCCCCCCCAAACGTGCAGCGTCGCACCGCGGCCAGTGCGATCCCCCCCAGACGTGCAGCGTCGCACCGCGGCCAGTGTGAGCCCCCCCAAACGTGCAGCGTCACCAACCCGGCCAGTGCCATCCCCCCAAACGTGCAGCATCGCCCCCCGGCCAGTGCGAGCCCCCCCAAACGTGCAGCGTCGCACCGCGGCCAGTACGAGCCCCCCCAAACGTGCAGCGTCGCACCGCGGCCAGTGCGAGCCCCCCCAAACATGCAGCATCGCCCCCCGGCCAGTGCGAGCCCCCCCAAACATGCAGCATCTCCCCCCGGCCAGTGCGAGCCCCCCCAAACGTGCAGCATCTCCCCCCGGCCAGTGCGAGCCCCCCCAAACGTGCAGCGTCACCAACCCGGCCAGTGCCATCCCCCCAAACGTGCAGCATCACCCCCCGGCCAGTGCGAGCCCCCCCAAACGTGCAGCGTCGCCCCCCCGGCCAGTGCGAGACCCCCCAAACGTACAGCATCATCCCCCCGGCCAGTGTGAGCCCCCCCAAACATGCAGCGTCGCACCGCGGCCAGTGCGAGCCCCCCAAACGTGCAGCGTCACCAACCCGGCCAGTGCCATCCCCCCAAACGTGCAGCGTCGCCCCCCGGCCAGTGCCATCCCCCCAAACGTGCAGCGTCGCACCGCGGCCAGTGCGATCCCCCCCAAACGTGCAGCGTCATCCCCCCGGCCAGTGCGAGCCCCCCCAAACGTACAGCGTCATCCCCCTGGCCAGTGCGAGCCCCCCCAAACGTACAGCGTCATCCCCCCGGCCAGTGCGATGCCCCCCAAACGTGCAGCGTCGCACCCCGGCCAGTGCAAGCCCCCCCAAACGTACAGCGTCATCCCCCCGGCCAGGGCGAGCCCCCCCAAACGTACAGTATCATCCCCTGCTCCGTGTAACCCCCATAAGACACTTACCTTATTGAAGCCTGAGACATACACGAGCTGCAGCCCCCAACACAGACAGGAGACACTGCTCTGTGCCCCCAACATCCAGGCTGAGACCCCAGAGCTATAACTAATGAGGAAACGCTGAATATTCCCCCACCTCAGGGTCAGGATCCTCCGCTCTGCACAGAGGAGCCCGAGCAACTGCCGCTTCCCGCCCACAGATCTGCACGGCACTGAGGAGGCCCCGCCTTTTCCGGTGACATCATGATTTCATGAAATCACTCCTCCCACCTCAAAAAATCAACTCCGATCTAGCCTCTACCATATATCTAGTGTGCGGCTCTGCAGGTGGAGGTAGGTGCAGGGTATTATATATCTAGTGTGCGGCTCTGCAGGTGGAGGTAGGTGCAGGGTATTATATATCTAGTGTGCGGCTCTGCAGGTGGAGGTAGGTGCAGGGTATTATATATCTAGTGTGCGGCTCTGCAGGTGGAGGTAGGTGCAGGTTATTATATATCTAGTGTGCGGCTCTGCAGGTGGAGGTAGGTGCAGGGTATTATATATCTAGTGTGCGCTCTGCAGGTGGAGGTAGGTGCAGGGTATTATATATCTAGTGTGCGGCTCTGCAGGTGGAGGTAGGTGCAGGGTATTATATATCTAGTGTGCGGCTCTGCAGGAGGAGGTAGGTGCAGGGTATTATATATCTAGTGTGCGGCTCTGCAGGTGGAGGTAGGTGCAGGGTATTATATATCTAGTGTGCGGCTCTGCAGGTGGAGGTAGGTGCAGGGTATTATATATCTAGTGTGCGGCTCTGCAGGTGGAGGTAGGTGCAGGGTATTATATATCTAGTGTGCGGCTCTGCAGGTGGAGGTAGGTGCAGGGTATTATATATCTAGTGTGCGGCTCTGCAGGTGGAGGTAGGTGCAGGGTATTATATCAAGTGTGCGGCTCTGCAGGTGGAGGTAGGTGCAGGGTATTATATATCTAGTGTGCGGCTCTGCAGGTGGAGGTAGGTGCAGGGTATTATATATCTAGTGTGCGGCTCTGCAGGTGGAGGTAGGTGCAGGGTATTATATATCTAGTGTGCGGCTCTGCAGGTGGAGGTAGGTGCAGGGTATTATATATCTAGTGTGCGGCTCTGCAGGTGGAGGTAGGTGCAGGGTATTATATATCTAGTGTGCGGCTCTGCAGGTGGAGGTAGGTGCAGGGTATTATATATCTAGTGTGCGGCTCTGCAGGTGGAGGTAGGTGCAGGGTATTATATCTAGTGTGCGGCTCTGCAGGTGGAGGTAGGTGCAGGGTATTATATCTAGTGTGCGCTCTGCAGGTGGAGGTAGGTGCAGGGTATTATATCTAGTGTGCGGCTCTGCAGGTGGAGGTAGGTGCAGGGTATTATATCTAGTGTGCGGCTCTGCAGGTGGAGGTAGGTGCAGGGTATTATATATCTAGTGTGCGGCTCTGCAGGTGGAGGTAGGTGCAGGGTATTATATATCTAGTGTGCGGCTCTGCAGGTGGAGGTAGGTGCAGGGTATTATATATCTAGTGTGCGGCTCTGCAGGTGGAGGCAGGTGCAGGGTATTATATATCTAGTGTGCGGCTCTGCAGGTGGAGGTAGGTGCAGGGGTATTATATATCTAGTGTGCGGCTCTGCAGGTGGAGGTAGGTGCAGGGTATTATATATCTAGTGTGCGGCTCTGCAGGTGGAGGTAGGTGCAGGGTATTATATATCTAGTGTGCGGCTCTGCAGGTGGAGGTAGGTGCAGGGTATTATATATCTAGTGTGCGGCTCTGCAGGTGGAGGTAGGTGCAGGGTATTATATATCTAGTGTGCGGCTCTGCAGGAGGAGGTAGGTGCAGGGTATTATATATCTAGTGTGCGGCTCTGCAGGTGGAGGTAGGTGCAGGGTATTATATATCTAGTGTGCGGCTCTGCAGGTGGAGGTAGGTGCAGGGTATTATATATCTAGTGTGCGGCTCTGCAGGTGGAGGTAGGTGCAGGGTATTATATATCTAGTGTGCGGCTCTGCAGGTGGAGGTAGGTGCAGGGTATTATATATCTAGTGTGCGGCTCTGCAGGTGGAGGTAGGTGCAGGGTATTATATATCTAGTGTGCGGCTCTGCAGGTGGAGGTAGGTGCAGGGTATTATATATCTAGTGTGGCGGCTCTGCAGGAGGAGGTAGGTGCAGGGTATTATATATCTAGTGTGCGGCTCTGCAGGTGGAGGTAGGTGCAGGGTATTATATATCTAGTGTGCGGCTCTGCAGGTGGAGGTAGGTGCAGGGTATTATATATCTAGTGTGCGGCTCTGCAGGTGGAGGTAGGTGCAGGGTATTATATATCTAGTGTGCGGCTCTGCAGGTGGAGGTAGGTGCAGGTTATTATATATCTAGTGTGCGGCTCTGCAGGTGGAGGTAGGTGCAGGGTATTATATATCTAGTGTGCGGCTCTGCAGGTGGAGGTAGGTGCAGGGTATTATATATCTAGTGTGCGGCTCTGCAGGTGGAGGCAGGTGCAGGGTATTATATATCTAGTGTGCGGCTCTGCAGGTGGAGGTAGGTGCAGGGTATTATATATCTAGTGTGCGGCTCTGCAGGTGGAGGCAGGTGCAGGGTATTATATATCTAGTGTGCGGCTCTGCAGGTGGAGGTAGGTGCAGGGTATTATATATCTAGTGTGCGGCTCTGCAGGTGGAGGTAGGTGCAGGGTATTATATATCTAGTGTGCGGCTCTGCAGGTGGAGGTAGGTGCAGGGTATTATATATCTAGTGTGCGGCTCTGCAGGTGGAGGTAGGTGCAGGGTATTATATATCTAGTGTGCGGCTCTGCAGGAGGAGGTAGGTGCAGGGTATTATATATCTAGTGTGCGGCTCTGCAGGTGGAGGTAGGTGCAGGGTATTATATATCTAGTGTGCGGCTCTGCAGGTGGAGGTAGGTGCAGGGTATTATATATCTAGTGTGCGGCTCTGCAGGTGGAGGTAGGTGCAAGGTATTATATATCTAGTGTGCGGCTCTGCAGGTGGAGGTAGGTGCAGGGTATTATATATCTAGTGTGCGGCTCTGCAGGTGGAGGTAGGTGCAGGGGCTCTGTTTTTTTGGGGTCATCATTATCATTAACCCCTTCATGTCTCAGCTATTTTCAACTTTAACTAGTTCAGGACCAGTTTCCTGCTATTCCTGACCGGCTCATTTACATTCAGTTTAACCCCTTAAGGACGGAGCCAGTTTTGTACTTCATGACTCGGCCATTTTCTACAATTCTGACCGGTGTCACTTTGACAGGTTTCGAGAGGTGACGCCAAAAAGTGGACCCCACGGTTTGTTCCCCACTTTCTTATGAGCGTGGTGATTCCCCACATGTGGTCAGAAACCTCTGTTTGGACAAATGGGAGGAGCCGGAACAGAAGGAGCAATATTTGAATTTTGTTAAGGAAATTTGGCTGAAATAGATTGCGGGCCCCATGTAGCATTTGTAGGGCTCCTAAGGTACCTAAACAGCAGAACCCCCCACAAGTGACCCCAGTTTGGAATCTCGACCCCTCAAGAAATTTCTCTAGATGTTTGGTGAGCACCTGGACCCCCCGGAGGCTTCACAGAATTTTATAACATTGAGCCGTGAAAATAAAAAAAAATAAAATATAATTTTACCACAAAATTGTTACTCTAACCAGATAGCTTTTATTCACAAGGGTAACAGAAAAAAATACACCATAAAATGTATTGTGCAGATTCTCCTGAGTACACAGATACCTCATATGTGGTGGAAATCAACTGTTTGGTCGCATGGCTGCTCGCGGAAGGGAAGGAGCGCCATTTGACTGTAAAATTAGCAGGAATCATTAGCAAATGCCATGTCATGTTTAGAGAGCCCCTAAGATGCCTAAACAGTGAAGCTCCCCCACAAGTGATCCCATCTTGGAAACTAGACCCTCATGAATTTTATCCAGGGATACATTGAGCATTTTGAACCCACGGGTACTTAACAAAATTTGATTACCTTAGGTCGTCATATTGAAAACGTTCATTTTTTTTTTTAACAAAAATGTTGCTTTAGCACCAAATTTCTCACTTTTTCAAGAGGAAACACCAAAAAGTGCACACAACAGTTGAGGGAGGGCTCAGAACGGAAGGAACACCATGTGAATTTTGGAAAAGTTGAAATAAATGGCGGGCACCATGTCGCATTTGCAAGGCTCCTAAGGTACCTATACAGCAGAAACCCCCCACAAGGGACCCCATTTTGGACACTAGACCACTCAAAAAGTTTATTCAGGGTTACAGTGAGCATTTTGACTCCACAGGTAGTTCACAAAAATGTTGCTGTAGTGACAAATTTCTCACTTTTAGGCTGTGTGCCCACAATCCGGCGACACTGTATCTAGGACGCAGTGTCAGCCCTTCTGTGCAGATGCCAGTGTTTTCCACACGAGAATGCAGCTGCCCGTGCCCACAACCCAGGTTCAGGCCACTGCGGACTTTATTCTCCCTGCGAAGAACACTCTCATCTCCACAGCATAAACTGACATCCTGCGTCTCAGGAAGCCGCGCCGCTGATTAGTTTATGCTGCAGAAAAAAGCAGCACAGTGGGCAGGAGATTTCTAAACATCCCGCTACTGAGCTTGTACTGCACAACATCGCAGTCAAAACACTCTGCGTCCAAACCGGCAAATCCTTGTCGTGGGCACATAACCTATTAAGCTAGGATAGATAGATGGCTAGATAAATAGATGTCAAACACATATATAATGTCCTACACCCCCCCCCCGCATATTCTAAGCTGGCACCCTTTAGTAACTTTCATGGCGCACTAAATTGTGTTTAACCTTGTATTTAGCCCCCCCCCCCCAAAAAAAAATAATTAAAAAAAACAAAAAAAAATCAGCTAGGGTAAAGCAGACGGCTGCAGACCACAGCTGGCAGCTTCACCTTGGCTGGTATTCCAAAATGAAGGTCTCCCCATGGTGTTTTTTTTAAATGTATACATAATTAAAAAAAAAGTGGGGTCCCCCTGTGAAGGGGTCCTTCTCCCATATCACACAATTAACAGCGGGAGATGAGTGAACAATCCAAAGCATATTTATTCCATGCAATATAGAATGACCATCAAATAATCCACCACACGGAGCGTAAAACTAGTCCAGAAATGGCATAAATGTCCCGGAGTTCAGTCACACTCCTCCAGCAGTCCTTCTCCTGGGAAATCTGGGTTTCTCACAGTGTCTTTGGGGTGCTGGCCACAGCCTCAGCGTCTCCCTCAGAGGTTCAATCTTGTTTCTTCTCTCTTGTAAGGGCTACTTCTCACATAGCGAGATCGCTGCTGAGTCACAGGTTTTGTGACGTACCAGTGACCTCATCAGCGATCTTGCTGTGTGTGACACTAAGCAACGACCTGGCCCCTGCTGTGAAATCGCTGATCGTTACACACTGTTCTGGTTCATTTTTTTGCTTGTTGGTCTCCCACTGTGCAGCACACATCGGCGTGTTTGACGTCGGGAGACCAACGAGCACCGACTCTGTGTAAGCAGCATATGCTGGTAACCAGGGTAAATATCGGGTAACTAAGCAAAGCGCTTTGCTTGGTTACCCGATACTTACCCTGGTTACCAGCGTACACCACTTAGCGCTGGCTCCCTGTACATGTAGCCAGGGTAAATATCGGGTAATTAGGCAAAGCGCTTTGCTTAGTAACCCGATGTGTACCCTAGCTACGTATACAGGGAGCAGGGCCGGCTCCAGGTTTTTGTGGGCCCCGGGCGGAAGAGTCCCAGTGGGCCCCATCCACACACAGACACCGATACGAACATATACATATTTAAAGACAAACTCACAAAAATACATATAAACAGACAAATATATACAGTCATATACACTTACAGACACACACACACACACACACACACAAGTCTGCTACATACGGTACAAACAAACACACACAACTCTGCTACATACAGACAAACACATACAACTCTGCTACATACAAACACATACAACTCTGCTACATACAAACACATACAACTCTGCTACATTCAGACAAATGCACACAACTCTGCTACATTCAGACAAACACAACTTTGCTACATACAGACAAACACATACAACTCTGCTACATACAGACAAACACATACAACTCTGCTACATTCAGACAAACACATACAACTCTGCTACATACAGACAAACACACACAACTCTGCTACATACAAACACATACAACTCTGCTACATACAAACACATACAACTCTGCTACATACAGACAAACACATACAACTCTGCTACATACAGACAAACACATACAACTCTGCTACATACAGACAAACACATACAACTCTGCTACATACAGACAAACACACACAACTCTGCTACATACAAACACATACAACTCTGCTACATACAGACAAACACACACAACTCTGCTACATACAAACACATACAACTCTGCTACATACAAACACATACAACTCTGCTACATACAGACAAACACATACAACTCTGCTACATACAGACAAACACCTACAACTCTGCTACATACAGACAAACACATACAACTCTGCTACATACAGACAAACACATACAACTCTGCTACATACAGACAAACACATACAACTCTGCTACATTCAGACAAACACATACAACTCTGCTACATTCAGACAAACACATACAACTCTGCTACATACAGACAAACACATACAACTCTGCTACATTCAGACAAACACATACAACTCTGCTACATACAGACAAACACATACAACTCTGCTACATTCAGACAAACACATACAACTCTGCTACATTCAGACAAATGCACACAACTCTGCTGCTCTGTGGGGCCCACACCCGCGGCTCGGCGGGTACAGCACCCGCGGCACTGGCAGCACCCGCGGCTCGGCGGGGCCCACACCCGCGGCTCGGCGGGGCCCACACCCGCGGCTCGGCAGGGCCCACACCCGCGGCTCGGCGGGGCCAGCACCCGCGGCACTGGCAGCACCCGCGGCTCGGCAGGGCCCACACCCGCGGCTCGGCGGGGCCAGCACCCGCGGCTCGGCGGGGCCAGCACCCGCGGCTCGGCGGGGCCCACACCCGCGGCTCGGCGGGGCCAGCACCCGCGGCTCGGCAGGGCCCACACCCGCGGAATCGGCTGGTGGGGGCATTGGCAGGGGCCAGGGCATACATCCAGGGGGTAGAAGCAGCTCACCGGGGCCTATAATGGGGAGGCGGGGAGGGCACTTACCCGATTAGGTCACGGTGGAGAGGGGGCCCACACAGCGCCGGACAGAAGCTCGCCTCCTTCATCTGTGGGACTGAGAAGGCGGTAGCTCCGCCCACAGGTGAAATTCAAACGAGGATGTCTGCGCGCCTTAAAGTGACGGCGCCGCAGATTGCTGCCGATGACTGCGGTCCCCGGAACTCGGCCGGGGACCGCAGAACTGTAAAGGCGAGTGGGCCCCGGCCAAGGGACAGGAGAACTGACGAGGCAGAGTGGGCCCCCCCGGCTCTCCAGGGCCCCGGCATTTGCCCGGGTTTGCCGGGTGCTGACGCCGGCCCTGACAGGGAGCCAGCACTAAGCGGTGTACACTGGTACCCAGGGTAAATATCGGGTAACCAAGCTAAGCACTTTGCTTAGTTACCCGATAGTTACTCTGGTTACCAGTGTACACCACTTAGCGCTGGCTCCCTGCACACGTAGCCAGGGTAAATTTCGGGTAACTAAGCAAAGCGCTTTGCCTAGTAACCCGATGTGTACCCTGTCTATGTGTGCAGGGAGCCAGCACTAAGCGGTGTACGCTGGTAACCAGGGTAAATATCGGGTAACCAAGCAATACACTTTGCTTAGTTACCCGATATTTACCCTGGTTACCAAGCGCAGAGTCGCTGGTGGCTGGTCGCTGGTGAGATATGCCTGATTGACAGCGCACCAGTGACCATGTAGCGACGCCCCAACGATCCCTGCCAGGTCGTATCGCTGGTGGGATCGTTGGTGCGTTGTTTAGTGACACGGTACCCTAAGTCTCACCCAGAATCACTAATCTCTCAGGTAAACAGAGAGTTTTGGTGGATTCCAGGCCCCCTCCCCCAGACCTAGGCACAGAAGCACTTCAAGGGGATATAACCTGACTTAACATGACAAACAATATATCGAATAGACAGACCACCACGCCCAAAACATGAACCCACACAAAATAGTACATAACCCACAATATCACACCAAGACACCCCAAATTTGATTTCCAGCCAAGGTAAAATGGACAGCTGTGGTCTGGTATTCTCAGGGTGGAAAGAACCATGGTTATTTGGCCCATCCCGGCCTACAAATAGCAGGCTGCAGCCACCCAGAAGTGGCGCATCCATTAAACGCGCAAATCCTGGCACTTCGCCCCGGCATTTCTATTGCCCTGGTGCGATGGCAAATGGGGAAATAAAAAAAAGACAAAAAAAATTATTTAAAAAAAACACTCCCCAACACATTCCCTCTTTCACTAATTTATTAAAAAGAAAAAAAAAACGGTCTGTCGTAATCCAATTTGGAGGTCATACAACGACTTTGGACCTTCTAGAATATGGGTGGCACACTCAGAGAACATATCTCCCATTTTCTGAAAGTGCAAACCCTTCATGTGAGGAGTGCGGGTGCAGTGATACTGCACTCACACTCCCCGGGTCCACAGCACGGCAGTGTGAGGTGCAGTAAGCTCAGTGTCACTACTAGCAGGGTGCCATCTGAGAGCCACTCTGCACATGTGGCCAGGATCTTCTGAGAAGGAAGAGGAGGGATTGTGGGGGATCGTCTCTGCAGAAGGTAACGCAAGACCGGGGATTCACGGGTGACCTGGCTGGACCTGGGGAGAACTTTGATGTCACATCTGACATGTCAGATACGACAGAACTCAGAGGATGAGGATGAGTGCAGCCTGTGCTCCGGCCATTTTAGATGATCAGGTGGGGCATGGGACTGGGGGCCCTTTGGACCGGAGTAGGTGACTTATCTCCCGTCTGATATGATTGATCATGCCAGGTGGGAGATAAATCATTTTTTTCCGGCCCGAATCATGATCTCCAGGGTCTGAGCTACCCTTGGTAGCTGAAACCACAGAAATTTTCCGATACTGGGGGGCGGTGTACACTTTATTTCTTTATTGTTTGCCGGCAGCAGTGGTAGGGGATTAACACTATGACCACTAAAACATAATTTTACTACCCGCGGTCATTAAGGGGTTAAAGTCTACAAGCTCCGAAACCAGTTAATATCTAAACTTTAGTATTTGCATAATTTTTCTAGTCTCGGAGTGAAATATAATGTGGGCACATTTTGTAATTTGGATGATTTTCACTCTTTTGCTGCCTTCATACAAGAAATGGGTGATAAATTGTGCGCGTCAGCGAGTGCACAGATCCGTACGCCATGTGTGGCCCCTCTTCTTCCGTTAGAAACAAGAATACATCGAATCCTAATTCCATTGTCCTGTTCTTACCCGAAAAACTGAGAAATTATTTATTTTTGCACTTTTGTATTTTCCTACTCTTATTCCGGGAGCAATTACTCTTTTTCATTTTTCCGTTCACATTGTTGTATGAAGGATTTTTTTTTATAACGATAATGTGCTACTTTTACAGTTGTACTATTTACATAGCACATTTCATGTTGAATATTTTTTAGTACCCAAATGATATCTTCCTCCCTTATGTCCATTAATTTTACATATCGGCTTATCTCCTTCCCATTCAGGTCTTTATATTATCGGATCCTCTAAGTGATTTTATTCTGTTTAAGAAAATTTCCTGTCCAAGATGGATATGGACAGGGACAAGATGGTGGAGAGGATATTACCCCTCACCCTAGAGATCCTCTTCCGGCTTACTGGAGAGGTGAGAGATTCTGATGACGTCACATTACATCATTGTTATCTATGGGAATAACAGATGGACAGAACTGGAGAGGTGAGGACTCTGGAAATGTCTGGAGTGAGATTTATTACTGTGTCTCCCCATAACCAGGATTACACAGTAGTGAAGAAGACCTCTAGTGAGCGCTGTCAGGCCCCTGTGTCTGAGGGATGGGGAAGACCCCTGAGCCCAATCACGGGGCCTCCACCTCACCCCCCGATACATGAGGACATCAATGACCAGAAGATCTTAGAACTCACCTCCAAGATGATTGAGCTGCTGACTGGAGAGGTGACACTGCTGGGAATGCTGGGACATTATACAGTAACGCTATGAAGGGATCGGGGGTGACAGTATCATTGTATGTGTCAGGTTCCTATAAGGTGTCAGGACGTCACCGTCTATTTCTCCATGGAGGAGTGGGAGTATTTAGAAGGACACAAAGATCTGTACAAGGACGTCATGATGGAGGTTCCCCAGCCCCTCACATCACCAGGTAATAGACAGGACTAAATACACACGGCCTATAATTATCTGTATGTAAGGAATGAATTCAGTCCCTGTATGTGTCTCCTCCAGTTCTATCCAGTAAGAGGACAACACCAGAGAGATGTCCCCGTCCTCTTCTCCCACAGGACTGTAAACAAGAAGATCCCGATGTTCCTCAGGATCATCAGGTAGATGGAGAGAAGGTGCTATGAAATCTCCCTATGATGTGTAGATGGCTGTGAAGGTCTTGTGCTCAGTCTTATTTTATCCTCCAGTATTATATGTGTTATACTTTTGTAATGAGAGCGGTGGAGATGGCAGGATTAGGAGAGATGAGAGCTTTGATGATTCCTTTTAGTCCTCGTTCACACTACTGTATTTTCAGTGCTGTCCATAAAATAACACAACGTCTCGCCCTCAGACCATTGTTATTGGATGTGGCAGTGCAGATGGGGATTTTCTTTCTCACTGACAGAATCTGCGTGTGAGAATAATCCCAGCATCCTCTAGTGCCTTCCGTAAATCGGAGGAGACTCGTCCATTCAGGTCTGTGTCTGCACAAACCATCAGATTCCCACCAGCTCCACCATACAGCAGACATTGTGTTACGGGTACATTGCAGTTCTGTAATGGAGGAAGCTGTAAATGGTCTTGTAAATTATTAATAGCGGCTGTAAATACCGGATTGTATATGGATGACAAATAAGAAAAGACTTGTCCTAGTTTTCTGGATGAAGCTGTGATGATTCTTTATCCGGCCGTGTGATCCCGGCATTAGAGACTGTTACATCCCGGGAAGAGAGGATTTATCTACAAGTGTAAAATCTTTCCCTTCCCTGAATATTTCTGCCTCCGGTCACATCCCGTCTGCCGGTATAACGGGCTCCGCACCACAAAACTTACATCCAACTCATCAATTCTGTTGGGTTTTTTCTAAGTCACTTTTTTTTATCTTCTCGTATTAATTAATGTTTTTTGTTCCAGATTCTTCAGAATGGAGCAAGTGGATGATGAATTTTGCGCACAATAGAAACGCTTTGTATTTTTCCCTTTTAACCTGTGTTTGTAACTTTTTAGTACAAAATGTCTCGTGTTCCTAAATGGCGGCAAGATTGCACCAAAATATTTGCTATGCATAAAATATCTCGGGTGTGGACTGGAGAACATTTCTGATAAAATTTCATCATTTTTTAGGTTGAAGGTAAACATACCTTTCCTTGAAAAACTATTCACTCCCAGTGAACTTTTCCATGTTTGTTTACATTACAGCCACAAACAAGTGGATTTTATTGGGGTTTTATGTGATAACAACACAAAGTAGCAAATATTTGTGAGTATAAAGGAAATTATACATGAATTTCTAAACATTTTAAGAAATATAAAAATTGTGATGTGCATTAGTATTCAGCCCCTTGAGTGAATACTTTGCAGAACAAACCTTTCTCTAGAATTACTGCTACCAATCTCTTTGCACATCTAGAGGTGACATTTTTTGCCCTTTCTACTTTATAAAACAGCTCTGTCTCAGGCCCCCTTCACACGTCCGTGAAAATCACGCACGTGTTTCACGGACATGTTTCACGGACGTGTCAAAGGTGCGTTTTCCCCTCTATGAGCCGTGTTTATGGCACTACGTGTGTTCTCCGTGTGTTATCCGTGATAACACACGGAGAACGAGAACTTTCAACTCACCTGTCCCTGGCGTAGCTGTACGTGGTGCTGAACTTCAGTCTCCGGTCCTGCCGACTCCCCGCTGCTGCTGCTTCTGGCCAGAGTGAAGTGAATATTAAATGTGCATAATGAGCGGCGGTCGGCAGCAAGTGACAGCAGAGACAGGAGGGCTGGAGAAGGTAAAGATTTGTTAATTTTTGTCTCTGACACGTGAGTTTTCTACGGCACGTTTTCACACGGGACTGCATCCACACTACATCCGTGTGGTCCGTATGCGGGCTGTGTGACACCCGTGATGCCGGAGAAAACGTGGACATATCTACGTGTGGAACACACGGACACGCGTATGCTCCACACGTTCCATGGCAAAACACGCACGTGTGCGCAGACCCATTGACTTTAATGGGTCTACGTGTGCCCGTGCCTCCGGTACGTGCAGGAACAGACCTAACACATACCGGAGACACGTGTGTGAAGGGGGCCTCAGGTAAATTGGATTAAGGCATCGGTGAAGCAATTTTCAATTCTTATTCTTTTGCTTTTAAAAATGTCCACTCTTCCATGAAGACCAAATTTGTGGAGTTTATGATTTATAGTTGTCCGGTGGCCAGATCTTCCCCCTGAGCTCTGGATCACTTCTGCTTTTCCACTGACCACAAGCCTCTTGGCTGCTTCTCTATAATTAGTGCTCTCCTTGCTTGGGATGTCAGTTTAGGTGGACGGCCATGGCTTTGTACTTTTTCAGTTGTGCTATATGTGACAACTCCGCATCTGGCCTCTTGTGTGAGGAGAGAACTGTTCTTAATTAGGCCAGATGTATTGTGCCTTCGATTGGCAAATTAAGAGAAGTTAGCCATTGTTTCATGTCAGACTGACCAGAGCCCTATTGTCTGTTAAATGTTGATTGCCTCAGCCTCTTTGACTACATCAACTAGAGGAATATTATGCAGTCAGATTGAACTGAACCAGTGAGAGAACAGCCATTTCCTACCAATCCTGTAATACACAAAAACCTGAAATGAGAACTGAGGGATAGCAAAAAGGCTTTGCTCCTGTTACCACATTCATTTTGCAAGACTTCAGCATAGGAGCCACGGTTTCACCTGGAGGGTCACAGATTTGCTTCCCTGCTTAATGATGAGCCCACATATTTGCTTGGCGAACCCAGGTGAGGACAATTTAGTTGCCTGGATACACTTCTTGCTGTGCTCAAGTCAGGTTTATAGCTTGCTGCTATCTCCTCTCAGTGGGTGCTCATCAAAAGCAAAGTGCCGCTGATTGGAATAGTTGGCCCTGAAGCCCCAAAGCCATAAATATTCTAAACCCTTGTGAGCCAATTGATGAGTGAGACTCTGTCGTTTGTACCATCTTGTGATCTTGCTGGAAATGTACGATACGTGTTTGCCTGTTGGTGAACTAATAATGTCTCACCAAGGTGTGGTTCCCTCACCCTGTTTTGTCTGAGTAATGTTCTGCCCACAAAGAAGGAGTGCGGGCATTCGGTGTGATGAGCCCTGGTCCGAGCAGTCTTTCTGAAAACAGCCAGGCCAGCAGACGACCGTACCCATTGACCCTCATGTCTCCACTTTATACTCCTGCTATTTTTGGATGATGGATTGAAAAGTGCTTAGTGGGATGTTCAGAGCTTTGGCTATTTTTTTATAACTGAACCCTGCTTTACTCTTCTCCACAACTTTATCCCTGACCTGTCTGGTGGGTTTCTTGGCTTTCAAGATGCTGTTTGATCCCTAATGTTCTTAAACAAAACTCATGAAATCTTCACAAAACAGCTGTAGTTATACTGAGAATAAATTATACAGGTGACTCAATTTACTAATTATGTGACTTCTGGAAGCAATTGGTCACTCAGGGGCATCATACTACAAGGGGCTTAATACAAATGCACATCACAATATTCAGATTTATATTTTTAAATATTTAGAAAACCATCTATCATTTCCTTTACACTTCACAAATACTTGTTACTTAATGCTGGTACATCGCATAAAATCCTAATAAAATAAATTTACGTTTGTGGGAGTAACGTGAAAATAAGTGGAAACGTTCCGGGGGTGTGAATACGTTTTCAAGGGGCAAAATTCCTTCATGACTCTAAAAATATCAGACTAGTTCCCTGGATCAATGTCCCATCACAATATCTAGTACTGATAACCTGCCATAATATACTTTGTACGGAAGGCATCCAAGCCCACCTTGAATTTTTGTAGTCTATCAAGAATTATCACATCATGTTTCAGAGAGTTCCATATTCTCACTGCTTTTACAGTAGAGAATCCCCATCTGTGATTATGACTGAACTTCCTTGTCATCATTGCAGGCCTCAGTTGAAAGCTCATTAGAAATATCTCAGCAATGGCCCTGATATACTTGTACATAAAATCACCTCCTGGCCTTTGTGTTTCCAAAATGAATAACCCCAGGCTTGCTAACCTGTCCTCCTAGTGCAGACCTTCCATTCCTGTAATGGTCGCTCTTCTCTGCACCCGCTCTAGTTCAGTTATGTCCTCCTCATTCACTGGAGCCCGAAATTGTGCAGAATATTGTAAGTGTGGCCGCACTAGTGACTTGTATAGAGGCAAAACTGTTCTTGTCCGGAGCATCTGTGCCTCGTTCACTGCATCCTATTATTTTATCTGCCGTGGCAGCAGCTTCCTGGCACTGGTTGGTTTTCTCGTCCTCCTGCACACCCACATCTTCTTCTGTGTCACTGTTCTACAGTAACTATTTAAAAAAATTGTCGTTTAAAAATCAGCCAAAAAAATCTGGAAATCTAAACTCCTGCAAACATACAGAGAACAAAAACCAACAGATTAATATTATAAAATAGTAACGTGCCATACATGTGGAAGAAAAGCTGCTTCGTAATATTATTGGATCGAGGTTCTTCATTTCAGTTACTGCAGCCCCAAAACCATGAATTGTCTTCTTCTTCATGTCATACATGTTAGCGTTATTTCTGCAGCCAGTGATCGGATATAAAGTCTCCAGTAATTATATTACTGTACAGGATTCTTTATGATTTCACATCATCACCTTCTCCCCATTCAGGTCCCTACAATATCAAATCCTCTCAGTGGAGATCCTCTATATAAGAGAATTCTCCTGATTGCCCCATCAAGGATGGATATGGACAGGGACAAGATGGCGGAGAGGATCTTACACCTCACCCTAGAGATCCTCTTCCGGCTTACTGGAGAGGTGAGAGATTCTGATGACGTCACATTACATCATTCTTATCTATGGGAATAACAGATGGACAGAACTGGAGAGGTGAGGACTCTGGAAATGTCTGGAGTGAGATTTATTACTGTGTCTCTCCATAACCAGGATTACACAGTAGTGAAGAAGACCTCTAGTGAGTGCTGTCAGGCCCCTGTAGCTGAGGGATGGGGAAGACCCCTGAGCCCAATCACGGGGCCTCCACCTCACCCCCCGATACATGAGGACATCAATGACCA
The DNA here is from genome assembly GCF_048569485.1 of Anomaloglossus baeobatrachus. NCBI lineage: Eukaryota > Metazoa > Chordata > Amphibia > Anura > Aromobatidae > Anomaloglossus > Anomaloglossus baeobatrachus. The sequence continues at coordinate 21,360 of NW_027441807.1, forward strand.
GAAGATCCTAGAACCTACCTACAAGATGATTGAGCTGCTGACTGGAGAGGTGACACTGCTGGGACATTAGACAGTAACACTATGAAGGGATCGGGGGTGACGGTATCATTGTATGTGTCAGGTTCCTATAAGGTGTCAGGACGTCACCGTCTATTTCTCCATGGAGGAGTGGGAGTATTTAGAAGGACACAAAGATCTGTACAAGGACATCATGATGGAGGTTCCCCAGTCCCTCACATCACCAGGTAATAGACAGGACTAAATACACAAGGCCTATAATTATCTGTATCTAAGGAATGAATTCAGTCCCTGTATGTGTCTCCTCCAGTTCTATCCAGTAAGAGGACAACACCAGAGAGATGTCCCCGTCCTCTTCTCCCACAGGACTGTAAACAGGAAGATCCCGATGTTCCTCAGGATGTGTTTCCTCCAGCTCTATCCAGTAAGAGATATCTACTCATGTACTTTCTGCACTAATTTTGTGTTTACATTTTTAGACTTTCTGCTGTGGGTTTTTTCAGCTGTATTTTCTTTGCTTCTGCTTCTTCTGTTTGTTTCTAGTGCCTTCTCTATGTTGTTATGAAGGCAACTCAAATACCTGCAGAGGGTTCATGAATACTCTGTTTCCCTAAAAATAAGCCCTGGTTACAGTCAGGGCTAGTGTTAGGAGGAATCAAACTGTGCAATTTCTCAGGAACCCCACTTTCTTAAGGACCTTATCAGTTGCATTCGGAAGTTGATTGTTTAAGGACCTTTGATGAAGTCTGTTAAAAAATATACTCTTAAATATATTTTTCTTCAAATACGTAAAGCCGCATGAAAGAAAGAACTTCCAAAGATGTAAAAAATAAATGTATTTTATCTATTTAAAAATGGTTGCCAAGGTTCAGTTACAGAAAGGAAAAAATAATATACTTTGATAGCTTACGCAAAAATAAGAGTTCATTTAGTCCATACTGATCAATGGAAAGTCTTTACCCATCTTTCTTTGGGTCCTGAACGGCAATGCAGGAGATGTCATCTCAGCGTGTCATATCTTGCAGCACTGGAGTCTTCTCACAGCAGGCAGTGTGGAGAGCGAACAGTAGCCCCCTCCATCGTGCATTATATACCAGCTGTTCAAACCATATAGGGCATTCTAGTGTAACACAGTTGAATATAGTTCCATATTACGTAACCTTCTGGAAACTTCGGAAAGCTTCGGGAAGGATTCAAATATATCCCTCCATGCTCAGCACAAGTATATTCAATATGGGCATATTTATCCCTTATAAACTTTATTAATAACCTATGCCCTCCAACATAAACAGAACTATGAACGTATATGTCTTACTATGAAATATTTGATAACTTGATGTATTAATTTCAATCATTTTACAATTCCCCCTTGAAGTGGGTGGAGCAACCCCGAAAATTAATTAATACATCATTAAAATAACAAATCTTCTTTCCTTATTTGTCAATAGCGGATTAATATCAATAATAATGATGAAGAATAATTAATTTGCATTATTCATGTAAGTTCAATAATATAATAATGTGGATTCATGTTATGACAGGCTGTGACTGATCAATCATATAAAAATGTATATAACTATACTTCGCTAGACCTAAAAAGAAATGCAAAAACCAAATCCGGTCACCATATGATGTCCTCTGAGTTGATGTCTTCTTATCTAAATACCAAATATGGCAATAACTATCACTAATAAATGTCACAGCGTATCATAACTCTAATACTATAATACCATGTCATTATTATTATCGTAGAAGTATTAATGTAATTGATACTCAGAATGATAAAATACTGCATAATGGTATAGACAATAGTATTTTCTTGTAATGACCTTTTTTGTCATTGGTGCATTACCCTTCCAAACCCATAGGTGGCAATGTGTTGAATGTAACCAAAATATAATATAAAATATGAAACAATATAATGTGTACCTATAACATGTATCATATTATAAATATGAAAGGCAACAATGTGGCTTATTAGTTAGATCATTTGTAAATTATAAACCAAAGCAAATAACCTTTTAGAAAAGACTGGATGATACCATCAAAACACAACAATACCCACTATAAATTATTATTGATTAAAAATATAATATATATTATTTGTAAATATAGGAAGGTAAACCTAGATGTACCTTAATCTTCCATCTTTATTACTCTAATTTAATTTATTTGATTTGTCTATTATTTATTAAATAACCTACTATAAGGAAATGTGTAACTATAAGTAATACTTCATCCTTATTGTGTTAGCATACTAATATAAAAATAATGTATTACCAGAAAGTAAACAATTGTATATATTATGAAGGAAGTATCTTTTCTTCCAAAAAAGTGGAACTTTTCCCTTTTAAAATGATTCATATTTAATAAAGTAATATTCTTATATTAGATATTACTGAACTAAATATTGAAGTGTTTTCTCAATTGAGATATTTAAAATCTGAAGAAAAAAATAAAATTGTAGAATTAAGATTTTAATTTAAAAATGTGAATATTAAAATAATTAATATAAAAAATAGGAATAAAAGAAAAATGAAAATCGGAATAAAAATAAAACTTGAAATAAAAATAAGGCCTTCTATGTATATAACACCTATGTCTTTAATAATACATAACCTTAATGTTACCAGATAACCTTAATATTACCAGTATCTTATAAAATTACCAAACCTATCAATAACCAATAAAAATAATTAAGTCATGTAACCTTGCAAATAATACACTTCTCTTAGTATATAAATGCATTATGATATACTTCAAATATATTTTTTTTATTCCCAATTCTTCCTTTGTACTTGAAATATTAATTATTAAAATATCCTGTAAACACATATATTTATCAAATATAAATGTGTGTGATTGAGACCAAACCTCCCCCTTTCAATATCATGAAATATGATATTATAAAAATTAATATGTTTAGATTAAATTAAATTAAAATTTGTGTGGTATATCTTCAAGACCATATTATAAATATCACTTCCATATTTGAAAAGAAAAAATGATTACCAATCTGTGTATCAGTAAAAGAAGTGACTAACACAAAAAGATATAAGAAAATCAAAACGTTATAACCTTATTCTAGAATGTAACTATTCAGAATAAACCCTTAATAAAAAATCCTAATATCTCTATACTAAAGAAATATGTCTAAGAATTAAAATATATATCTTGTATAAATTCCTTCATTATTTATACTTATGTACTATAACTTATTTATTCTATATAGTATACATACATATCTTATAACTTCTAAGTTAAAACAAAAATTCTCTTTTTTTTTTTTTTTCTCTCTCTCTGGATCCAAATACTTTGACTTTAGCAGCTGCTCAAACAATCAATCATTCATTGACACATCTATGCACACAAGACTGTAACATATACTTTCACATAAAAACATTGACGGACACAAATCCCTGTATTCCCAATTATTCTATGCGCATTTCAAAGATTATGTTACTAATTTGAAGTACTTCTCGAAAAAAACAAATTCCAATGAATTACAGACTGTACATATGACCATGGAACAAACATTTATTTTTAGCTTTAGTACCAAGTCACATGCTTTGGTCACGTGCAAGGAACACCATTCCAAGACAGCAAGCAGTTTTATAACACTCCAAAGCTCAGATTACATTTCTAATAACTCTAAAGGAGATATATATATTCATAAAAAAAACCGTTCAAGTATACTTCTCTGACCATTGGTACCTGAGAAAATAATAATTATTATTCAATCATGCTTTCGCGAATTAACCTTACACAAGAAAATATATGTTACCTGATTGAGGACAAGAACATATGTAAAAATAAAAAGTTAATACTTCATCAATCTGTTTTACTGATAAATTCTGAGGGAAATAAAAGAATAAAATTATTATCATATTTATGATAAAAATGAAACACTTAAAATCCGTTACTTTCTCTTATTATTTTATTTTAAATATTATTATTCATATACAGAGATCAAATTATTAATTTATAACATTAAACTATCATTTAACTAAATGAAAATATGACCTTGATTTACTATCACTACCTTTAATATATATATATATATATATATATATATATATATATATATATATATATATATATATATATATACTATATATATATATATATATATATATATATATATATATATATATATATATATATATTCACTGTATATGAAAAATTATGATTATCAAACAGCAAAATTAATTTATCCAGAAATCCCCTTTTATCCAGCTAAAAACCAAACCTCAATTTTTGCAAGATTCGGTTTATTACAGTAATTTCCAGAAAATTGGAATTGAAATTATTTTGTAACTCAATTTTTGTCCTTAACTGAGAAAAAATATCTTTCTCTGAAAAACCACCCAACTGTCGCTGGCTATCAAACCCTAATCCAGGGAAAGAGTCTGCACAAGACACCTGTTTCTGTCTTTCAAAGCTTTTACTCATCATTTGTCTGGGATCCTCAATCCCAGTGATCGATCCCGTCACTGGTGACAGGGGTTTTTCCTGTGAAAAATACTTTTAGATGATAAAAATTGGGGTGGATTGTATGGTTTGTAACACGTATGCATCTTCCTCCGAATTGCATATACCCTGTCACAGAAATATCTGGATCTGGGAGACACTGTTGGTTTTTCACGGAAACTCTCTCTTTTCCGTGTTGGTTTTTCAGAATTAATTAATTTCTGTCTTGATTGACTTTGGCGACTTCTAACAAAATTGATAAATGTCGTACATTCGAATAGGGACTTTTTATTTAATGCCACCGCACAGGCGGCATTATCAAGGAAATTAAATTTCTTGATGAATAAACGTATCATTCCATCCAATCTGACATTTGGAATGACCGCCCTATACAAACGTTCAAAAACGGACATAAATGAGAACGTACTCTCATTCTGTTCAATTTGTAATTCCTTCAACATCTCGTAGTTTGGATCAGATTCATTCCTTGCACAGAAGATGAGATATTTCAGCCTTATGAGATCGTTATCATTTGAACAATCAAATGTCTCATTGTCAGAAGACTTTTTTAATGCCAATTGTCTAAAGAAATGCTGAGGTAACCACATACGGAATAACTGATTCGTCTCACTATTGGTTAAATGTAACCTCTCGATGGAACTTTCAAATATCTCTGAATTTCTGCAAACATGTATTTTAGGATTATATGCGGGAATTAATTTGCATATGTCCAATAAATTTTTTCTAAGTGTAATCCCTAACTTAGCCTGTTCTATTTTTAGAAACTGATCGTCGCCATTTTCTCTCTCCACGAGTCCTTCTCTGACGGCTTTCTGCCTGTGTCCCATTCTGGCTCCTCCCCCTTCTGGCTTCACTACGTCATTTCCTGCTTCTTTCTCAGTATCTTGAAAGGCACCTTGATTAGGTAACACGTGTCTGTCACCATTTTCAAAATTCTGATTTACAAAATTACAGTCTAAATCATCTGACTGATCATTTACAACATTACAGTCAGAATTCACAATATCACTGACTGACATTCCAAGTTCTAAGCAGTCTTTGGATTTCTCTGTCACTAACTCTCCTGACAATTCAGGTTGTCTATTTCCACCATTTTTACACTTTTCTACGATTAACCTGTGAAAATCATAGACTAAATGACAGACATTTCTGATTTTCTGTTTCTCTCTATTAAAAGACCTTGCACATTCTATACGTGAATTCTCAAGTTCACACTCCTCATAAAAGCGTAACCAAAGCTTCTCTACATTAGAAATATCTGAATAAGTGAACTGAAGTTTACTTTGCTTGGCATATGAAGAGATAAAATCCATTTTCTTACCTGAAATGATCAGATGATCTGATGGATGATCCTCTAAGACTTGATTCACCTTACTCAGCAGGTCCAATACTTCTTATGGACTGACTTTATCTTCTTACTCAAAAATACGTCAAAAGTTAACTTCTGTGGCTTTGTAAAAACTTTAAAGTTCATTAAAAAAAAACATTCATGCAACTTGACTCATACGTATTTCCTAGGTTCTGCGTGATTTTTTATCAATTGTCGATTCCTGATCCTTTGCAGGAGATATTTAAAATACTTATGACTTTGATAACTTCGACCCCCCTTATGCAAAGTGAAGGAACAACAAAAACGTAAAAATTACGAATGGGTGGCTCACCAAATGTTAAAAAATATACTCTTAAATATATTTTTCTTCAAATACGTAAAGCCGCATGAAAGAAAGAACTTCCAAAGATGTAAAAAATAAATGTATTTTATCTATTTAAAAATGGTTGCCAAGGTTCAGTTACAGAAAGGAAAAAATAATATACTTTGATAGCTTACGCAAAAATAAGAGTTCATTTAGTCCATACTGATCAATGGAAAGTCTTTACCCATCTTTCTTTGGGTCCTGAACGGCAATGCAGGAGATGTCATCTCAGCGTGTCATATATTGCAGCACTGGAGTCTTCTCACAGCAGGCAGTGTGGAGAGCGAACAGTAGCCCCCTCCATCGTGCATTATATACCAGCTGTTCAAACCATATAGGGCATTCTAGTGTAACACAGTTGAATATAGTTCCATATTACGTAACCTTCTGGAAACTTCGGAAAGCTTCGGGAAGGATTCAAATATATCCCTCCATGCTCAGCACAAGTATATTCAATATGGGCATATTTATCCCTTATAAACTTTATTAATAACCTATGCCCTCCAACATAAACAGAACTATGAACGTATATGTCTTACTATGAAATATTTGATAACTTGATGTATTAATTTCAATCATTTTACAAAGTCATGTGACATGATGTAAGCAAAGGTCTCTTAATTGCATGAGTCTAAAAGAACTGAATAGAAGACAGGCTGGCATGGTGATTCGGCATTAGGGGAAAGGGAGAGCAAACAGGACAATTTTACAGGGCCCCCATTTTCCTAGCGGCCCCAGTGTTTATATGCCGATTATAGGACTGTTCTTGAACCTTTTTGACATCACGTCATGTGACCAAAGGTCTCTTACTTGCAGGAGTATGAAGCTGAAGAGGAGACAGGTTGCTGTGTGTGTGTGTGTGTGTGTGTGTGTGTGTGTGTAGATAGCTAGATAATAGAAAAATAAAAGTTACAGCCGCACACTGAAGTACCACATTTTTAAACTACTAAAAAATATCTAATAAAATTATTGCTTTAGAGAATGTGAACTACTGGCAAACTACCCTGGAAGGATTGGAGACACCTACAGAAGGAGATTTGACACCTAGACCTTGATTCTTCAAAGCAGTTATGCCAGAATTCTGTCAGAAATCACTTTTCAATCAATTTTTTGTGCAACACAGAGTTGTGAAAAAAAAATCGTGCGACTAAATCATCACGGCGCACTGTGCTGACATCACTCGCATGTCCTTCAGCTTCCAACAGTACAAGCAGACATGGCCTCCTCTTGCTGGTAGCTCATAGCGAAATGTATGACCTCCTGCGCCATCGCGAAGAAGCTGACTATAAAGCACGTGACTGTGATCGGAGGAGGCCTGATGGTTGCCAGGATAGTGCATGTAGCTGCAGCAACCAGACACACTGTTGTTTTAGTGGACCAGACTGATGACATCTTGAAAAAGTCTGCCAAAAGTATTGAAGACAGCTTGAAAAGGGTCACTAAGAAGATGTTTGCGGACAAGCCTGAGGCTGCTTCACAGTTCATCAACAAAACGCTCTCAAACTTCAGCACAAGCACAGACCCAGCGGCCGTGGTGCACAGCAATGATCTGGTGGTGGAAGCCAAAATAGAAAACTTGGAAGTGAAAAACGCACCAATCAAGACACTGGACAGATTGCACCAGAACACACCATATTTGCCAGCAACACATTCTTATTGGTAATAACTGATATAGCCAACTCCACAACTAGGCAGGATCAGTTCGGAGGGCTGCATTTCTTTAATCCAGTACCAATGATGAAGCTGGTGGAGGTTATTAAGACACCAATGACTAGCCAAACGACTTCTGACTCTCTCATGGACTTCAGTTAAACACTAGGAAAAATGCCTGTGTCCTGTAAAGACACCCCAGGGTTCATTGTTAACCGTCTTCTGGTACCATACCTAATGTAATTCGTGCATCTTCATGAAAGAGGTCATGCATCGAAGGAAGACATGCATGTTGCAATTAAATTGGAAGCCCATTACCCAGTGGGTCCTTTTGAGCTTTTGGATTATGTTGGTCTTGACACTAGTAAATACACCATTGATGGTTGGTACCAGATGGAACCTGAAAACCCCCTTTTTGCCCCCAGTGAATTGCTCAATAAGCTTGGAAAGAAGACCGGAGAAGGGTTTTATAAAGACAGATGGTTGGCCTGGCTGCACTGCAGAGCTATATTGTTATAGTCTCTTGTTTGCTTTGATTATGATGACCATTGTTGTTTTGTACATTGCACAGTTTTCTCAGCACTTATTAAGACTCTAGTGCCTTACAGTCATGATTCTCTATTTCATCAACATCCTTTTGTACCGCTGATTCCAAACATTGATACGTCATAGCCATTCTACAGTCAATAATAAATGAATGTACTAAAAATTAATTGTGCAACTTTTGGAGGTTTCACGCCAATTTTAACCAGCTTTGCCAAAATGGGCAGAGCTTGGCCAGAAGAAATGTGTGATGCCACCATTTCTCTAATTTATAACAAACTGCGGCGTTCCCTATGCCAGAAATCTCACTTCAGTCCCTGACATCAATTTTCATTGTACATTGCCGGTCTTGGAGCCTTAATGTTTATCTGTGCAGACAGCAAGACCCTGCTACCTACTTTGGTTACAAAGCCTAAGGATAGGCCATCAATGTTACAGTCCCAGACAAGCCCATTAAATATTTGGCATGTGTCTCTATTTGATTTTTGTCTTTGGAAAAAAAATTTTTTTTAAATTGTCTATGTTGTGGATCAATGTCACAACGAGATGCTTGCAGACATAGCCAACTGTCATGGTGGCATCAGGATTTGTAGAAATTATAGATTCTGGCACTCTGCATGTTCACTTTTCTGATGTCTGTGAGCAGCGCAGGGAGACGCAGGCATCAAACCACATACTTAGTAAGACTAGCAAGAGTAAAGCGGGCTTTACACGCTACAATAAATCTAACGATGTGTCGGTGGGGTCACGTCGTAAGTGACGCACATCCGGCATCGTTAGTTATATTGTGGCGTGTGAAACCTCCGTGCGATTGCAATTGAACGTCAAAAGGTTCATCGCATGCACGTCGTTCAATTACTAAAAATTGAACATGCGGTTGTTCAATGTTCCCGAGGCAGCACACATCGCTGTGTGTCACACCCCGGGAACGGTAAACACAGCTTACCTGCGTCCCGCGGCTCCCGCCGGCAATGCGGAAGGAAGGAGGTGGGCGGGATGTTTACGTCCCGCTCATCTACGCCCCTCCGCTTTTATTGGCCAGCTGCCGTGTGACGTTGAACGTCCCTCCCACTCCAGGAAGTGGATGTTCGCCATCCACATCGAGGTCGTATGGAAGGTAAGTACGTGTGATGGGAATTAATCGTTTGTGCGACACGGTCAACAAATTGAACGTGCCGCACATACGATGGGGGTATGTCACAACGCATGCGAGATCGCATGTGTAATTGACACGTGTAAAGCAGGCTTTATTCTCTGCTGAGCTCCTTGTTAATGTTTTTGATCACATACTGTAGAGGAGCCAGTATCATTCGCTCCCCTTCTGTATATGCTGGCTGGACTATTCCATTAATGCCAGCTATAGTTTAATAGTTTACCTATACAGATGTGGTGAGGTGTTGTGATACAAACTAGTGGTTGTTGTGCATTATTGCTGTGAGCAGTTGTGGTGTTAACCCTTGTTGTCTTTTTGTTTCTGCCTTCCCGCTCTTGCTTTTCTCCTTAGTCTCTCAATGTTTATTTCTGTGAGTTTGCAGTGTGTCTGAATTTTGTTTTTTGCGTCTGTCTTAATCTGTATTTCCATCATACTCCTGCCCCTTCCTTCCTTGTTCAGGGGTAATCCAGAGGTTAGGGATAGCCTAAGGTCTCCTAGCATGAGGGAAAGTATAGGAGCCCCCTGTCCCTCATTATCCTACAGTCACATTGCGACAATCAATCAGATTATTTACTGTAGCACATTCCAGAGAATTGGTGCTAGGAATGGGAGATCCGAATTAATGAAGATGTAACTCTTAAGAGGGCTTTACACGCAACAACATCGCTAACGAGATGTCGTTTGGGTCACGGAATTCGTGACGCACATCCGGCCTCGTCAGCGACGTTGTTGCATGTGAAACGTACGAACGACTGCTAACTATCAAAATTACTCACCTAATCGTTGATCGTTGACACGTCGTTCTAATCCCAAATATCGTTGCTGTTGCAGGACGCAGGTTGTTCGTCGTTCCTGAGGCAGCACACATCGCTACGTGTGACACCCCAGGAACGAGAAACAACACCCTACCTGCGTCCTCCGGCAACGAGGTGGGCGTCACCTTCTTTTGGCTGCTTCTCCGCTTCTATTGGACGGCTGCCATGTGACATCGCTGTGAAGCCGCACGAACCGCCCCCTTAGAAAGGAGGCGGTTCGCCGACCACAGCGACAATGCTAGGTAGGTAAGTCCGTGTGACGGGTCCTAGGTGTCGCTGCGTGTAAAGCAACCTTTCGATCTCGTAATTGGACAACAGATTCAGAATAATTTGTTTCATAATTTAATTTCTTATGTTATGGTTTAAAAAAATAAATCTACTTTGCAAATTATATCATTAAAAAATAATAACATTGTGTTTATTTTTAGCCGATGACTGTATCAGAAATTCAGATGGACCTCTAATATCTTCAGAATTTAAAACAGATGATCAAACTATCACACATGATACATATGAAGAGCATGCTGTTGTCCCAGATATACCTCCAGTCCTTCCTTGGAAAGCTTTATCATCTGATCTTTTGAAACAAGTCCAAAATTCCGATTTATCACAGAATTATAAGCAAAATAAAAGTTACAGAAGGGATGTGGAACATGAAACGGCTCCTACAAGGGAGAAACCATTTTCATGTTCAGAGTGTGGGAAATGTTTTATTCGGAAATCGGTTCTTGTTAGACATCAGAAAATGCACACAGGGGAGAAGCCATTTTCATGTTCAGAATGCGGGAAATGTTTTATCCAAAAATCACACCTTGTTACACATCAGAAAAATCACACAGGGGAGAAGCCATTTTCATGTTCAGAGTGTGGGAAATGTTTTATTCGGAAATCACAACTTGTTAGACATCAGGAAATGCACACAGGGGAGAAGCCATTGTCATGTTCAGAGTGTGGGAAATATTTTATTCAGAAATCAGAACTTGTTAGACATCAGAAAATGCACACAGAGGAGAAGCCATTTTCATGTTCAGAGTGTGGGAAATGTTTTAAATGGAAATCAGCACTTGTTGTGCATCAAAAATCTCACACAAGGGAGAAGCCATATTCATGCTCAGAATGTGGGAAATGTTTTAGTTGGAAATCAGGACTTGTTTACCATCAAAAAAAGCACACAAAATAAACCAGTTTTATGTTCTGAATGTGGAAAATGTAATTCTCAGATCTTGTTAAACATGTGAAGAAGCCACACAGGGAAGGAACCTTTTTCATGTTGTGAATAATTGAAATGTTTAACTGGTAAATCAAGTCTTGCCGACCATCAGGAAACCAACAGTAGAGTAGAGTAGCCATTCTTGCTTTTAGAATTTGGCAAATGGTTTTTTTTTTTTTATCATTAATCAAGTCCTGTTGTCACAGGAGTCACATGGGAGAAGCCATCACGATGTACTAGAATTCAAAGGATTTTATCCAAAAAATTGGCTACAAGTGCTCTAGTAAGAATTGGTGAGGGAAAGAACCATTTTCTTTCTTTTTAAACTTATCGTATTTTTCGGACCTTAAGACACACCTAGGTTTTAAAGGAGGAAAATAGGGAAAATAAATTGTAAAAATGTGGTCATGACGCACTGTTATGGGGTGAATTTGCTGCTGACACTGTTACTGGAGTAATATCCCCCAATTTCTAGCACAATGACGACTTTCTCTTTAAATATTGCTTATCACAAATCTGTGACTGCCTTTTTTATTTACTAAAGCAATGGAGAGCTGCAGATTAGTGAATTTTCTAAATATAATCCAGTACCAAAACGTTTGGAAGTGTCCTTAATGTCCCCCGAAAGGAACTTCCAGGTTTTGAGATCACACAACCCTCAGCGATCACTGATATTGAAAGAGTGAGCTCTACGACCCCAGCTCTGCAGCATATAGGGAAGCCCTTTTTTTTTATTATTTCATGAATTTCATGAAATAATTAAAAAAAAAAACAAAAACGACGTGGGCTTTGCCCCATTTTTGTGTCTAGCCGGGTGCAACTAGGCAGCTGGGGATTGGAATCCGCAGCACAGGTTAGCCCGAGCTTTCTGGGCGCCTCTGCTGCGAATTGCAGTCCGCAGGCGCCCCAGAAAATGGCGCTTTCATAGAAGCGCCATCATCTGGCGCTGTATCCAACTCTTCCAGCTGCCCTGATGCCGGGTGGCTTGCTGGGTAATTATGAGTTAATACTAGCTAGTAAAAAAAGCTAGTATTAAGTCAGAGATTCTTAATGTCAGGCAAGTTTGACCCGGCCATTAAGAATAAAAAGAAGGAATTAAGAAGGAAAAGCATCGGGAGACAGAGTGCAGGACGCGTCGCGGGGACCGGTAAGTGTTATGGCAATGTTTATTAACTGTATGTGTACATTTATAATGTGTTTTTATGTGTTTGTGATTGCCTCCCATTGTTTTCAGTGGGGTTTCTAGAGGTTCGTTGACTGGCTCGCCGAACCGAACTCGAACGCCGCCTCCGTTCAACGAACTGAACCGAACTCGAGCCTCTAGAGGGTGGCTCATCGCTAGTACCGGGGATCTAATAGTGTGGCAACCCAGTAGTCATCATCACTTCTAATTCGGACAATCCGAGGGTCATGTTGTGGGTAGTGCAGCAAGAAGGCGCTCATGTGTCTTGCGCATCTGTACCGCCCCGGGTGCCGAGCCGCTCGGATCCGTGCTCTTCGGTGGGTGGCTAGAGCTCCTCACGGACCCGGGGGTCACGTCGCTCTGGAAGGGTGCTGGCGCTACGTGAGGGGTAGTGTTCGGTTGGGATGTTCACGGCCGGGGCCACGGTTGTTTGGGGGGTTAAGTTCGTGACGCCACCCACGGGTTGTGGTGAATGTGGACACCAACGCTGACGTTAACTAGGCTCCCGGGGACGGTGTTATGCAGCCTGGTGTTGACCCCTCCGTGGGCAGGAGGAGTTGGTCCCCGGGCCCGGTGGTTGTGAGGGTGCAGGGCAGTGTTGATGCGGTGCGGTGCTCGGCCCGAGGGCACTATTGTACTCACTATTACAGACACACTGGAGTCCTTAGTAAACCAAACAAGATGGTGGACGGTGCCCGCAGCCGGCTGCGCTTTTCCCCTTGCTCAGGTTGGTGGTTTCTGCCTTTCTCCTGCACCTCACTTTTAATAGCACTGTGACTCCTTTGCTTCAACGGTAGTCCGCTCCCCGACGTTGTGTATCCCGGGAGAGCCCGTTTGCCCGCAGACGCTGGCCCGTGGGATCTCTATGCCTGGGCGGTGGCTTTCTATCCCTCTCGGTGGGCTGTTGTCTTCAGTCAGGCCTTGGATGGGAAAGGACCTAAAGTCCAGACCCAAATCAGTTAATTCGACTCGGTCCAGTGGTTTCTGGCCTAGTTCTGGGTCTGAGTACCCCTCCTGGTGCTCCGGTTTCCAATCTGGCCACCGCCCGCCCCGTTCCTTATGGTTCCACCGGCTGTAATCCCAGCTCCTACAAGGAGGCCACCACCGTCTGCCTCCTGGCCACAGGGAATCCGGGCTACGACCCAGACCCCTGACAGACGTTTTCTCCTCCTGTCTCTCCCTACTCTCCTTCCTCTCCCTTTCACTTCCAAAGCTCGTCTCCACGTTCTGTGTGTGTTCTCCCACTTCAGGCCATCCGAACTCCTCGGTGGGCGTTGCCAACCGCCTGGCTCTGCCCCGGGTGTGAACGTCAGAACCTGAAAGGGGTGACTCAGGGTTTTTAGGTTGGCTGCTGGTACCTTTTTAGGAGGTTGGTGTAGTGCAGGGGCCTACCTGTGACTACCTGGCTAGTCCAGGGCGTCACATTCCCCCTTGGTTTAATACAGACCGCGGGCTGCCCATCCACCACCGGTTTATTTTGTTGCTTCAACTGAAAAAGATAAAACAATTTTACAAGTATACTAAACTTTTTACAATTTTAAGCATATGTAATCTTCCCTTACGGGAGGCACATTCTTGAACCGTTGCAACTTAAAAACATTTTTAATAATAACGGTAACGGGTTCGGGTCCTTCCGCTTGCCCACCCAAGTAAACCTGAACCTTGATGCTGCCCCTAAGAAACAGGCAGCACCCCTCTTCCCAAGTCCAGGAACTGCCCCAAGTTTTGCTTTGCGGGACGGGTACGGAGTTCCACACCCGTTTGTCTCTCAGAGGCCCCACATCCAGGGGACCCCTGGACCGGAGGATCGTCACCGGTTGTGCTGGTGACGGGACCCCAGTCTCCTCTGCTGCGAGTCCTCCCTCCAATCTGCCTCTCCGGAGGCTGTGGACGGGACAGGCCGGTCAAGGAATTATTTACAAACCCAACAGTTATTGGGTGGCCTGTGATTTCTCGGCCTTGTCTATTTTAAAAGGGGGGCAAAACAAAGTATGCAGTATGGTCCCAACGGGGACAATAAGTTGGCAGCCGGGATCCGCTGCCTTTTACTCCTGATCTTAATCTGGTGAATGTCTCGGATGATTGGTGCTCATTCATTCAGCTATTTACACAATCATCATGTTGCGCCCCTAGATGGCAGTCTCCCTGTACCTAACTGGGGGCCTACCTAGGTTGGGACGTGTGGACCTCCTGGGCCCAATATGGTCAGGGGAGGGCAGCGGGACAAAGGGGACGACCGGTTCCTCTTCCCGTATGTCAGGTATAGCGGGTATAGACTTAGCGCTTGTTCAGGTGGCTCGCTGGCGGGCGTCTCCGTCTCCACTTTTTCCACTGGCTGTGGGAACATTATTACGGGAACAATCACAGCGCCATTCTGCATGGGCCAGTCTGCTGGGAAGTCACCCATCACAGTATGAATCACCTCTTTCCTCTCTCCCCCACTCGGCACGGGAACCGGAGCCTCATCTACCAGTCTCAAGGGGTCCGGGCATCTCTTCAGGTGGTCCCTGGAAACGGTAGCCGTGGTCTTCCCCTGGTCGCGACTGATCAGATAGGTCTTCTCGTTTTCCCATCCAGTAGGCTGTATGACATATGGGGTCCTCACCCATTGTTGTCGAGCTTGTGCGTCCTTCTTTTGCGTTTCAGCACCACATCCCCGGGTTCAAAGGGGGCAGCCGGAGCCCGCTTGTTGAAGTGCTGCTCTTGCTTTTCTCGACTCTGGCGCAGATTTCTCTCCACATACTCCTGGATCTGTCGGTATTGCGTCTGTCGCTTGGCATCCCAGGTGGCAGTGGAGGGAAGAGCTTCGGGCGCTTCTAGGTCCATTTCCAGGTCCACCGGTGTCGCCCCGGTCGGGCTCTCATCAGGTACGCGGGTGTACACTTGGTGGAACTTCAGGGGATGTTATTGTACATGTCCAACAGATCAGGCAGCTTCTCCGGCCACAGGTTCCTTTCCTCCAACGGTTGTGTCTTGAGGAGGTTCAGGACCAGGTGATTCATCTTCTCACACATTCCATTAGTTTGGGTATGGTGTGGTCCGGATCTTCTTGCACCCGTACAAGGGGCAAAACTCCTGAATCACCTCTGCTTCAAAGGCCGGGCCCTGGTCCGTGAGCACCTTTTCCGGGTAGCCATGCGGTCAGCTAAAGTAGGCCTGGAATGCTCTAGCTGCGGTACGGCCCGTCAAGTCTTTAACGGGGACAACCACCATGAACCTTGAGTAGTGGTCCACAATGGTCAGGGCATAGGTTTACCCGCTTCGGCTGGGCGTGAGCTTGACGTGGTCCAAGGCGACCAACTCCAGCGGCTGGTGGGTGATGATCGGTTGTAGAGGGGCCTTCTGGCTTGCCTCGTCCTGCCTTCTCAGTGTACAAGGACCACATTCTCGGCACCAGACCTCCACAGACTCACATCCCACTCCAGTAGAACCGCTCCCTCAGCAACATTTCCAGCTTTTTCCAACCGAAGTGTCCTGCGCCGTCATGGTAGGCCTGCAGGACTTTGGGCACGCTTGCCTGGGGGACCACCAGCTGAAAAACCTCATGGGTCTTCGGGTTGATCAGCTCCCTATACAGCTTCCCTTGATGTAGGTACAGCCGGTCTCTCTCCTTCCACAACCACTGAGCTTCAGAGGGGAATGCAGGGTCCATCCTGGAGGAGCCCTGTGCAATCATGGTTTTGACCAACTGGACTGCAGGTTCCTGGTCTTGAACTTCTTGCTACCCCTGGCTGGGCAGCGGATCAAGGTTTGCCTGCTGTTCGTTAACGCAGGGCTTCTCATCCCGTGGCCGATGGAACGCGGGTAGCTCAATTTCCTCAAGGTCGTCGTCCTCCACCCCTCTGTCAGGCAGGTGCGGCATTCGGGACAGCGCATCCGCGTTGGTGTTCTTGCGGCCAGCCCTGAACTTGATAGTGAAATCGTAATTGGACAGTCGAGCCATCCACCGCTGCTCCAGTGCGCCCAGCTTGGCTGTATCCAGATGCGTCAGCGGATTGTTGTCTGTAGGCAGTGAACTTCGCCACCGCGAGGTAATGCTTAAACCTTTCGGTTATCTCCCACACGAGGGCTAAGAACTCAAGCTTAAAGGAGCTGTAATTTTCGGGATTCCTCTCTGTTGGCCGGAGTTTTCTGCTGGCGTAGGCGATCACTCTCCTGTCCTGTACCTGGGACGGGACTGCACCTAGGCCCACATTGCTGGCGTCGGTGTAGAGGATGAACGGGAGGCAGTAATCGGGGTAGGCCAAGATTTCTTCCCCCGTCAGGGCTGGCTTCAACTGGTGGAAAGACTCCTCGTGCTTCTCACCCCAGACAAACGGGGCCCAGGGGCTCTCCCATTCTTGTTCTGTCCCACGAGGCCATCTTCGTGTACCCCTTGATGAAACGGCGATAGCCCACCAGGCCCAGGAACTGCCTCACCTCCTTCACCATGGTCGGTCGCGGCCAGCTCTGGATAGCAGTAACTTTCTCAGGATCCGCGGCTACACCTTCTGCGCTCACCACGTGTCCAAGGTACTGCACCTTGGGTTTCAGCAGATGGCACTTGGAGGGCTTCAGCTTCATCCCGTACTTGGAGAGGGCTGCGAACACTTCTGACAGGTGCTCCAGGTGGGCCTCGAACGTCTTGGAATACACAATCACGTCATCCAAATACAATAGAACAGTCTCAAAGTTGAGATGCCCCAAGCAGCACTCCATGAGCCATTGGAAGGTCCCGGGGGCATTGCACAGCCCGAACGGCATACTGTTGAGCTCACAGAGTCCCATGGGGGTAGCAAACGCGGTCTTCTCACGATCTTCCTGTGCAACCGCCACCTGCCAGTATCCACTAGTAAGGTCAAGGGTAGAAAAATAATTAGCAGTCTTTAGTGCATCCAGTGACTCTTCGATGTGGGGGAGAGGGTAGGCATCTTTCTGCTTTTCTGATTAATCTTCCGATAATCCACACACATCCTCATGGTACCGTCTTTCTTCTTCACCAGCACCAATGAAGCTGCCCAGGGACTACAACTATCCCGGATGACCCCTGCCTCCTTCATGTTCCTCAACATGTCTTTGGCACACTGAGAGTGTGCTGGTGGGATCGGCCTATACCCCTCTTTATGGCATGGGTGTCTATGGTGTACAGCTTAGCTATGGTGGCGTAGCGGGGGAGCCTAACCTCTTCCTCTCCGCAATTCAGCACTCTCACAGGCACTCTCCCCTTCTTGACGTCAATCACCCCTCTGGCTGCCATTACTGTGGGCCAGTGCTCTGAAGGCGAGGGCTCCACCATCGCCAGGTAATGCCGTCCCTGGGGACCTACTGCTGCCCTGCACCAAATCATCATCTCGCTCCTTGGTAGTACCACCAATGGGGCTGCGTCCATCACCCGCACTCCACCAATCTCTCCACCCGTCAGGTTCACTTGTTGCCGATGCAGGAGGGCCTGGATCTCACGCTGCAGTGCCCTCTGTTGACCCCCTCCTGCAGTGGCAGACAACTGCTACAACAGGCTCAACACTTCTCCCATACAGTGCTCAATCACGTTGGTCCCTGGGACCACTTTCAGGTTACGGTCACTGGATTCATTCAGCCCCACAATCATCCCTTGGCGTTTCAGCTCGGTCCGTCCCACAGTCAGGGTCACCTCCTTGAATCCCACCTGAGTCATAGGGAGCCCATTGGCCGCAATAATAGTCATGCTATCGTCGGGAGGGGCAAGTTCGCTATCATCCCAATATCGCTGGTACAATGTATAGGGCATGGTTGTTACCTGCGTTCCAGTGTCCAACAGGGCCATGGTCAGGACACCATCCACTGCCAGGGAGATGATGGGGCGGCCTCCAACATACCGATCTCGCCAGTCAGTCGGGCCGTGAGGGTCTACTCCTGAGGATTGGCCCTTGGCCTCAGGGGTTGGTCGAGTAATGGCCAGGCTTGTTGCACCTGTAGCAGACAGGTGGCCCATACCGCGGGTCGTTGTTCTTCCTCCGCTGCATCCAAGGGACGTCCTCTGGGCTGTTGGCGAGCTGGATCTTCTCCTGGGGCTTGGCTCTCATCGGTAGCTGGAGTGCGGTGAGGATTGGGGTGAGATCTTCATTCATGCGTCGGACCTGTGAGGCCAGCTCCTCCATCGTCCCGACAGGTGCGGCAGGGGCCAGTAGAGCCAAGAGTGGGGGCGCTACCGAGACGGGAGCGGTTTCGACCGGCCACAGGGTCGCATCAGGAGCGCCGATGTTTGGTGCTTGCAGGGCCTTGATGGCTCGCTCCTTTAGTACTGCAAAGTCTAGGTAAGCGTGCTCCAAAGTCCATAACCGCAGCTGTTTGCGATCTTCGGCAGACCCCAGTCCCTGCAGGAACTGCTCCACTAGCATCTTGTTGCTGTCAGCCTCACTGATGGTGTCCACCCGCTTCAGCGTTCGGAGGGCTGTCTGCAGGCGCAAGGCATAGTCTCTGATACTGTCCGCGGGCCGCTGCCGGCATTGGGAGAACTGCATCTGCAACTCAGCCTCAGTGCGGGTTTCAAAGGCGGTCTGGAGTTTCTCAAAGATAGTGATCACCGAGGCCCGGTCTGCGTCTGCCCAGCTCTCTGTCTCCTGCTCAGCCGCGCCGGACAGCTTCCCTAGCACTACCGTCGCACGCTGTCTGCCGGTCATGGCATACAAGTCGAGGATCGTGCTTATCTTTTTCTGGAACACCTGCAATGCATCAGGCTTCCCATTGTACTGAGGTAGCCAGGTAGCACTGGGCACATAGGGCAAGAAGATTGGCATTACCTGGGCGACCGCCGGACCCACGGCCTCCCCCGCTCCTGCAACCGGAGCGAGGGCCGCTACGTTCCTGTCTTCAGGCGCTGCCACTTCCGAGGCCGGCACTCCACCACCATCCACGTTAGGTGCCGACATCTTCCCTCCGTTCCCCCTTGGTCTTTTCGGGGCACTCCGCTTTCTTTCTGCACCACTCTGTTCCCAGGGGGCAGGGCTTCAACTCTCGCGTTCTCTTCGTGGGGAAGACAGGTCTGGCGGGAAACTTCACGCCAAGAGATGGTGACAAGATGGCGGATTCTGCAATTTTTCAACGGGACTTCGCTGACGATAACTTCAAGGCGCACTTCCACAGGTAAGTGGATGGGTTCAATCCTGTTCGTGACGCCAGAAGAGGTCGATGGGTACTACCCCTGGGCTCGGCCGGCTGCCGAGCCGCTTGGATCCGTGCTCGTCGGTGGGTGGCTCGAGCTCCTCACAGACCCGGGGGTCACGTCGCACTGGAAGGGTGCTGGTACTACGTGAGGGGTAGTGTTCGGTTGGGATGTTCACGGCCGGGGCCGCGGTTGTTTGGGGGGTTAAGTTTGCGACGCCACCCACGGGTTGTGGTGAATGTGGACACCACTGCTGCCGTTAACTAGGCTCCCAGGGATGGTGCGATGCAACCTGGTGTTGACCCCTCCGTGGGCAGGGGGTGTTGGTCCCAGGGCCAAGTGGTTGTGAGGGTGCAGGGCAGTGTTGATGCGGTGCAGTGCTCGGCCCGAGGGCACTGTTGTACTCACTATTACAGACATACTGAAGTCCTTGGTAAACCAAACAAGATGGTGGACGGTTCCCGCAGCCGGCTGCGCTTTTCCCCTTTCTCAGGTTGGTGGTTTCCGCCTTTCTCCTGCACCTCACTTTTAGTAGCACTGTGACTCCTTTGCTTCAGCAATGGTAGTCTGCTCCCCGACATTGTGTATGCCAGGAGAGCCCGTTTGCCCGCAGACGCTGGCCCGTGGGATCTCTATGCCTGGGCGGTGGCTTTCTATCCCTCTCGGTGGGCTGTTGTCTTCAGTCAGGCCTTGGATGGGAAAGGACCTAAAGTCCAGACCCAAATCAGTTAATTCGACGTGGTCCAGTGGTTTCTGGCCTAGTTCTGGGTCTGAGTACCCCTCCTGGTGCTCCGGTTTCCAATCGGTTCCCCGGTTCGGTAACAGCGGGCCACCGCCCGTCCCCGCTCCTTACTGTTCCACCGGCTGTAATCCCAGCTCCTGCAGGCGGCCACCACCGTCTGCCTCCTGGCCACAGGAAATCCGGGCTACGACCCAGACCCCTGACAGACGTTTTCTCCTCCTGTCTCTCCCTACTCCTCTCCTTCCGCTCCCTTTCACTTCCAAAGCTCGTCTCCACGTTCTGTGTATGTTCTCCCGCCTCAGGCCATCCGAACTTCTCAGTGGGCGTGGCAAACCGTCTGGCTCTGGGTGTGAACGTCAGAACCTGAGAGGGGTGACTCAGGGTTTTTAGGTTGGCTGCTGGTACCTTTTTAGGGGGTTGGTGTAGTGCAGGGGCCTACCTATGACTACCTGGCTAGTCCAGGGCGTCACAC
Organism: Anomaloglossus baeobatrachus; assembly: GCF_048569485.1. NCBI lineage: Eukaryota > Metazoa > Chordata > Amphibia > Anura > Aromobatidae > Anomaloglossus > Anomaloglossus baeobatrachus. The sequence continues at coordinate 42,451 of NW_027441807.1, forward strand.
ATCCATGCGGACCAAGTCCTCGCTGTGTTTATGGTGGCGAGGTTATAACCGTGCTTTCTTCCTCTGACATCTCCCCCCAACTTCGTTCAACCGAAATTTGACCAAGGTCTCCCTCATCTGCTGAATAGTATAATAGATCCCAAGCACTCAAATAGGACACAAGGAGTAAATGCAAATGTGTTATTTATTAGACTATTTGCAAAAAGAAAATGCCACTACCGCACTAGAGCAAAACCAAGCCAAGCCTGTGTTAGGGTACCTTCACACTTAGCGATGCAGCAGCGATCCGACCAGCGATCTGACCTGGTCAGGATCGCTGCTGCATCGCTACATGGTCGCTGGTGAGCTGTCAAACAGGCAGATCTCACCAGCGACCAGTGAACAGCCCCCAGCCAGCAGCGACGTGCAAGCGACGCTGCGCTTGCACGGAGCCGCCGTCTGGAAGCTGCGGAGACTGGTAACTAAGGTAAACATCGGGTATGGTTACCCGATGTTTACATTAGTTACCAGTGTGAGCAGGGAGCAGGGAGCCGCGCACACTGAGCGCTGGCTCCTTGCTCTCCTAGCTGCTGTACACATCGGGTTAATTAACCCGATGTGTAATGCAGCTACATGTGCAGAGAGCCGGAGCCGGCAGCACAGGCAGCGTGAGAGCTGCAGAGGCTGGTAACTAAGGTAAATATCGGGTAACCACCTTGGTTACCCGATGTTTATCTTGGATACAGCTTACCTCAGCTGTCAGACGCCGGCTCCTGCTCCCTGCTTGCTTCATTTGTCGCTCTCTCGCTGTCACACACAGCGATCTGTGTGTCACAGCAGGAGAGCGGCTTTGAAGAAAACGAACCAGGGCTGTGTGTAACGAGCAGCGATCTCGCAGCAGGGGCCAGATCGCTGCTCAGTGTCACACACAGCGAGATCGCTAATGAGGTCACTGCTGCGTCACAAAAAGCGTGACTCAGCAGCGATCTCGGCAGCGAGCTCGCTGTGTGTGAAGCACCCCTTAGGCCTTTGTCAAGATCTTGCCTATAAAAGATAATAGAGAGTATTTTACACACCACAAAGGGACAAGATACAAAGCAAAATTTACATATATATACACAAGATATTTACACACGTACGTATGTTAGACTGGTGGATGGGACGAATTAGACATCAAAGGACTGTACCATATGGCGTTTACTTTGTAAAGGTACGTTGCTGAATAGAGAAGAGAGCAATTGATAAGCATTGGTGCTTATCAATTGCTCTCTTCTCTATTCAGCAACGTACCTTTGCAAAGTAAACGCCATATGGTACAGTCCTTTGACGTCTAATTCGTCCCATCCACCAGTCTAAAGGGGGCTTTACACGCTACGATATCATCTTTAAAAAGTCGTCGGGGTCATGTCGTTTCTGACGCACATCCGGCCTTTGATCAATATCTTTGTGTGTGAAACGTCCGTGCGATTGTGAACGAGCGCAAAATTGTTCAAAATCGGTCTCCGTGGAGAGCTCGTTCAAAAGTCAGAAATCGTCATAGGCCGTTTGTAATTGTTCCTTCTCGTCCTATTATCGTCGCAAGTTGTTTAGTGTGAAGCATTTGACACATCAACAATATCAATGACATGGTTGCTCAGGAAACGTCACATTAATCCACTACACACGTGCAGTGCTTGCTTAAATTAACTTGTTATTTTAATTGGTTGTATGTTGTGTATAAAGGGCGTGATTATTGACGTGGGATAGACACCGATGCTTCCATCTTGAGTGGTGTCTATATCATCTCTTCGATTCTGCGTTGGTTAACGTTGTGCTCTGCATTAATTAAGGTAATTTTTTGCTTACATGTGGATGTTATTTTCATGTTACACAGAAATGTTTAATTTTTCTTTTTAAGTATTTTTTTTTTCTATTTGTTTGCATGCACAGAAGAGAAAATAACCGTAATTTTAAGAACTTCATTCTAACAACCCTTCAAAACAATTATAAAAATGCTCAATGCACAACAACACAAATTAGTATGTGCAACATTACTAACAACTGCTGCAATAGCAGTTGAAGAAATTGAGGCACAATTAAGGCAAAAAAACAAACGCCGTCGCATGTGGGCAAGTCAGTGGTTGTTAATGAGGGACCAATACAGCCACATCAACCTAATACACAGTTTGCGTGAAAACAACCCACAGGATTTTCGTAATTATTTGCGAATGTCTGAGGCTACATTCCAGTTCCTGGTTCAAAGTATAACACCATATATCAAACGTGAGGACACAGTGATGAGAAAAGCAATTCCTGTTGAAGAAAGACTTGGTGGAACATTGCGATTTCTTGCTACTGGAAGAAGTTTAACAGATTTGCAATATTCATCAAGCATATCACGGTCTCTGTTAAGCAGCCTCATTCCTGAAACCTGTCAAGCCATCATTGACTGTCTATGTGATTATATGCAATTTCCAAAAAACCAAGCAGACTGGCTTGCGATTGCATCTGATTTTGAAAGACGTTGGCAATTCCCAAATTGTGGCGGCGCAATAGACGGCAAGCATGTGCGCATCCAGCAGCCACACAATAGTGGATCTTTTTTTTATAATTATAAGGTTTTTTTTAGTGTTATCTTATTTGATGTAGTAAATGCAAATTATGAGTTTATTTACGTTGATGTAGACATAAATGGGCGTGTATCTGACGGAGGAGCCCTGGATTATACTGAGTTTGGCAGAAGGTTAAATAATGATTCTTTATTTTTGCCATCCAATGATCAGACAATTGGACATTTGAACTTTACTTTTATAGCTGATGAGGCTTTTCCTTTGCAAAAAAATGTATTACGGCCCTATCCACATGTGAGTTTAAATGTTTTTCGTCGAATTTTCAACTACCGCCTTTCCAGGGCAAGGCGTGTTGTTGAAAACGCATTTGGGATATTGTCTAGCCGTTTTCGTATTTTCCACACTGCGATTAATTTAAAACTTGATTCAATTGACCGTGTAATCCAAGCCTGCTGTGTGTTGCACAATTTACTAAGAAAGATGGACGTTCACCAATACACACCAGCAGGCTTTGATGACACAATCAATAATCAAACTAGTGAAATCGTGCCAGGTGATTGGCGTCAGGAATCAACGTATTTTTAATCCCTTCATCATTTACCCTTAAGTAGGCGTGCACGTCATGAAATTAAGTTGAATAGAGAAAATTATTTGAATTATTTCATTGGACCTGGATCTGTACATTGGCAGAATGACTTAGATTAATTTTTTTATTGTATTTGTATATAAAATTTATAAAATATCAAATTAAATAATTTAGCACCAAACATGATTGTATGTTTGTTTAAAAAATATAATAAAAATGAATCTAGATCTAAATACCCAAATTTTTTTTTTTTTTTTGGTAAATTAATTAAATATTTATTTTTTTTAATCTCAAATTCCGTCATTTTTTTTTTTTTTCAAAAATCCATGTATTTGCAAATTATGCAAAATTTAAAAATTTAAATAATAATTTTTAAATGAAATTAATAAGCATATTTTTAATATTTTAAAATATTCATAATGGGGGGCGGAGCCGGACATGGCCGAGTGAGGACGCTGCTTGCTGGAGCTCTTCTAAATAATCCTCCATAGAGCCGGTTTATTATTTACAATGGGCAAATCTGCACCAAAAAAGAATAAGCCCAATACCTCAGGGCAACCCCCTGCATCCCAGGGTACAATCGGGGCTTACCTCACCCGTTCTCGGGAGCCTGGGACCCTACCACAGCCAGGAAGAGAACTGCGGCCTGCAGGGCCTGAAGGGAGCACTATCCCAGTGCCCGAAGGGGCGACAAGTCTGGAGCCCCAAGGAAGATGTGAGGCAGCAGGGACCCCTCACGACCCAGGAAGACCCTCCAAAGGACCCACGGTGACGGCGGGAGTTGGCGGATCCCCTGCAACGGAGGAAGCGGTACCATCAGCGGCGCCATTCCAAGATGGCGGCCGCGATCCAGAGACGCTGACAGGCGGACCAGGGCTGGAGGACGGGCCGCCCGCGGCTGCAGCTCTGCCCGCCTCGCCCTCCACTGTGTCTCTGATGGAGCCGGCAAGCCCTGGCAACTTACCTGCAGCCAGCACCAGTGGAACTGGAAGTGCGGCATGCGGGCGTGGGGCGCACATGTGCTCGGACCCAGGAGATGACTCACCGCTGCAGGCCCGAGCACTGAAGAAGCAGGCGCTGCACGGAGAGGCTGCACTACAGGCACCACTGCCCCGTCTACATCCACAAGCACAGTGATCAGAGGTGAGGAGGGAGCTGCAGCTAACCCTGATGGTCTGCTGGACTACAAGACCCAGGTACAGGGCCCACAGGAGGACCTGGGGAGCGGGGCCCAAGCCAGAGGGGGGGCAGCATCATCAGCCATTTATCAGGGGCCACACGATCCCCAGGGGGAGCTGGAAATAGAGGAGGGCCTCCTGAATTTTGGGTGGCTGCCAATGAGTCCGGGGGGATACCTCAGAGGGAAGTGCCCCCTCCCTCCCCAGGTCGGTGGTCCACTGTATCCTCCTGGGCTGAGAGCCCGACAGCCACAGGCGGGGACCTGGAAAGGGGTCCATTGATCCCCATGAATGGGGGACCCAGAGTCCTGGGGTCACCCCCAATTCGTCATGTGTCTGTGCCACAAGTATGGGACGACATAAAAAGCCCCCAAAGCACGCAGACGCTAATATATGGTCCAGCCCTACAGGACTCTTCTATGCATACCCCACTATGTCTCACGCTGCCGTCTCGATGGGCGAGGATCGTCCGGCATCCCTGGCAGACCTGCGGTCACTGTTACAAGCGATCCCCACCAAGAACGACATTGCAGCACTGGCTAATCAAGTGGTGGCGGAGTGTAAACAAGAATTTATCCAACTGCGGCAAGATCTCTCCTCACTTACTCACAGGGTTGACACCCTGGCAGAGCAGCAATCAAATTCCCAGGTGTCTATTCAATCTATCCAAGAGACTGTAGAAAACCAATCCAAGCAACTATTTGCCCTTCAACAACATGTAGATGATTTAGAGAACAGAAAGAGACGGAACAATCTACGTGTTAGAGGTCTCCTGGAATCTATTGTTGCTCCTGATATTCCTGCTGCTCTCCGTTCCATTTTTAATAATTTGCTAAAGAGGCCACCTGGAGCCACCCTTGAACTGGATAGAGCCCATAGGGCTCTACGCCCTCCGGATCCAGATGACTCCTGCCCGAGAGATATCGTGTGCAGAGTGCATTTTTTCGCTGTAAAAGAGGCCATTCTACAAGCAGCCAGGAGGAAACAGAACTTGTCATATAATGGCTCTACCATTCGCATAATGCCAGATCTCTCACGGCACACTCTGGCCCAACGTGCAACTCTTAAGCCTCTTCTTGATGTCCTAAAAGAGAGGGGTCTACTGTTCCGGTGGGGATTTCCATTTTCCCTATCGGTACAGAAGGACTCCCGATGGATGGTCCTGCGTTCCCCAGAGGACCTCCCGGCTTTTACTGAGAGTCTGAATTTGCCTACAATCTCTATTGCACCCTGGCCGACTACTCTACTCCAGCTGTGGGTACCCAGGGGACGGCCTTCCTCTTCTAGACCAACTCCACCTTCTGAGTCCAGCAGGGGGTTGCCTCCAAGAGGAGAACGGGGCCGTAGGGCGGACCGTCCGCGGTAACCGATATAGAGGATATTAATAGCTGAATACGCCTATATGACTTATACCTTTTTCAGTATTTTGAGTCACTTGGCTTCCACACGTTGCCTTTCAGTCTATTCATAGCCCGTATTACATAAGCATTTGTTACTTTTACCGGTGTCTATGGTTATCCTTAATGTTTTTTAGTATATACAGAGCTCTGCTCAGTTATGTCTGACATACTTTTTCCCCAAATAGGTTGGGATCCCCTGTCCTGCCTAGATGAGGCGGATATGTTCCCTAGGAACGTTTGTTCGGATTTAGTCTGTTGTGCTTGGCTTTTTTTGCCTGTCGTTCTTCTTGTTCTCTTTTCTCTCATCCTTTTTTCCCCCGCTACATTCTACCCTCCTCAAGTCTTCTCTTCTCTCTATCTCCGGCGGCCGGGCTGATCGTGTTCGATCCCCTCTTTTATATATCTTTCATGTCCTATTCTCTTATAGATGGCGGACCTAACCATCGCTTCTTTCAACGCCAGGGGCCTCAATGTTCCGGAGAAAAGGTCACAGATACTGTATCATCTTCATAAACGGAAGGTGAGACTAGCCTGTCTCCAGGAGACACACTTCAAACAAGGACATGCCCCTATTCTTAAAAATAAATATTACCAGACATGGGTGTCCTCAGATAACCCTGACTCCCGATCTAAAGGGGTGGCGATAGCCATCCATAAATCCCTCCCACATCAAATCCTAAAGTGCACGACAGATAGTCTTGGAAGATATATTATTCTCTCGCTAAGGGTGGGGACCCATATCTTCAGAATAATTAACGCATACGCCCCAAATCAAAAACAGGACAGTTTTGTTTCCCGTCTGATCGACTCTGCGATCCCCCTGATACAGGGTATGGTGATTTTATGTGGTGACCTTAATGTCACCCTTGACCCTACTTTAGACAACTCCAAGGGGAAATATAGCATTGCATACACTACCATTAAACGTATTAAAAAAGCTTTACTGCACATTCAATTGTTCGACACCTGGAGAATACAACACCCATCGGACAGAGACTATAGTTTCTATTCCCACACTCAGGATTCATATAGTCGTCTTGATTACATACTAATACAACATAGCGCGCTCCCTTGGATCCAACACACGGGAATGGACAACAAACTATGGTCAGATCATGCGCCGGTTTATTGCACAATTGAGATCCCCTCTCTTTCGGCTCCTAGAGGGTCGTGGCGGCTGAATGAGTCGTTGCTACTGGATGAGCTTTGTGTTTCTGATATCCAGACCTCTATTGCAAGGTTCATGGAGGACCACTCAGTAGACAACACAGCCCCCACTTATAAGTGGGAAGCATTGAAATGTGTCCTACGAGGTATTTTTATTAAGCACGGGTCCCGAATCAAGAAAGAAAAGGCCCAAGACACAGTAAAAGCTCTCCATAGGGTTTCTGAACTGGAGCTCATCCACAAGCGAGCCTTATCGCCCACAAATTTACAAGCCCTCTTACGAGCTAGGTTCGAGGTTAAAAAACTGCTTGATTCCTCATATCAGCGTCTAATACAGGTGGGAAAGGGGAGGTTTTATGAGTTTGGGGATAAACCCGGCAGACTGTTGGCAAATGCGCTGAGGGAGGAGAGAGCCCATACCCTCATTCCCTGCATCAAGAACTTACGCGATGAATTACTTTATGCCACCCCGGACATCTCAAATACCTTTCACGACTATTATTCCAAGTTGTATAATTTACCTGTCGAGCCCCCCAGGTCGAGTGATGGGTGTCCTTCAATGCCCTCACCTTTTAGATGTCTCGACAGCTCTGTAATTGATAACCTGAAGAGTCCATTTCTACTGGAGGATTTATTGGCAGTGATTCGCGACACTCCTGGCAATAAGAGTCCTGGCCCCGATGGGTTCCCCGCCAAATTTTATAAATCCTTTTCAGAACAATTAGCGCCTCTAATGCTCCTTTCCTTTAATTCTATTTCGGAATCTGTCCCCTTTCCGCCCCATTCCACCACGGCTCATATCTCATTACTCCATAAGGCCGGAAAAGACCCCGCGTCGTGTAGCAGTTTTAGACCGATATCGCTTCTTAATGTAGATTTAAAAATTTATGCCAAGCTTTTGGCGAATAGACTTGGCCCTTTGCTCCCCGACTTGATCCATTTCGATCAGGTCAGGTTTGTCCCTGGTAGAGAGGCAAGGGACAACACCATAAAGATCCTGGATTTAATCCAACACGCATACTAAAAAACTTCCCTTGATATTGCTGTCTTTGGATGCTGAGAAGGCTTTCGACAGAGTCTCCTGGCAGTCGCTATCTCAGACCCTGGACCATATAGGCCTGGGACCGGTTTTCTCGTCTAAAATTATGGCTTTATATCATTCTCCGACTGCTCACCTTAAGATTAATGGCACTCTGTCGAAACCCTTCTCCATCCGAAACAGGACCCGGCAGGGATACCCCTTGTCGCCGTTACTGTATGTCTTAGTTATGGAACACTTGTTGTCGGCCATCCGGGCTAACCCAGACATACAGGGAATCAGGATCGCCAATCGGGAGCATAAATGCGCTGCCTTCGCCGACGATCTCCTTGTGTATCTGTGTAATCCCATCACATCCCTCCCGTCCTTAATGATGGAGCTGAACCGTTTTAGCAGGTGGTCCAATTTTAAAATTAATTTCGATAAATCAGAGGCCCTAAATATCTCCTTACCCCAAGTAACTGTGAAGGTTATAAAACCAAACTTCCCCTTCAGGTGGCCACCCCACGGTAGTATTGGATATTTGGGCATCAGGATCCCATCTGACCTGTCCAGGCTCTTTCAATTAAACTACCAAAGCTTCCTGTCTCGGCTCTAGGGGGATTTGGCTCTGTGGCATAGGGGCAATCTTTCATGGTTTGGCAGGATCAGTGCACTCAGGATGACGGCGCTGCCGAGATTGCTGTATTTAATACAGACGGTTCCGGTCTATGTTCCAGCAACCTATTGGGTCAAGATGCAGCGCATATTCTGTCGATTTGTTTGGTCTGGAAGGCGTGCCCGTATAGCGAGTAGCGTCTTAACTAGGACTAAGGGTGCGGGAGGAACGGGACTGCCTGACTGTAGAAGGTACTACCTGGCAGCCGCTCACGCCAGGGTCCTGGACCTTATGCATAATTCTGGTTCTAAGCTTTGGGTTTGCCTGGCACAAGACATGTGCCCCTTATCATTACCGACCCTGCCTTGGACCTGGCCGCTCCTCACCAAACATAAGATTGAGATGTTCTATAGCACTAAACAAACATTGAAAACGGTTCACTCTGTGTCATCCTGCAATCTCATGATCCAGCCTAGAGGGCTCCTTATGCCACTAACTGATAACCCGGAGTTTTTACCGGGAGCGTTATCCAACAATTTTCTAGGAAGCACGAAATTGAATCCTTTGAGACTAAATCGGGTGGCCCCGGGGGGTCCCTCTTCCCACTTCGGGAGATGGTAGAGAGCCATAATTTCAAACTGCGATTCCATTTTGAATATGCCCAACTCAAACACTTCTTGACCTCCCAAGACACTGTCATGGCCCGCCCCTCGCCCCAAACTCCCTTTGCACTGGGTCCTCTGATACGCGCCATGCAATATCAAGGGTGTAAACGAAAAAGAAGGGGAGCCAGCACTGCTTGTGAATGGCTTGCAACAATGGAGAAATAAAAAGTGTAATATTCACAAATTCGTTCCTACTGTAAAATTCAATGAGATTTTTTGCAAATGATTGATCAATGATTTGAGCCCCCCTGCCCCGTCACGGCAAATCTCTATAGGGGGGTCCCTAACGCTATATTATAAATTATTATGTACCAAAAGGTCTCATATAATGAGCAGGACCATATGAAGACACCACTTACCTGAGACATGTCTGAACCGCTCCCATGCTGCTAGGACTGACAACCGCGAATAAAGGCAGCCCAGGTGCCAGTGTGTGTGGCAGAACCACACACACCAGCACAATGTCAGAACTGGCCCTCACAGTGCCAGACCAGACCTCTCTCCTTTTCGTTTACTGGTCAGGTGGTCGACCGCCACCATGCCGTGCACGCCCAGTGTGGTTTGCAAATTCCTTCTGTAGCCATCAAAATTCAGTTTGGTGCTTGTTCACACACAGCCACCGCCTCCTGCTCCAAGGCATCATTATTTAAACACCACCTGCCTGAACCTTGTTCCGCCCTCATCCATGTTTGCTGGTCTGGCACTGTGAGGGCCAGTCCTGACATTGTGCTGGTGTGTGTGGTTCTGCCACACACACTGGCACCTGGGCTGCCTTTATTCGCGGTTGTCAGTCCTGGCAGCATGGGAGCGGTTCAGACATGTCTCAGGTAAGTGGTGTCTTCATATGGTCCTGCTCATTATATGAGACCTTTTGGTACATAATAATTTATAATATAGCGTTAGGGACCCCCCTATAGAGATTTGCCGTGACGGGGCAGGGGGGCTCAAATCATTGATCAATCATTTGCTAAAAATCTCATTGAATTTTTACAGTAGGAACGAATTTGTGAATATTACACTTTTTATTTCTTCATTGTTGCAAGCCATTCCTAAGCAGTGCTGGCTCCCCTCTCTCCTTTTCAATATCAAGGGTGTACAAGATTATGACGAGTGCAGTAGAGGTGTCACCTCCTCGCTTCTGTAAAGCATGGGAGTCAGAGCTCAATCAAACGATTCTCGGGAAGCAATGGGAGCATTGTTTCCGCCTGACCCACAGGTCCGTGGTTGCCACTAGGATGCAAGAAACCAGCTATAAAATACTTTCCAGGTGGTACAGGGTCCCGGCGTCCCTTCATGCATGGTGCCCCGAAATACCTGACACTTGCTGGCGATGTGGAGCCCAAGGAGGCATCATGTCTCACATCTGGTGGCACTGCCCGAGCCTGTCGGTCTTCTGGAACAAAGTACTGGCAGCCATACAGGGGACCACGGGGATCGTAGTCCCCAGTCGCCCGGAGGCAGTTTTACTGTATATCTTTAACGTATCGGAAAGGGTTTTTAAGAAATCTATCTTGGGCCACCTTCTTCAGGCTGCCAAGACAGTGATCCCTCGGCGCTGGAAAGATTCTAACCCTCCGACGTTGGATGAGTGGGTAACAGAGGTAAATGTGATTCACCGCATGGAAATGGTGATGGCCCAGTCACGAGGGCAGACGGTGGAGACAGCCACTAAATGGTTCCAGTGGGAATCTTTCCTGTCTAGTAAAAAATTTCTTGAACTAATTTAATCTCCGGAATGGGGGCACTCTGGCTCTTTCTCTTACAGACAGCTTACGCCACCCTTTCGACAAATCTTAGCTCAACAGACAATGTATCAGTCCCGGTCGCTTCATTCTGCTCTCTATCTCTCCTCTCCTTCTTTTGAATTACCCCTCTTTCTCTGGATTCTATGACTTTCACTTGCCTTAACCTCTTCTTCTTGTTTTATCATTATCTAAGGTTTTAAATGAGTATCTATGTACCATTTCTGCCATCCATAGAATATTACGAAGCCTGCGAAGGCTTGGTGTCGCACTGACTTTTGATTCGCATCATTTGTTACAGCATGGATGTGTGTTCTAATATTGTATTCCTTTGAAAAATCAATAAAATCTTAAATTGTAAAAAAAAATATTCATAAACAAAAAGAAAAAATATAAGTAAATTAAGTTAAAAAAAAAACTAAACGGAACTTTTAATTTCATCAAAAAGGCATGTGTCTGCAGTCTATTTCTCTTGGCTTTGTGTGTTATTTCGGCAGGTATATTAATTGAGTCTATATCTCAGATACTATTTGTCGATTACCTATCTCTCAGCAAAATTAAAGATGGCAAATTCTTCAAGAGCAAGCATTTGGGGCCAATGCGAAATAGAATTTATTGTAGAATTGCTGGATGCATGGGACTTTGAGTGCATTCGAAAATATGACAGGCCCATGGCGCATAAAAGAGCAGTATTACGCCGTGTGCAACGCGGCCTTAAAAAAAAAATATGGAGTAATGCGCACCATTGTTCAAATCCGGAAGAAATGGTCAGATTTAAAGTTTAGATCTTGGAGTCGAGTTGTGAATATACGTACCCGATTACATAGATTAGCAGGTAATTAATTAATATTGGTTTTTGCATTGTTGTTTGCATAAATGAATATGTAGAAACATAATATTTATAACATCTGATTCTTCAATTGTTCATTATTTAGCCAGGGAAAATAAAGAGCAGGATGATAAGTATTGTTCTGAGGCCGCTACCCATCATGCTTCAAATGTAAATGAAACGCCTCACAACACACCCAGCCCAAACATCTCAGGCAGTGAGACCAATGGTAAATGTCAATTATTTTATCCATTTGTCAGAAAGGTCATTAACTTAGACAAATTTGTAAATAATTATTTTGCATACTTGTGCTTTACATTATTCTTAGAATATGCCACTCTATCAGACTTGAACTTGGAATTAAGCTCCAGATCTTCGATCAATGCTGATGATGATGAGGATAATAGATCAAGAGGTTTGGGGTTTTTTTGTTTGTTTTTTTTAAATTTTTTAAAATTTTCAAAAACAAATTTTTAAACATCTCTGTTTATCCTTACTACAGAAAGACCATCATATCAAGAAGTCCTTGATTCTGGAGTTCGTGTATTAGAAGCTGGCAATGAGCATTTAATCTTGTTAAAAAAAACTCAATGTGTAGCTTTCTTTAGGTTTAAATAATTTTATGAACCTAAACATCAAAGATTTATGGCTTCTTTTTGTTAAAAAATCAAACTTTAATAATAGTATTAGTAATATATTTCAATAATGTTAAGACACAAAGTTTAATTCATGACAATTTTTTATTATATTCTATATATGTTCAATATTTAAATTAAACTTGTTAATCTTTTTAAAAAAAAAAAAGGCGTCATGTAAGTTTCCCCAAAAAAATATTTGCATAATAATGTAAGCTTTTTTTTATAATGAGACAAAAAATATTTTGAAAAATGAGTATATTAGATTTTAGAATAATTAGGGAATTTAAACATCAAGTGGATATTACATAAACATCATTGGATATAAACTAAAACATAAAAAAGATTTGCCTAACATATTTATAAATTTAATCATCATTTGTAAAAGATTTTTGCGATTTATTTGTTTTACTTGTTTTTTTTCGGGACACACGAGTGGTTTGATGTGTAGCAATTGGTGAACTTTCAACAACAGGTGGCTCCACATTTGCTTGTATTATATCAGCATTTGCAAACTCAGACTCGAGTGGAGTGATAAATGAGATACATGTATTCTCATTTAATCTCCCCTCTTGGCCGGCATGCATTACCGAAAGCATTATTCTTTGCGCATTCATGACTTGTTCTGGTGACATTTTTTTGAAAAGATCATCAATCAAAGAATATTTTTAGACATTTCTACTAGCTGAGCAACACCTGTGAGTGCTGATGAATGCCTTTTCCTTTGCCTTAGTGGTCTGCGAAAAACTTGAGATGGCCCAGGTGTGTCAGTAATACTGCTTGTTTGCGTTGGTAATGAGACAGAAGTTATCTCTTCATTTGCCAATATTTCAAGTGAATCCTGCAAGTCAGAATAAATAGTAGGTTCCTAATGTACAAATATAAATTAACATAAATATAACGAAGATGACTAAGCCATTCATATTCAAAAACATTAGTTATTTTATTTTTTTTAGATATGATTTTAAATAAAGTCTTGATATTATCAACTTAATTGAACCACAAGTTTAATAACAGATCTTTGTTTTTTATTTTTTTTTTTAATTTTAAAATAAACCAATATTTTTTAATTTTGGTGAATTTTTAAAAAATATTTTGTTAAAAAAAAACCTAAATAAGTATTGATTTTAATTTAAATACAATTTAAAAAACAAATTTTTGAATCAAACAATCATTTTGAACATATTTTTTACAATGCTACAAACACAGTATGCTAACTCAAAAATAACAATAAAATTACTTTTTGTGGAAGTTCAATAGGCGGCTGAACAACAGGATTTACTGGTAGTGGTGGTATGAGACTCATTGATTGTCGGGGCATTTCTTGATCTCTAGTGAACATTAACAGGTCAAAGTACCACAGTCTGGGTACATAAACGGATTCTGCAGCAGCACCTGAGAGTTTGCTATCTTCAACTTTGTTAAGTTCTTTTTTAAATACTGTTCTAATTGCCTGAATTTTTTTCTTAATAATACGTTCATTGAATTGTTCATCAGGATGATATTGTGAACATATGGAAATCAACTTGCCATATGTTTCTTTTTTTAAAAGCTTGTTACTGTATGATAGGGATTTTACATGCCACAAACATTCATTTTGATGATACTCCGCAATGAAATCACGCATGAAATCCTCACTTGATAACACCATTTTTCCTACGCAAAAAAGGTGTAAAGAATTTTTTTTTTTAAAAAAAAAAGGGCAGATCTTCATATCTTAGCAGAAAAAACTTAAGTAGTAATGTTGCACCTTAGGTAAATGCATCAAATGCATTTTTTAATATAACTTTTCCAGTTATTTAAACAACAAAAATAAACATTTGTTTGCAATATTTAAAAAAACAAAACAATATATGTGTCATAAACATAACAAAACATACACTACAAATTAACATTAATGTTTTCGAAGATAAAATCCCAATGACCTACCTTACACAAGATGCCAAGAAGACACAATACACACAGCCAGCGGACTGCTTTTTAATGCTATAGAAACAATCAAGCCTGGAACATGTGCGAATGATGTAAAATTGAACGCACATGTGTAATTTGAGAGGGCGTGTTGAAAGGTGGATGATGGGTACTAAAATGACGAAAAACAAGATGAAGGTTGGATTGAAAAAAAAAAACAAAAAAAAAAAACGTGTGACACTAAACAAACAACCAAATACGATATGCTGAACAACCATACACAATTAACGACTTATGTGCGATTGTTTCGTGTGACATTATTAGACGACAAAAACTCAAATTGAACAAGGTTGATGGAAAAACATGGGCGTGGCTAATTGTTTGTCATCGCTAACGATATTGATTAAAATATTGTAGCGTGTAAAGCCCCCTTTACATACGTACGTGTGTAAATATCTTGTGTATATATATGTACATTTTGCTTTGTATCTTGTCACTTTGTGGTGTGTAAAATACTCTCTATTATCTTTTATAGGCAAGACCTTGACAAAGGCCTATCACAGGCCGAAACGTTGGCTTGGCTTTGCTCTATTGCGGTAGTGGCGTTTTCTTTTTGCAAATAGTCTAATAAATAACACATATTTGCATTTACTCCTTGAGTCCTATTTGAGTGCTTGGGATCTATTATACTATTGAGTGTTACCTTTCCCTTAAGCACCTCCTTCTTTAGGCAGTAGAGCCCAGCTTTACCCCTATATTCCCTCATCTGCTGAGTCTTCCATGCCCATCGAGAGTTCATCCTCCATTTATTCCTGGTCTCCTGCACCTTCCTCAACATTTTGGCTGCTACCATGCGCCCTTGTTAATCCCTCTCCCCCACCGTCCCATGCCTGCCGCCATGGTGATGCTGAACGTCTGGACCTTGTAGATGTTGGTATCCCTTGCGCATATGAATCCTCCTGTAGTTCCTCCCCTTCCTCTTGCCCCCCCCCCCACTGACTCCGAATAGTGTTTAGCGTGTGCTTCAGCATGTAAATGACTGGCATTGTCATGCTGATAATGGCATTGTCAGCGCTAAACATATTCGTCGCCATGTCGAAACTGTGCAGAAGGGTGCATAGGTCCTTGATCTGAGACCACTCCAGCAGTGTGATCTGCCCCACCTCTGCATCTCGTTGGCCCAGGCTATACGTCATAACGTATTGCACCAAGGCTCGGCGGTGTTGCCACAGTCGCTGCAACATGTGGAGAGTCGAATTCCAGCGTGTGGACACATCGCATTTCAGGCGGTGAACCGGCAGGCCGAAAGACTTCTGGAGTGATACAAGTCGGTCAGCTGCGGCGGTTGAACGGCGGAAGTGAGCAGAGAGTGACTGTGCCCTGTGCAGAAGCCCATCTAGGTCGGGATAGTGGTTTAAAATTTGCTGGACAACAAGGTTCAACACGTGAGCCATACAAGGCACGTGTGTCACCTTGCCCAGGCAAAGGGCCGCACCCAGGTTTGCAGCATTGTCGCACACGGCCTTCCCAGGCTGCAGGTTGAGTGGAGACAACCATTTACGAAACTCGGACCGCAGAGGTGACCACAACTCCTCCGCTGTGTGACTCTTATTTCCCAGACATTTCAACGTAAAGACCGCCTGATGCCGTTGAGCTCTGCTGCCAGCATAGTAAGTAGGTGTGCGGGATTCCTTGTGCGCAGTTACAACGCGGGTAGCCTGACCAGGCAGGCTTGGGGCGGAGGTGGGGGACCCAGACGAGATTGAGGAGGCAGAAGCAGTGGAGGAACTTCCACATACAGAGGAATGACGCACAAGTCTTGGGGACAGCATCTCCCATCTCTCACCATAGTTACCCAGTGCCCGGTCAGCGACATGCAACGCCCCTGTCCATGCTTACTGGTCCAAATATCAGTGGTGAAATGCACCCTGTCACACACAGAGTTTCTCAAGGAAGCTGTGATGTTTTGTGCGACATGCTGGTGTAGCGCAGGCACACCTTTCTTGGAGAAGTAGTGGCGACTGGGCATCTGGTACTGGGGCACTGCGACTGACATAAGGTTTCTAAAATCATCTGTGTCCACCAGGCGGAAAGGCAGCATTTCGGTAGCCAAGAGCTTACAGAGGGTGAAAGTCAACCTCTTAGCTTTGTCATGTCTCAGAGGAAATGGCCTTTTATTTGTCCACATCTGAAGGACCGAGATCTGGCTGCTGTGTGGAGACGGTGTTGAGTAGGGTGTCCCTGGAAAACTGCAGGTCTGTGAGGAAAGTGCAGGCGGAGATATGATGTTGCCTTCATCCAAAGGTGGTGCTCTCGATGTCTGAGAGAGCTCTACAACAGCAACTGTTTCCCCTTCCAAAACAACTGAAGACCTGCCAAGCAAACTGCCTGTTGCGGTTAAAAAGGTGGAAGGTGTGCGTGGAAAAACATGTGTGACAGCTCAGTCATAGAGGAAGAAGAGCGCGCGGATGCACTTGAAGGGGCAGACAGTGGTTGGCCCGCTCCGCTAGGCCGCATTGTAGCACAGTGAGCTTCCCACTGGGACTTATGCTTGTTATTCATGTGACGATTCATGGAAGAAGTTGTCAAACCAGTGAGCTTTTCGCCTCTACTTATAGATTGGTGACAAATGTTACATACCACATGATTTGGGAGATCCTTTGCGAGGTCAAAAAAGGACCAGGCTAGGCAAGGCTTAGAGCCCATGCGACCTGCAGAGCCACCCCATCTTGTGCTCAGAGGCAGAGTTGTGGCTGAGGATGCAGTTGTTGACGTGCCTCCAGTTCTCCGACTCTGTCCAGGAAGGCGCAAGGTAACTTCGTCGTCAGTCGCATCCTCCTCCACCGCCTCTGCTGACCTCCTCGAGTGCCTAACTGTGGGTTGACAGTAAGTGGGATCTAGAACTTCATCATCAAGCGTTGTGTTTGCACTCCCCTCGCCCTCAGACCTAACCTCTTCCTGCCTTGACTGAATAGTTAAGTTGTCATCCCAATCAGGTATCTGCGTCTCATCATCATCAGTATGTTCCTCATTGTCTCCACCAACAGGTGTTACAGTTTGGGAATGAGGGTCTACATCAGGGGTGGGGAAGACCTTTTCTACGCCCCCCGGGACTCTGCCGGCAGCCGTGTCTTGCCGGGTTGCCGGCCCTTTAAATCCCCATGCTCGCTACGAGGACACGCATTCAGCGTTCACTACTGAACGCTGGTCAGTGCGTGTGTGCTCAGGACTTATTTTGTGGGCGGGGTTAACACTTTTGCCCCGTCCCACAGAAGCCCAGCAGCAGTTTGACGGCTTCAACTAGTAGGTGAGCGCTCCCCCCTGCTGCGTGCCAGCTCTTCCGTGCGCGCTCAACCGTGCCCGCTTCTCCGTTACAGCTCCCCCGTGCCCGCTCCTCCGTGCTCGCTCCTTTGTGCCAGCTCCCCCGTGCCAGCTCCTCCGTGCCCACTCCCCCGTGTGTGCTCCCACTGTGCTGTGTGCCCGTTCCCACTGTGCTGCTATGTGCTCATTTCCCAGCTGCCGTGTGCCTGCTCCCTCTGTGTCCGCTCCACCAGGGTTGTGTGCTTCTTCCCCAGGTTTGTGTGGCCCCCAGAGCTGTGTGTGCCCCAGGGCTGTGTGCCCCCCCTTCCCTAGGTCTGTGTGTCCCCCCTCTCCACTAGGTCTGTGTGCCCCCCCTCCACTAGGTCTGTGTTCCCCCCCTCCACTAGGTCTGTGTGCCCCCCCTCCACTAGGTCTGTGTGCCCCCCCTCCCCTAGGTCTGTGTGCCCCCCATCCCCTAGGTCTGTGTGCCCCCCTTCACCTAGGTCTGTGTGCCCCCCTCCCCTAGGTCTCTGTGCCCCCCCTCCCCTAGGTCTGTGTACCCCCCCTCCCCCAGAGCTGTGTGACTCCCCCCCACTCCCCAGTGATGTCCATGCTCCCCCATGCTGTCTGCGCCCCGTTGCAATGTCTGGGCTCTGCATGTGTTGTCAGTTTCCCCCGTGCCCCCTATTGCTGTCCATACCCCCCCCAGTGCTGTCCGTGCCCCCCCAGTGCTGTCTGTGCTCCAAAGCTATATCTATGCCTCCTAATGATGTATATGTCCTCAGCCTTTTTTGTGACGTATATATTTTCCCAGCCCCACCTGTGATGTATATGCCCCATTGTCTCCTGTAATGTATATATTACAGGTGGGGCTGGAGCATACACATCACAGGAGACACTGGGGACATATACATCACAGGAGGGGCTGGGGCATATACATCACATTGGAGGTGCTGGGGCATATACATCACAGGAGGGGCTGGGTAATCTCCTTTAATATATATATATATATATATATATATATATATATATATACACAGCTGTCCCAGTGTCTCCTATGTGATGTATATACAGTAGTTCCAGCGTCTCCTATGTGATGTATATGCCCCAGCCCCTCCTGTGATGTATATATATACAGCAGTCCCAGTGTCAGTTGTGATGTATATGATTTACCAATCTTATTATCACAAAGAGTTGACTGCTCCAGACCGAGACAATCCTGGAAAAGCAGCTGTGAGAAGCAACATGATCAATATCACTGAAAATTAACCGCTGCGCCAAATTGAAGCGTCTATGGCCACCACAATAGGGGTGAGTTAATTAATTGCATGACCAAATGTAGCCGAGTAATTTTCACATTGATAATTTTGTGCGGCCCCCGATGGTTCGTAGAAATTTCCAGATGGCCCCCGGCAATAAAAAGGTTCCCCACCCCTGGTCTACATTATGCTCAGAAACTTGTTCATCAGGGCCTGAATCAGACTCACAAAGATTCTGGGCATCATTGCAGACCATTTCCTGGTCTGTACTCACTGTAGCTTGGGAGCAGACCTCTGATTCCCAGCCTATAGTGTGACTGAACAGCTCTGCAGACTCAGCCATCTCTGTTACACCATACTCTGCATGGCGGGTGGAGACTTGAGAGCTGGGACAAAGCAAGTGCGATTGGGGTGACAACTGAGAGGACTGTTGCTTTTTGGATGTTGAAGTTGAGGTGGAGGAGAGGCCACTTGTTGGAGCACTTGCGATCCATTCAAGCATGTTCTTTTTTTGTGCATCATCTGCCTTTGTTAGAGTTGTTCGGTTCCGTAAAAAAGGAAGCACATCCGATTGTCCACGGAAAGTAGTAGACATTTTACTTTTGCTGGAAGATGGCCTTTCTTCAGCAGATGTTAATGTAGCTTTCCCACCTACCCCACGGACACAAACTTTTTTTCCTTTTCCAACACGCCTGTTCCCCTTTCCATCAGCATCTGTCCTTTTGCCACTCATTTTGTTAGCAACAAGATTGGACACTTAAAATGTGGTAGCAAAAATGGAGAGGTGGTGTAGATTGCAGAGGTGGTCTAGCTTTATAGACAGCTGAAGAACCAACAATGAGTATCCCGGTCAATTTTAGTATGCCCTTAACAGTGGCAGCACAGTTTTCAATTAGAATTGCGTAGCAAAAATGGACAGGTGTGTACAATGCAGAGGTGGTCTAGCTTTATAGACAGCTGAATAACCAACAATGAGTATCCCGGTCAATTTTAGTATGCCCCTAACAGTGGCAGCACAGTTTTCAATTAGAATTGCGTAGCAAAAATGGACAGGTGTGTACAATGCAGAGGTGGTCTACCTTTATAGACAGCTGAATAACCAACAATGAGTATCCCGGTCAATTTTAGTATGCCCCTAACAGTGACAGCACAGTTTGCAATTGGAATTGCGTAGAAAAAATGGCCAGGTGGGTAGAATGCAGGGATGCTGTAGGTCAGTGGACAGAAAAGGAACACTAACTTAGTATTCCAGACACTTTTAGGATGGCACAAACAGTGTCAGCTCTTTGGGGTAATAAAATAGCGTGGCAAAAAATGGCCAGGTGGGTAGAATGCAGGGGTGCTATGGGTCAGTGGACAGCAAAGGAACACTAACTTAGTATTCCAGACACTTTTAGGATGGCACAAAAGTGTCAGCTCTTTGGGCAAATAAAATAGCATGGCAAAAATGGGCAGGTGGGTAGAATGTATGGGTGCTGTAGCTAGCAGGACAGCAAAGCCCAGCACAGTGTTTGCACGGACCTGCCTAGCAGCTATGGCTATGAACGCCTGTAAATCAGCCCTGAAAAGGGCTGAAATAACCAGCAGTCCCTAATCCCTAAAGCGCTGTGTAGATTGCACTGTATCTCTATAGCGCACACAGCAGCAGCAGCGTGAGCGGTGACTGTCACCCACACGCAGCAGACAGATAATGGCCGTATCTTATAAGGCAAGGACTAGAGTTGAGCGCGGTTCGCGGTTCGTGGTTCTCCAGTTCTAGGCTCGAGTGATTTTTGGGGTTGTTCGAGATCGAACTAGAACTCGAGCTTTTTGCAAAAGCTCGATAGTTCTAGATACGTTCGAGAACGGTTCTAGCAGCAAAAAGCAGGGCTTTTTACAGCTACAGTGTGCAGGAGCCATCGCTGGCAGCCTGCCACAAGCTGGTAACCAAGATAAACATCGGGTATCCAAGCAAAGCGCTTTGGTTAGTAACCCGATGTTTATCCTAGTTACGTGCAGGAAGCCCACACTTCCCCGCTCAGCTCACTCCGCCCCCTCCTGCCCGCGGCATGTACACACGTACACACACACACACACACACACACACACACACACACTCACATACACACACACACACACACACACACATGGTCCCGCTCGGCTTACCTGCGGTGATGAAGTCCCGCCATCCCGACCTCAGCGCTGTCACTGTCCTCCATGGCCGCCGCTTGTCACATCACCTCTCGCTTCCGACCCGAGACTGACTAGCGGTGACGTCACGGGCCTCTCGCGATACTTGGTGTGAAGACGCCGGTCATTGAACTCAGTGACAGGGGCTGTCGGCAGTGCTGGAGATCAGCGCAGGTAATATACCTCGCTGACAGCAGCACTTGTCATGCCCTGCAGTGACCTGGGCTGACCCATTGATGTTAGCTCAGGTCACTGCATTGCTCTCCCAGCCAATGGGGAACATCCTGCTCTTCATTGACTGGGACAGTGTGGATCGTCATGGCAACCCCTTGGATTACAGCAGACCTGGATTTGTTTTTCATTCTAATAAATTGGTTAAAGAGGGAATGTTTTGGGGAGTGTTTTTAAAATAAAAATGTGTTTGTCGTCTATTTTTTTTATTACTGACTGGGTTGGTGATTTCGGGTATCTGATAGACGCCTGACCTCACCAACCCCAGGGCTTGATGCCAGGTGACATTACACATCTGGTATTAACCCCATATATTACCCCGTTTGCCACCGCACCAGGGCGCGGGATGAGCTGGGGCGAAGCACCAGGATTGGCGCATCTAATGGATGCGCCACTTCTGGGGCGGCTGCGGCCTGCTATTTTTAGGCTGGGGAGAGTCCAATAACCATGGACCTCCCTAGTCTGAGAATATCAGGCCCCAGCTGTCTGCTTTACCTTGGCTGGTGATCCAATTTTGGGGGACCCCTACGTGTTTTTTTTTTTTAATTATTTATTTAATTTAAAATAACAGCGTGGGGTGCCCTCAGTTTTGGATTACCAGCCAAGGTGAGGTTGCCAGCTGTGGTCTGCAGGCTGCAGCCGTCTGCTTTACCCTAGCTGGCTACAAAACTAGGGGGAACCCTACGTCATTTTTTTTTTTCATTTTTTTGGCTAAATACAAAGCTAAGCACCCCTTAGTGCCACATGAAAGGCATCAAAGGGTGCTCCACTTTTTCTCCACTTTTTCTCCACTTTTTCTCCATTTTTTTCTCCACTTTTTCTACATTTTTTTCTTCATTTTTTCTCCACTTTTTCTCCACGTTTTCTCCACTTTTTCTCCACGTTTTCTCCATTTTTTTCTCCACTTTTTCTCCACTTTTTCTCCACTTTTTCTCCACTTTTTCTCCACTTTTTCTCCACTTTTTCTCCATTTTTACTCCACTTTTTCTCCACTTTTTCTCCACTTTTTCTCCACTTTTTCTCCACTTTTTCTCCATTTTTACTCCACTTTTTCTCCATTTTTTTCTCCACTTTTTCTCCACTTTTTCTCCACTTTTTCTCCACTTTTTCTCCACTTTTTCTCCACTTTTTCTCCACTTTTTCTCCATTTTTTTCTCCACTTTTACTCCATTTTTTCTCCACTTTTTCTACATTTTTTTTCTCCACTTTTACTCCACTTTTTCTACATTTTTACTCCACTTTTTCTCCACTTTTTCTCCATTTTTACTCCACTTTTTCTCCATTTTTTTCTCCACTTTTTCTCCACTTTTTCTCCACTTTTTCTACATTTTTTTTCTCCACTTTTACTCCACTTTTTCTCCATTTTTACTACACTTTTTCT
Organism: Anomaloglossus baeobatrachus; assembly: GCF_048569485.1. NCBI lineage: Eukaryota > Metazoa > Chordata > Amphibia > Anura > Aromobatidae > Anomaloglossus > Anomaloglossus baeobatrachus. Next base: position 65,069 of record NW_027441807.1, read on the forward strand.
CCACTTTTTCTCCATTTTTACTCCACTTTTTCTCCACTTTTTCTCCATTTTTACTCCACTTTTTCTCCATTTTTACTCCACTTTTTCTCCACTTTTTCTCCACTTTTTCTCCATTTTTACTCCACTTTTTCTCCACTTTTTCTCCACTTTTACTCCACTTTTACTCCACTTTTACTCCACTTTTTCTCCACTTTTTCTCCATTTTTACTCCACTTTTTCTCCACTTTTTCTCCACTTTTTTCTCCACTTTTTTCTCCACTTTTTCTCCATTTTTACTCCACTTTTTCTCCATTTTTACTCCACTTTTTCTCCACTTTTTCTCCATTTTTGCTCCACTTTTTCTCCACTTTTTCTCCACTTTTTCTCCACTTTTTCTCCACTTTTTCTCCACTTTTTCTCCACTTTTACTCCACTTTTTCTCCACTTTTTCTCCACTTTTTTCTCCATTTTTTTCTCCACTTTTTCTCCACTTTTTCTCCACTTTTTTCTCCACTTTTTTCTCCACTTTTTCTCCACTTTTTCTCCACTTTTTCTCCACTTTTTCTCCATTTTTTTCTCCACTTTTTCTCCACTTTTTCTCCACTTTTTCTCCACTTTTTCTCCATTTTTTTTCTCCACTTTTACTCCACTTTTACTCCATTTTTACTCCACTTTTTCTCCACTTTTTCTCCATTTTTGCTCCACTTTTTCTCCACTTTTTCTCCACTTTTTCTCCATTTTTACTCCACTTTTTCTCCACTTTTTCTCCATTTTTACTCCACTTTTTCTCCACTTTTTCTCCATTTTTTCTCCACTTTTTCTCCACTTTTTCTCCACTTTTTCTCCATTTTTACTTCACTTTTTCTCCACTTTTTCTCCACTTTTTTTCCATTTTTACTCCACTTTTTCTCCACTTTTTCTCCACTTTTTCTCCATTTTTACTCCACTTTTTCTCCATTTTTTCTCCATTTTTACTCCACTTTTTTTCCATTTTTTTTCTCCACTTTTTCAGCTTTTTTTCCAGCTTTGGTAGCAACCATTACGACATGGACTCTGCTGCTGTGGACCCGGGGAGAGTGAGTGCAGATTCATTGCACCCACACTCCTCACATGAAGGGTCCGCACTCCTAGAAAATGGGGGATACGTTCCCTGAGTGTCTCCCTCCCCGATATTCTACACGGTCCAGAGTCGTCGTGGGACCCCTTTATTTTTTTTCTTACAATAAATTGGTGAAAGAGGAAATGTTTTGGGGACTGTTTTTTCAAATAAATTTCTTTTGTCGATTTTTTTTTTTTTGTTAGTACTGACAGTTTATGATGTTGGGTATCTAATAGACGCCATGACATCACAAACTGCTGGGCTTGATCTCAGGTGACTTTACAGCTAGTATCAACCCGATTTATTACCCCGTTTGCCACTGCACCAGGGCACGGGATGAGCTGGGGTGAAGCGCCAGGATTGGCGCATCTAGTGGATGCGCCATGTCTGGGGTGCCTGCGGCCTGCTATTTTTAGGCTGTGAAGGCCCAATAACTATGGACCTTCCCACCCTGAGAATACCAGACCACAGCTGTCCGCTTTACCTTGGCTGGTGATCCAATTTGGGGGGGACCCTACTTTTATTGTGTAATTATTAATAATTATAAAATAATTATAAAAAAGAGCCTGAGGGGACCTCCACATTGGATCCCCAACCACGGTAAAGCTGCCAGCTGTGGTTTTCAGGCTACAGCCGTCTGCTTTACCCTAGCTGGCTATCAAAAATGGGGGGACCCAACGTCATTTTTTTTTTAACTATTTTTTAAATAGAAAAAATTAATGGGCTTCCCTGTATTTTGATTGCCAACCAAGGTAACGGCAGGCAGATGGGGGTGGCAACCCATAGCTATCTGCTTTATCTGCTGAGAATCAAAAATACCGCGGAGCGCTACGTCATTTTTTTAAAGATTTATTTTTACAGCACTGTGATGTCCAGCAATCAAAATACAGGGAAGCCCATTTTATTTTTAGTTATTTAAATAAATAATTAAAAAAAATATATATGGGCTCCCGCTGCATTTTTTGTATTGCTAGCTAAGGGTAATCCAAGCAGCTACTGGCTGCTAACCCCCACTGCTTGGTGTTACCTTCACTGGCAATGGAAAATCCAGGGAAGCATTTTTTATTTTTTTTGCCAAAAAACTACAAAAAAAGGACGTGAGCTTCGCCATATTTTTGTATGCTAGCCAGGTACAGCAGGCAGGTGCTGGAAGAGTTGGATACAGCGCCAGAAGATGGCGCTTCTATGAAAGTGCCATTTTCTGAGGCGGCTGCAGACTGCAATTCGCAGCAGTGGGGCCCAGAAAGCTCAGGCCAACCTGTGCTGCAGATTCCAATCCCCAGCTGCCTAGTTGTACCTGGCTGGACACAAAAATGGGGCGAAGCCTACGTCATTTGTTTTCTAATTATTTCATGAAATTCATGAAATAATAAACAAAAGGGCTTCCCTTTATTATTGGTTCCCAGCCGGGTACAAATAGGCAACTGGGGGTTGGGGGCAGCCGTACCTGCCTGCTGTACCTGGCTAGCATACAAAAATATGGCGAAGCCCACATAATTTTTTCAGGGGGCAAAAAACTTCTGCATACAGTCCTGGATGGAGTATGCTGAGCCTTGTAGTTCTGCAGCTGCTGTCTGTCTGTATGGAGAAGAGCAGACAGCAGCTGCAGAACTACAAGGCTCAGCATACTCCATCCAGGACTGTATGCAGAAGTTTTTTGCCCACCAAAAAAATGACGTGGGCTTCGCCATATTTTTGTATGCTAGCCAGGTACAGCAGGCAGCCACGGGCTGCCTCCAACCCCCAGTTGCCTATTTGTACCCGGCTGGGAACCAAAAATATAGGGAAGCCCATTTTTTTTAATTATTTCACTTATTTCATGAAATAATTAAAAAACAAATGACGTGGGCTTCGCCCCATTTTTGTGTCCAGCCGGGTACAACTAGGCAGCTGGGGATTGGAATCCGCAGCACAGGTTAGCCCGAGGTTTCTGGGCGCCTCTGCTGCGGATTTCAGTCCGCAGCCATCCCAGAAAATGGCACTCTCATAGAAGCGCCATCATCTGGCGCTGTATCCAACTCTTCCAACAGCCCTGGAGCCGGGTGGCTTGTTGGGTAATCATGAGTTAATACTGGCTTTGTTTTACTAGCCAGTATTAAGCCAGAGATTCTTAATGTCAGGCACGTTTGACCCGGCCATTAAGAATCTCCAATAAAGGGTTAAAAAAAAGACACCACTTATTTTGTGGGCGGGGTTAACACTTTTGCCCCGTCCCACAGAAGCCCAGCAGCAGTTTGACGGCTTCAACTAGTAGGTGAGCGCTCCCCCCTGCTGCGTGCCAGCTCTTCCGTGCGCGCTCACCCGTGCCCGCTTCTCCGTTACAGCTCCCCCGTGCCCGCTCCTCCGTGCTCGCTCCTTTGTGCCAGCTCCCCCGTGCCAGCTCCTCCGTGCCCACTCCCCCGTGTGTGCTCCCACTGTGCTGTGTGCCCGTTCCCACTGTGCTGCTATGTGCTCATTTCCCAGCTGCCGTGTGCCTGCTCCCTCTGTGTCCGCTCCACCAGGGTTGTGTGCTTCTTCCCCAGGTTTGTGTGGCCCCCAGGGCTGTGTGTGCCCCAGGGCTGTGTGCCCCCCCTTCCCTAGGTCTGTGTGTCCCCCCTCTCCACTAGGTCTGTGTGCCCCCCCTCCACTAGGTCTGTGTTCCCCCCTCCACTAGGTCTGTGTGCCCCCCCTCCACTAGGTCTGTGTGCCCCCCCTCCCCTAGGTCTGTGTGCCCCCCATCCCCTAGGTCTGTGTGCCCCCCTTCACCTAGGTCTGTGTGCCCCCCTCCCCTAGGTCTCTGTGCCCCCCCTCCCCTAGGTCTGTGTACCCCCCTCCCCCAGAGCTGTGTGACTCCCCCCCACTCCCCAGTGATGTCCATGCTCCCGCATGCTGTCTGCGCCCCGTTGCAATGTCTGGGCTCTGCATGTGTTGTCAGTTTCCCCCGTGCCCCCTATTGCTGTCCATACCCCCCCCCAGTGCTGTCCGTGCCCCCCCAGTGCTGTCTGTGCTCCAAAGCTATATCTATGCCTCCTAATGATGTATATGTCCTCAGCCTTTTTTGTGACGTATATATTTTCCCAGCCCCACCTGTGATGTATATGCCCCATTGTCTCCTGTAATGTATATATTACAGGTGGGGCTGGAGCATACACATCACAGGAGACACTGGGGACATATACATCACAGGAGGGGCTGGGGCATATACATCACATTGGAGGTGCTGGGGCATATACATCACAGGAGGGGCTGGGTAATCTCCTTTAATATATATATATATATATATATATATATATATATATATATATATATATATATATATATATATATATATATATACATACACAGCTGTCCCAGTGTCTCCTATGTGATGTATATACAGTAGTTCCAGCGTCTCCTATGTGATGTATATGCCCCAGCCCCTCCTGTGATGTATATATATACAGCAGTCCCAGTGTCAGTTGTGATGTATATGATTTACCAATCTTATTATCACAAAGAGTTGACTGCTCCAGACCGAGACAATCCTGGAAAAGCAGCTGTGAGAAGCAACATGATCAATATCACTGAAAATTAACCGCTGCGCCAAATTGAAGCGTCTCTGGCCACCACAATAGGGGTGAGTTAATTAATTGCATGACCAAATGTAGCCGAGTATTTTTCACATTGATAATTTTGTGCGGCCCCCGATGGTTCGTAGAAATTTCCAGATGGCCCCCGGCAATAAAAAGGTTCCCCACCCCTGGTCTACATTATGCTCAGAAACTTGTTCATCAGGGCCTGAATCAGACTCACAAAGATTCTGGGCATCATTGCAGACCATTTCCTGGTCTGTACTCACTGTAGCTTGGGAGCAGACCTCTGATTCCCAGCCTATAGTGTGACTGAACAGCTCTGCAGACTCAGCCATCTCTGTTACACCATACTCTGCATGGCGGGTGGAGACTTGAGAGCTGGGACAAAGCAAGTGCGATTGGGGTGACAACTGAGAGGACTGTTGCTTTTTGGATGTTGAAGTTGAGGTGGAGGAGAGGCCACTTGTTGGAGCACTTGCGATCCATTCAAGCATGTTCTTTTTTTGTGCATCATCTGCCTTTGTTAGAGTTGTTCGGTTCCGTAAAAAAGGAAGCACATCCGATTGTCCACGGAAAGTAGTAGACATTTTACTTTTGCTGGAAGATGGCCTTTCTTCAGCAGATGTTAATGTAGCTTTCCCACCTACCCCACGGACACAAACTTTTTTTCCTTTTCCAACACGCCTGTTCCCCTTTCCATCAGCATCTGTCCTTTTGCCACTCATTTTGTTAGCAACAAGATTGGACACTTAAAATGTGGTAGCAAAAATGGAGAGGTGGTGTAGATTGCAGAGGTGGTCTAGCCTTATAGACAGCTGAAGAACCAACAATGAGTATCCCGGTCAATTTTAGTATGCCCTTAACAGTGGCAGCACAGTTTTCAATTAGAATTGCGTAGCAAAAATGGACAGGTGTGTACAATGCAGAGGTGGTCTAGCTTTATAGACAGCTGAATAACCAACAATGAGTATCCCGGTCAATTTTAGTATGCCCCTAACAGTGACAGCACAGTTTTCAATTGGAATTGCGTAGAAAAAATGGCCAGGTGGGTAGAATGCAGGGATGCTGTAGGTCAGTGGACAGAAAAGGAACACTAACTTAGTATTCCAGACACTTTTAGGATGGCACAAACAGTGTCAGCTCTTTGGGGTAATAAAATAGCGTGGCAAAAAATGGCCAGGTGGGTAGAATGCAGGGGTGCTATGGGTCAGTGGACAGCAAAGGAACACTAACTTAGTATTCCAGACACTTTTAGGATGGCACAAAAGTGTCAGCTCTTTGGGCAAATAAAATAGCATGGCAAAAATGGGCAGGTGGGTAGAATGTATGGGTGCTGTAGCTAGCAGGACAGCAAAGCCCAGCACAGTGTTTGCACGGACCTGCCTAGCAGCTATGGCTATGAACGCCTGTAAATCAGCCCTGAAAAGGGCTGAAATAACCAGCAGTCCCTAATCCCTAAAGCGCTGTGTAGATTGCACTGTATCTCTATAGCGCACACAGCAGCAGCAGCGTGAGCGGTGACTGTCACCCACACGCAGCAGACAGATAATGGCCGTATCTTATAAGGCAAGGACTAGAGTTGAGCGCGGTTCGCGGTTCGTGGTTCTCCAGTTCTAGGCTCGAGTGATTTTTGGGGTTGTTCGAGATCGAACTAGAACTCGAGCTTTTTGCAAAAGCTCGATAGTTCTAGATACGTTCGAGAACGGTTCTAGCAGCAAAAAGCAGGGCTTTTTACAGCTACAGTGTGCAGGAGCCATCGCTGGCAGCCTGCCACAAGCTGGTAACCAAGATAAACATCGGGTATCCAAGCAAAGCGCTTTGGTTAGTAACCCGATGTTTATCCTAGTTACGTGCAGGAAGCCCACACTTCCCCGCTCAGCTCACTCCGCCCCCTCCTGCCCGCGGCATGTACACACGTACACACACACACACACACACACACACTCACATACACACACACACACACACACATGGTCCCGCTCGGCTTACCTGCGGTGATGAAGTCCCGCCATCCCGACCTCAGCGCTGTCACTGTCCTCCATGGCCGCCGCTTGTCACATCACCTCTCGCTTCCGACCCGAGACTGACTAGCGGTGACGTCACGGGCCTCTCGCGATACTTGGTGTGAAGACGCCGGTCATTGAACTCAGTGACAGGGGCTGTCGGCAGTGCTGGAGATCAGCGCAGGTAATATACCTCGCTGACAGCAGCACTTGTCATGCCCTGCAGTGACCTGGGCTGACCCATTGATGTTAGCTCAGGTCACTGCATTGCTCTCCCAGCCAATGGGGAACATCCTGCTCTTCATTGACTGGGACAGTGTGGATCGTCATGGCAACCCCTTGGATTACAGCAGACCTGGATTTGTTTTTCATTCTAATAAATTGGTTAAAGAGGGAATGTTTTGGGGAGTGTTTTTTCAAATAAAAATGTGTTTGTCGTCTATTTTTTTTATTACTGACTGGGTTGGTGATGTCGGGTATCTGATAGACGCCTGACCTCACCAACCCCAGGGCTTGATGCCAGGTGACATTACACATCTGGTATTAACCCCATATATTACCCCGTTTGCCACCGCACCAGGGCGCGGGATGAGCTGGGGCGAAGCACCAGGATTGGCGCATCTAATGGATGCGCCACTTCTGGGGCGGCTGCGGCCTGCTATTTTTAGGCTGGGGAGAGTCCAATAACCATGGACCTCCCTAGTCTGAGAATATCAGGCCCCAGCTGTCTGCTTTACCTTGGCTGGTGATCCAATTTTTGGGGACCCCTACGTGTTTTTTTTTTTTAATTATTTATTTAATTTAAAATAACAGCGTGGTGTGCCCTCAGTTTTGGATTACCAGCCAAGGTGAGGTTGCCAGCTGTGGTCTGCAGGCTGCAGCCGTCTGCTTTACCCTAGCTGGCTTCAAAACTAGGGGGAACCCTACGTCATTTTTTTATTTCATTTTTTTGGCTAAATACAAAGCTAAGCACCCCTTAGTGCCACATGAAAGGCATCAAAGGGTGCTCCACTTTTTCTCCACTTTTTCTCCACGTTTTCTCCACTTTTTCTACATTTTTACTCCACTTTTTCTCCACTTTTTCTCCACTTTTTCTCCATTTTTTTCTCCACTTTTACTCCACGTTTTCTCCACTTTTTCTACATTTTTACTCCACTTTTTCTCCACTTTTTCTCCACTTTTTCTCCACTTTTTCTCCACTTTTTCTCCACTTTTTTCTCCACTTTTTTCTCCACTTTTTTCTCCACTTTTTTCTCCACTTTTTCTCCACTTTTTTCTCCACTTTTTTCTCCACTTTTTCTCCACTTTTTCTCCACTTTTTCTCCACTTTTTTCTCCACTTTTTCTCCACTTTTTCTCCATTTTTTTTCTCCACTTTTTCTCCACTTTTTCTCCACTTTTACTCCACTTTTTCTCCATTTTTACTCCACTTTTTCTCCACTTTTTCTCCATTTTTACTCCACTTTTTCTCTCCACTTTTTCTCTCCACTTTTTCTCCACTTTTTTCTACACTTTTTTCTACACTTTTTTCTCCACTTTTACTCCATTTTTACTCCACTTTTTCTCCACTTTTTCTCCACTTTTTCTCCACTTTTTCTCCACTTTTTCTCCACTTTTTCTCCATTTTTACTCCACTTTTTCTCCACTTTTTCTCCATTTTTACTCCACTTTTTCTCCATTTGTTTTCTCCACTTTTTCTCCATTTTTTTCTCCACTTTTTTCTCCACTTTTTTCTCCACTTTTTTCTCCACTTTTTTCTCCACTTTTTTCTCCACTTTTTTCTCCACTTTTTTCTCCATTTTTACTCCACTTTTTCTCCACTTTTTCTCCATTTTTACTCCACTTTTACTCCACTTTTTCTCCACTTTTTCTCCATTTTTACTCCACTTTTTCTCCACTTTTTCTCCATTTTTACTCCACTTTTTCTCCACTTTTTCTCCATTTTTACTCCACTTTTTCTCCACTTTTTCTCCATTTTTACTCCACTTTTTCTCCACTTTTTCTCCAGTTTTTCTCCACTTTTTCTCCATTTTTACTCCACTTTTTCTCCACTTTTTCTCCATTTTTTTCTCCACTTTTACTCCACTTTTTCTCCACTTTTTCTCCACTTTTTCTCCATTTTTACTCCACTTTTTCTCCACTTTTTCTCCATTTTTACTCCACTTTTTCTCCACTTTTTCTCCATTTTTACTCCACTTTTTCTCCACTTTTTCTCCACTTTTTCTCCATTTTTTTCTCCACTTTTTCTCCACTTTTTCTCCACTTTTTCTCCACTTTTTCTCCACTTTTTCTCCATTTTTTTTCTCCACTTTTACTCCACTTTTTCTCCATTTTTACTCCACTTTTTCTCCACTTTTTCTCCATTTTTACTCCACTTTTTCTCCACTTTTTCTCCATTTTTACTCCACTTTTTCTCCATTTTTTTCTCCACTTTTTCTCCACTTTTTCTCCACTTTTTTCATGATTACAAGCAGATAAGTCCAATCTGACGAAGGCTCAGGCCGAAACGTCATTTGTAACTTGTTTTGGACAAAAACATATATGCTTATGAAAAAATTTTTTTCTTAATACGGACCAATAAAGAGTGATTTTGCATTACTATCCGTTGTGACTTACTGACTTAGTCTGGGAGATTTAGAGTGCCGAGGTTACTCACTAATTTTATCTATTATTACCTCTGAGCACCTATATACCAGTGAGCAGAGCTTCCTCTACAGTAGTTCTCCTGATTAGGCATGCCCTTACCTCATGAGCAGGGCATTGCAGCTTTTGTAGCAACCATTACGACATGGACTCTGCTGCTGTGGACCCGGGGAGAGTGAGTGCAGATTCATTGCACCCACACTCCTCACATGAAGGGTCCGCACTCCTAGAAAATGGGGGATACGTTCCCTGAGTGTCTCCCCCCCCCGATATTCTAGACGGTCCAGAGTCGTCGTGGGACCCCTTTATTTTTTTTCTTACAATAAATTGGTGAAAGAGGAAATGTTTTGGGGACTGTTTTTTCAAATTAATTTCTTTTGTCGATTTTTTTTTTTTTGTTAGTACTGACAGTTTATGATGTTGGGTATCTAATAGACGCCATGACATCACAAACTGCTGGGCTTGATCTCAGGTGACTTTACAGCTAGTATCAACCCGATTTATTACCCCGTTTCCACTGCACCAGGGCACGGGATGAGCTGGGGTGAAGCGCCAGGATTGGCGCATCTAGTGGATGCGCCACGTCTGGGGTGCCTGCGGCCTGCTATTTTTAGGCTGTGAAGGCCCAATAACTATGGACCTTCCCACCCTGAGAATACCAGACCACAGCTGTCCGCTTTACCTTGGCTGGTGATCCAATTTGGGGGGGACCCTACTTTTATTGTGTAATTATTAATATTTATAAAATAATTATAAAAAAGAGCCTGAGGGGACCTCCACATTGGATCCCCAACCACGGTAAAGCTGCCAGCTGTGGTTTTCAGGCTACAGCCGTCTGCTTTACCCTAGCTGGCTATCAAAAATGGGGGGACCCAACGTCATTTTTTTTTTAACTATTTTTTAAATAGAAAAAATTAATGGGCTTCCCTGTATTTTGATTGCCAACCAAGGTAACGGCAGGCAGATGGGGGTGGCAACCCATAGCTATCTGCTTTATCTGCTGAGAATCAAAAATACCGCGGAGCGCTACGTCATTTTTTTAAAGATTTATTTTTACAGCACTGTGATGTCCAGCAATCAAAATACAGGGAAGCCCATTTTATTTTTAGTTATTTAAATAAATAATTAAAAAAAATATAAATGGGCTCCCGCTGCATTTTTTGTATTGCTAGCTAAGGGTAATCCAAGCAGCTACTGGCTGCTAACCCCCACTGCTTGGTGTTACCTTCACTGGCAATGGAAAATCCAGGGAAGCATTTTTTATTTTTTTTGCCAAAAAACTACAAAAAAAGGACGTGAGCTTCGCCATATTTTTGTATGCTAGCCAGGTACAGCAGGCAGGTGCTGGAAGAGTTGGATACAGCGCCAGAAGATGGCGCTTCTATGAAAGTGCCATTTTCTGAGGCGGCTGCAGACTGCAATTCGCAGCAGTGGGGCCCAGAAAGCTCAGGCCAACCTGTGCTGCGGATTCCAATCCCCAGCTGCCTAGTTGTACCTGGCTGGACACAAAAATGGGGCGAAGCCTACGTCATTTGTTTTCTAATTATTTCATGAAATTCATGAAATAATAAACAAAAGGGCTTCCCTTTATTATTGGTTCCCAGCCGGGTACAAATAGGCAACTGGGGGCTGGGGGCAGCCGTACCTGCCTGCTGTACCTGGCTAGCATACAAAAATATGGCGAAGCCCACATAATTTTTTCAGGGGGCAAAAAACTTCTGCATACAGTCCTGGATGGAGTATGCTGAGCCTTGTAGTTCTGCAGCTGCTGTCTGTCTGTATGGAGAAGAGCAGACAGCAGCTGCAGAACTACAAGGCTCAGCATACTCCATCCAGGACTGTATGCAGAAGTTTTTTGCCCACCAAAAAAATGACGTGGGCTTCGCCATATTTTTGTATGCTAGCCAGGTACAGCAGGCAGCCACGGGCTGCCTCCAACCCCCAGTTGCCTATTTGTACCCGGCTGGGAACCAAAAATATAGGGAAGCCCATTTTTTTTAATTATTTCACTTATTTCATGAAATAATTAAAAAACAAATGACGTGGGCTTCGCCCCATTTTTGTGTCCAGCCGGGTACAACTAGGCAGCTGGGGATTGGAATCCGCAGCACAGGTTAGCCCGAGGTTTCTGGGCGCCTCTGCTGCGGATTTCAGTCCGCAGCCGTCCCAGAAAATGGCGCTCTCATAGAAGCGCCATCATCTGGCGCTGTATCCAACTCTTCCAACAGCCCTGGAGCCGGGTGGCTTGTTGGGTAATCATGAGTTAATACTGGCTTTGTTTTACTAGCCAGTATTAAGCCAGAGATTCTTAATGTCAGGCACGTTTGACCCGGCCATTAAGAATCTCCAATAAAGGGTTAAAAAAAAGACACCACACAGAGAAAAAATACTTTAATAGAAATAAATACACAGACACATTAGAGACTCCATCTTTATTACCCCCTGTCAGCCCTCCACGATCCTGCTCTTCTGTCTTCTTTCTTTCTAGTGTAGTAGTAGTGACGATTGTAGTGAGGATGAGGTTCACCAGCCCATCACTTGGGGCTGGGGAACCTCATGCTCAGTACAATCCTCACTAGTGTAGTAGTAGTGACGATTGTAGTGAGGATGAGGTTCACCAGCTCATCACTTGGGGCTGGGGAACCTCATCCTCAGTACAATCCTCACTACAATCGGGAAGCAGCATGCAGCAGTGCTGGCTGTCAGCGGTAACAGCGGTAACACTGACAGACGCGTTACCATAGCAACGGTGCTCTCGGAGCTGCGGTTAGCGGTGACGTCACCGCTAACTGCGTTGCTATGGCAACGGTGATCTCCGTTAATGACCGGCTGTGTCAGCCGGTCCCTAACGGAACGGGGAGTCGACCGTGTGCATGTCGCCGGTACACGGCGATACACATATGTGCACCGTGTACCGGAGAGATGCACTCGCAGGTCCTACATGACGTGTCATAGTCATGTGACCAGTCTGTAGCCAATGAGATAATAGCCACGTGACTGGTCACATGGCTATTCTGACGTCACGACAGGTCCTGCATCTCTGCTGGCAGTGCCGGTCACTGGAGGATTCAGCGATCATCGGATGGAATAGCGGCAGGAGACAGAGTGCAGGAGGGATCGCGAGGACCGGTAAGTGTTATGGCAATGTTTATTAACTGTTTGTGTACATTTATCATGCATTTTTATGTGTTTGTGATTGCCTCCCATTATAGCCTATTGGCTCGAGTTCGGTTCGTCGAACGTTCGACGAACCGAACGCGAACGGGACCCCCGTTCGGCGAGCCGACCTCGAGCCGAACCGCGACCGGTTCGCTCATCTCTAGCAAGGACATGTGACATGCACAGCCTATGACACATGCCCTTGCTTGTTTGGCAAAAATCCACTTAGCTGTATGTGTGTGTCTGTGATTGGCTGACAGCCTGGTCCGCCCCACTGTACGTGCGGTTAGAGGGGAAAAAAAAAATGGCAATTGGCATTCTCTCAGAACTCAGCAGCACCACAGATCTAAATCCCGTCCCCCCCACACACTATAAGCTGAAATTTGGTAATAGCGTGATTCACAGTGACTCACACTATTACAGTGAAAAGCCAGCTAGTAACTAGCTAGGCTTTTTGTTGATCGAACCGTTCTCGAACGTAACTCAAACTGTCGAGCTTTTAGCAAAAAGCTCGAGTTCGTCGAACGTCTCGAACACCCCCCAAAATCACTCGAACATGAAATTGGCGAACCTCAAATATCGCTCAACTCTAATTGGTACCATTTTTGGGCACATAATATTTATCGCTTTCCATTCCAATTTTTGGCTGCAGCATGTACAAAAGCCAACAATTCCATCAATTACACAATAATAACAATTTTTTTTTTTTTTTAAACATCCTTTTATTGAATTTTAACCGAATTTCTTTTAAAATCTGCACTTATACAAAGAGCATTTCATTGATGACATTATAATCAAAACAGTCCCGCCCACCCCTCCCCCCGCTCTGCGTGCGACCAGAAGCAACTTAAAATGGTAACTTATGTAATTGGTATGTGTCCATTGAGCAGTTCAAGAAGGTACCAAGAGGTCTGTCCAAACTGAGATTTAAGTCTATCCTTAAAGGGGTGGTTCACCCATTTTTTTTTTCCCCCAATGATTCTCACTTACCATTGTCTGCATCTTCTGCATTGGCTTCTGTTTCCATTTCTGGCACTGAGCGGCGCTATCCTGCACGCTCAGTGCCGGTCACATGACCCCCTGGAGCTGTGGCCGCCTGCATCCTCTGACGTCCCGGCATTTCCGGGCTCTCAAACTAGACGGGTACGTCAGAGGATGCCGGCGCCACTCACAGTGATTGACTGGGCTGTGGGCGGTGACTACCGCACCTCACAGCCCAGCATCGAGGGGAGGATCCGGAGGACGCCAGTGTGTGGAGCGGTGAAGGCAGAGCGCGCGCTTGCCAGCATTCAGCTGTGGGAGGTACGGGGCGCCAGTGTGGAGTACAGGGGGGGTTTCCTCCACTGAAATCCCCCCTGTCACGCAAGTATGTGATCACACTGTCCACCCGCCCGCTGTGCTCAGCTGTCAGGAGAGCGGGCGGTGTCGGCAGTGTGATCATATACTCCCACCAGCAGCACAGGTGACCGGACGCTGCATGGGACCAATCTGCTCCGCTCTGTCACCTGCACAACAAGTCCCACAGTGGAGACAGTGACATGTAGCATCCGGTCACCTGCACAACAAGTCCCAGAGTGGAGACAGTGACATGCTCTGCTCTGACACATAGTGTGCTGCATGTCACTATCTGTCTCCCCTCTGGGACTTGTTGTGCAGGTGACCGGATGCTACATGTCACTAACTGTATCCACTCTGGGACTTGTGCAGGTGACCGGATGCTACATGTCACTATCTGTCTCCACTCTGTGATTTCTGCTGCATAGTACCAACTGTATACACTCTCACCTGCAGAACAAGTACCACAGTGGAGACAGTTAGTGACATGTAGCATCCGGTCACCTGCACAACAAGTCCCAGAGTGGATACAGTGACATGCAGCACACTATGTGTCAGAGCAGAGCATGTCACCAACTTGCTCTGCTCTGTCACCTGCGATGCTGCATGTCACCAACTAAGGGTAAGTTCCCACAGTGCGTTTTTCGTGGCGTTTTTGCGCGTTTTTCTGGTGAGTTTTTACTCAGAAAACTGCATGACTTTGCTTCCCGAGTAAAGTCTATGCCATTGTGCGCACTAGGCGTTTTTGCTGCGTTTTTTACCACATTTTTGTGCTGAAAACGCAGTGACATTGCTTCCCCAGCAATGTCTATGGGTTTTCAGAAGTGCTGTCCGCACACAGCGTTTTTTTATAGCTGCGTTTTTGTGTTGACCACAAAAATGCAGCATGTCAATTATTTCTGCGTTTTTCACTGCGTTTTTCACCCATTGAGTTCAATGAGATGTTCAACAACGCAATGAAAAACGCATATAGCTGCGTTTCTATGACTAAAAACGCAGCTATAAACGCAAGGGGTGGGTACTACAGTGACGTGTACAGAAAGAGGATTCCTTCTGTTGGTAAACACAGAAGCATGAATCCTCCCGGTACCGTCACCGCTGCGTCCACAACCCGCCCGGTGCCATGTCAGCTCCGTACGGCGCCATGTCTGGGCGGGAGGTGGAGGCAGCGGCGAAAACCAAAGTGAACAGTAGAAAAAAAAAATGTCATACGCACCTGTCTGCAGGGTCACGGTGCCATGTCCACTCCCAGCCCCTGTCTCGGTACCGCCGCTCTGGCTGTGTGCAGTCTCCCCGGGGCACGTACGAAGCTTGCAGGACCTGGCGGTGGATCAGCTGATCGATTCTCGCGGTGTTGCCGGCTTTTTTGCGCCCGGCCGGCTATCAGCTGCTCCTGCCGTCAGGGGACTTCATCAGCTGATTACCGGCAGCTCCTGCAGTGATGGGACAGGATCATACTTCTGTCCAATCGATCGCTGCAGGAGCTGCCGGTAATCAGCACATAAGTGAGTATGTATTTATTTATTTTTTTTTTCGACTGATGCATCAGCTGATTGTATAAAAGCCGATTATACAATCAGCTGATGTGTCATGTGATTCACGTAGTTTAACCTGACACATCATCTGATCGCTTTGCCTTCCAGCAAACCGATCAGATGATATTGGATCCAGATTGGACGGCGCGGGACCCTAACCCAGGATTACTGCGGAGGGGGTTTATTTCAATAAAGATGGAGTCACTAATTGTGTTGTGTTTTATTTCTAATAAAAATATTTTTCTGTGTGTTGTGTTTTTTTTTTTTTTTTATCATTACTAGAAATTCATGGTGGCCATGTCTAATATTGGCGTGACACCATGAATTTCAGGCTTAGGGCTAGCTGATAATATACAGCTAGCCCTAACTCCATTATTACCCGGCTAGCCACCCGGCATCAGGGCAGCTGGAAGAGTTGGATACAGCGCCAGAAGATGGCGCTTCTATGAAAGCGCCATTTTCTGGGGTGGCTTCGGACTGCAATTCGCAGTGGGGGTGCCCAGAAAGCTTGGGCACCCTGCACTGTGGATTCCAATCCCCAGCTGCCTAGTTGTGCCCGGCTGGACACAAAAATTAGGCGAAGCTCATGTCATTTTTTTTTTTAATTATTTCATGAAATTCATGAAATAATTAAAAAAAAAAGGGCTTCTATATATTTTTGGTTCCCAGCCGGGTACAAATAGGCAGCTGGGGGATGGGGGCAGCCCGTACCTGCCTGCTGTACCCGGCTAGCATACAAAAATATGGCGAAGCCCACGTCATTTTTTTTTCTTTTTTGGCAAAAAACTGCATACAGTCCAGGATGGAGTATGCTGAGCCTTGTAGTTCTGCAGCTGCTGTCTTCTCTCCTGCTTACACTAGTGAATGGAGGATGCTGAGCCTTGTAGTTCTGCAGCTGCTGTCTGCTCTCCTGCATACACTAGTGAATGGAGGATGCTGAGCCTTGTAGTTCTGCAGCTGCTGTCTGCTCTCATGCATACACTAGTGAATGGAGGATGCTGAGCCTTGTAGTTCTGCTCCCCCTGCCTCTCCCTCCAGCATACAGTCCTGGATAGAGCATGGTGAGCCCTGTAGTTCTGCAGCTGTATGCTCTCCTGCATACACTAGTGGAGAATGAAGAACATATTGAAGAAGGATGAAGAAGGAAATTACTTCAGACCTTTTTTCTTTTTTTTTTTCTTTCAACAATCTTTCTCTGATAAAAAAAAAGCATAAAAACACAGAGCAAAAAACGCACCAAAACATGGTAAAAACGCGTCTGTTGTTTGCCAGGTATGCTTTTTTTTGGGTTTTTTGACGCAAAAAAACGCACAAAAACACCGCTTAAATAAAACGACGCAGTGTGTGAACTTAGCCGAAATCCACACTGTTACATGTCATGCATGGGACACACTTTCTCCACTCTCAACTGCACAAGTCCCAGAGTGGCTCAAGTTGTGATAATCCCTGCAATCATTAGAGGATTGGAGATTAGATTCTGTAACAATAAATGTTTAGAGCAATATTGTTATATTGATGGTGTATCCTTAGTATAATACATCATTATGTGATCGTAGGGATCTGATACACGGCCATGTTCGCCACTAAGATTTTCATGGCCACACAATGGAAAAAGTATCGTGTTCCTTGAGACTCTGCCCTGACTCCATCACAGCTAAGTCTCCACCACTCAAGCCTTCTACAATTACACCGCCAGGCAGTGCAGCCATTTTGAAAATTTATTAAAGTTTATTTTTCTCATTAATAAAATACTGAAATGTCTCCAAATTTCCATTGCACTACATTTTTTATTTTACAGAAAACAATAGTTTCGAGAATGAAAAAACTATTTACATGTTACTAAAAAATATACCTATAAAGATAAAAATCAGTTAACATGAACTTTGATGATGTCATAGTCATGAGACCAGTCTGAAAGCTAAGGTCTGTGCAACATTCACACCAGACTGGTCACATGGCTATGTTGTCATGGAAGGTCTTTTAGGCCGTTGTGCATACCGGGGGACATAGCAATGATCTAAAGCAGAAGAGCCACGTAGACAGAGTATGCAGGATGCGTTGCTGAACCTGTCTGTATAATGAAACTTTTTTTTTTATTCTTTATTTTACAGCACCTCACCCGCCCCATACCATAACTGTAAAGACAGAGTTCGGTGTTTGGCCGCAAGGTCGCGTTATCTCTTCAACTCTGCCACTATGTATAATATCACCCACACACACTGCCAATCTGTATAATATCTTCCTGGTATACAGTATATGTCCTCTTCTTGGTATTTATGTCTTCATTTTGGGTTATGTCCTCATCATGGTTTGTGTCCCCTTTTTGGTATATATGTCCTCTTAATTGTATAGAAGTCTCCTTTTTTGGCCCTTCGTGTCATATTATGCAGCAAAAACAAAAGACAAAACATTTTACTCACCTTCCATAGCTCCAATGTTAGTCAATGTTCTCTTTGAGCCACGATGCAATTTAGCTAGTTGTGTGCCTTCCGATGCACAGCCAGCTGAGACAAGGCTGGTTCTTTGGTCGGCGTGCCACCCGACCACCCCTGGCATTTGGCCCGCGCATGTGTTCAGCTCACAGAGTGCTTTCATGCAGCACTGTGATGAGGTCGCAGACTAATGACCTAATTAAGCTGCTGCACACACAGCGCTTTGCTACATTGACCTTGCCTTCAGCACCTGGCTAATTTTCAGGCAATGTTCCTTCACATGCAAATTTGCTATGTGTTGTGGTAGAAGTGACATGGCTGGGTCCCTCTGATGAGGCTGTGATTGTGGCCATTTGCAATGGTGGGCCAGACCGTACCTGGGCTTAATAAAGCTAAGTTATTACCCAATGCCTGGCCATGCCCCCCTCTTCATCGGGACCCATACAACAGTCATTGTTTTCATGCACTGATGGTGGCCCTGTACACGCCACCACGCAGATTTCGTGTTTCTGGTGTCAATTAGAGTAGCACAGTTGGGTAGCTGCATAGACCCTTCATTGTAATAGTCACCGTGGTCATGTAATGCACATGCGCCATCTATTCAAATCAACATGAACTGCTGATTGGCGGTGGCGCTTTTTGTTGTACCTACACCGATCACACAATGATTACATATCTAAAGGATTGACCATCAATGTAAAAGGTCATAGACAAATAGCCTTCATGGAGTTATGCATTATTGACACTGTATTGCAAAATTTAAACCAAAACTAATATATGCATTTCTACTCTATACATTGAATGTTTTACAGAATGCCTTGCTGCATTGTCAAAGGTTGCTCTTGTGAATCCAGAAGGCTGAATACTGCTGTCATTCCACATGTGTTCCCATGGAATCCACAGCGCATAAGAGATTGGCTACTTCAAACTGGACAGTATGGAGAAAATCTTGAAGACATGGTTCAAAAGGTTCTCAATGGAAAAATTAATGATACTTATCGATTATGCTCACTACATTTTGCAAGTGATGCCTATATCTACATTGATGACCGTCGTTCTCTGAGACCGGATGCAATTCCTACTATCTTTGCCAAAAAATTATTACAAATACCACCCATTGAGTATTATGTGGAGCAACCCACAACAAGTGGTATAACAACAACAAGAACTCCTACAAGCCGTGGATCTCTTGTTCCATGTGTGTCAACAAACACAAATACAACAACCAGCGTGTTATATACTTTAAGCTCAAGTTGCACAACTACACAAACTGTAACTTCCAGCAATTATGTAAAATTTGTAGGAGATATGTTTACAACAATACCTTCCATTGTATTCCAAACAGATCAACCATCACGAAAGAGGAAGAGGAGTACCCACCAATCATTCCCTACACCACAAAGTGGTGAAACTTCAGTGTTTAGTAAAATAAATAATACACGATCTGTTGCTATGAACACAGAGTTTGAAAAATTTCAGAAATCAAGAATGACTCAAACAATTTTTTAAAAAAAAAATAAATACACGATGTGCAAAATGGGTCCTTCAGAAAAACCAAAGGATGACCAAACGCAAAATAATACTGTATTTGAACTGAAGACATTAGTAGGTGACTCAGGTAGTGATTCAGACCTGGAACAACATTGGTCACAACACAGGAAAAGGACAGATAATCAAGATTCAAGCGAAAAACAATTACGATTTAATTTAAGCGCAGCGAGTGCTGTACACATAGAAATGCCTGTTACAGATCATTTAGAATATTCAGATGAGATGGATTTGGATGTATCCTTGGCAAGATCATCACAATCCACATCAACACCGTTGAAAAGATATAATCCCACAGTTCAAACATGTTTGCTTGAACATAATTATTGTGCATATAAAAGTACAGAACATGACGAACTAAAAGAATATGGCCAACACTCTGGTCAGCTTTTGACAACATTTGAGGAAAGAGCGTGCCCACTATCACCAATACAAGAAGAAGTGGAAGGAACCGAAACATCCCCTCAGATTGTTGTGCATGAAAGTACAAGGGACCAAAGTGGCACTACTTACATTGATCCAAGTGATGCATCTTTTCATTTTTCTGATTGTGCAGAGGAAAGTGAAGAAAGTTGTAATGAGGACGTTGATGAGGAAACCGAAGAAAGTGATTTCAAACTGTTGCATACACAATGTGATAATCATTCAGCTGAAAAGAAATATCTTGTATTTGACTGTTCTCTGAGGGTTTTAATTTCTATGGTACCTTGTCAATACACACCTCGATGCTCGGGTAAATTAAAAGAAATTAAAAGGCAATTAGTTGGCAGCATGATTACCGTATTTGTCCAGTGTGAAAATGGACATAATTATAAATTGTGGGACAGCCAACCTAAGCATGGATGTAGACCAATGGGAAATGTTTTGATTTCTTCTGCCTTAATTTTAAGTGGTTCAAGTTTTCTGAAAATGAAGCATTTCTTTAATACTTTAAAAATGGCCAGCATAGGAAAAACTACGCATTACAATAATCAAAAAGATTACATTTTCCCAGCAATAGATCATCAATGGAATCTAGAACAAAGAAATGTACTTGAGGACATGAAAAAAGGTTCGGTGTGCCTCTCAGGGGATGGACAGTCAGACAGTCCGGGCTTCTGTGCAAAATATTGCATATATTCTCTGATGGACACAGAAACAAAGAAAATTTGCACTTTTTCTGTGGAGCAGGTGGTGCCACCAACTGCATCCGTTGCACTTGAAAAACTTGCTTTTTAAAAAAATGTAAATTTCCTCCTTGAACAAGGAGTTGACATTCAAATCATTGCCACCGACCGACATGTTGCAATACGTAAATTAATGAGGTTAAAATATCCAAATATTAAACATCAATTTGATGTTTGGCATCTGGCAAAGTCAGTGGGCAAGAAGATTCTAGCAGCATCCAAAAAAAAAGAAGGTGCAATACTGTCACATTGGATCCAGCCAATAAAAAATAATTTATGGTGGTCATCACGTACCTGCCGAAGAGATGCTGACCAATTGATATTGCGATGGAAATCAGTTTTGCCACATGTGAAAAATGTACATCAGTGGACTGTTCCTGAACCATATATTGCATGTGAGCATTTACCACTCACTGAGGAAAAACTGGCCAATACTAAATGGCTTGAGCCTACATCCACAGCCATGAGCCTGCTGAAAGACATAGTAGAAAACAAAAATCTTCTACGGGACATAAGACAGACCAATTACTTTTGTCACACAGGAGAATTGGAATTATATCATAGTGTGAGCTTAAAATACCATCCAAAACGTTTACATTTCTTTATTGATGGCATGATTGCTCGAACTCAGTTGGCAGCATTGGACCACAATAGGAATGTCAATCGGATGAAAGCTGTGCAGCAACATAACAGTGAAACAACTGAGTCCCCTGTCAGTGTTAGACACCGTGTGGAATTTTCCAAAGCACGCAAAGCATGGGTTGTAAAATATTTATATCACCCAACATCACAAGCTTTTCAACAAGACATCCAGGACGATGTAATTCGAATTATGAAGCAGGAACTTCAAACCTCCTGGACCTCCAAACGTCCAGATTTTCCAACAAATATTGCTTCTATCCCGAAGCCGGATAAACAACAAATTGTTGAAGAGCATGAAACCCGATATTAAAATGTAATAACGTTGCATGTGTAAAAGTACTAGTCTAGCTAATGTTTGTAGTTAAAGTGGTTGTGTGGTCTTGAAATCCAAGTCACCTGGCACTATGTTCCACTATGTTACTGCAGACTTAAAAATCCTCACATTGTGTGCTCTGGTTGCTCAGAGGATTTTCCGTTGTTGGGAGAGGAGAGGGTGTTATTCAAAATATGCAATTTGCATACATGCAATCACGTGGTCACTTCACTTTAGCGGTCCACGCTCTATCAAAATGTAGTTTGTGGCCAGATATAGTGTATTCATAATGTGGATGAAACTTAGAAAAAAACAGACTTGCAGTAGCATAACAGGTTCATTACTGTAATGTCAAATACTCACTTGGTGTATTGTGAGTGCTGTGAGGACAGACAAGTACGTAGTCAAATGAAGTGACTATTGGCTTGTCCAGCATTTCTCTGTTTTCCTTTGTCTGTTTTAGTTTTGGGGTATTCCCATCACCAAGATCCTATCTCAATATGTATGAGGTGTTATAATAATAATATTAGCAAATATATGCAATTTGAAACGTAGTATACATCTCATGATTAGCCATGTATCTTACCTGATGTGGAAGTGATTAACTCTAAGGTATCCATGGTTACAACCAATCATATAGTGAAAGTTGATACTGTTCGTTGCCATTGATGCCTAGGCCGTTGGAATGCCCCTGCCCATGAGGTAAGTGACATGGCTTATCACGAGAGCTACACTACATTTATAATGCGATATATTTGCTAATATTCTTATTATTACATCTACTACATAGTAGTAGTGGATCTTGGACATGGGCATACCCCTTTAACTGTTAATAATGTTATCTGTTTATCTAATAATATTTTTTTTTTTAGTTGACATTGATTAAAACAGTTAATATTTTCATACACAGGTATAATTAAAAAGTCCAGTCAAGTACATATCATATTTTTCATTTATTTTATGCAGCAGAAATCACAGAGTGGTGCAGTTAGTGACATGTATCATCCAGTCACCTGCACAACAAGTCCCTGAGTGGAGGCAGTGACATGTAGCATCCGGTCACCTGCACAACAAGTCCCTGAGTGGAGACAGTGACATGCTCTGCTCTGACACATAGTGTGCTATATGTCACTATCTGTCTCCCCTCTGGGACTTGTTGTGCAGGTGACCGGATGATGCATGGCACTATCTGTCTCCACTGTGGGACTTGTTGTGCAGGTGACCAGATGATACATGTCAATAACTGCCCCACTCTGAGACTTGTTCAGGTGAGAGTGTATACAGTTGGAACAATGCAGCAGAAGTCACTGAGTGGAGCAAGTTAGTGACATGTATCATCCGTTCACCTGCACAACAAGTCCCTGAGTGGAGACAGTGACATGCTCTGCTCTGACACATAGTATGCTACATGTCACTAACTGTATCCACTCTGGGACTTGTGCAGGTGACCGGATGCTAAATGTCACTATCTGTCTCCACTCTGTGATTTCTGCTGCATAGTACCAACTGTATACACTCTCACCTGCAGAACAAGTACCACAGTGGAGACAGTTAGTGACATGTATCATCCGTTCACCTGCACAACAAGTCCCAGAGTGGATACAGTGACATGCAGCACACTATGTGTCAGGGCACAGCATGTCACCAACTTGCTCTGCTCTGTCACCTGCGGTGCTGCATGTCACGTTTTTGCTGCGATTTGGTGCGTTTTTTGCTGCGTTTTTGCTCACTGCGTTTTTAATCAGTGCACAATGCCATTAAAGATTGTTGATGAAAAAAAAAAAAAAGGTCTGATGTCATTTCCTTATTCAAAATGTTCATTGTATGCAGGAGAGCAGACAGCAGCTGCAGAACTACAAGGCTCAGCATCCTCCATTCACTAGTGTATGCAGGAGAGCAGACAGCAGCTGCAGAACTACAAGGCTCAGAATCCTCCATTCACTAGTGTATGCAGGAGAGCAGACAGCAGCTGCAGAACTACAAGGCTCAGCATCCTCCATTCACTAGTGTATGCAGTAGAGCAGACAGCAGCTGCAGAACTACAAGGCTCAGCATCCTCCATTCACTAGTGTATGCAGGAGAGCAGATAGCAGCTGCAGGACTACAAGGCTCAGCATCCTCCATTCACTAGTGTATGCAGGAGAGCAGACAGCAGCTGCAGGACTACAAGGCTCAGCATCCTCCATTCACTAGTGTATGCAGGAGAGCAGACAGCAGGTGCAGGACTACAAGGCTCAGCATCCTCCATTCACTAGTGTATGCAGGAGAGCAGACAGAAGCTGCAGAACTACAAGGCTCAGCATCCTCCATCCAGGACTGTATGCAGTTTTTTACCCAAAAAGAAAAAAAAATGACATGGGCTTCGCCATATTTTTGTATGCTAGCCGGGTACAGCAGGCAGGTACGGGCTGCCCCCAACCCCCAGCTGCCTATTTGTACCCGGCTGGGAACCAAAACTATAGAGAAGCCCTTTTTTTTTTAATTATTTCATGAATTTCATGAAATAATTTTAAAAAAAAATGACGTGAGCTTCGCCTAATTTTGGTGTCCAGCCGGGTACAACTAGGCAGCTGGGGATTGGAATCCACAGTGAAGGGTGCCCAAGCTTTCTGGGCACCCCCACTGCGAATTGCAGTCCGAAGCCACCCCAGAAAATGGCGCTTTCATAGAAGCGCCATCTTCTGGCGCTGTATCCAACTCTTCCAGCTGCCCTGATGCCGGGTGGCTAGCCGGGTAATAATGGAGTTAGGGCTAGCTGTATATTATCAGCTAGCCCTAAGCCCGAAATTCATGGTGTCACGCCAATATTAGACATGGCCACCATGAATTTCTAGTAATGATAAAAAAAACAAAAAAAAAAACACAACACACAAAATTATTTTTATTAGAAATAAAACACAACACAATTAGTGACTCCATCTTTATTGAAATAATCCCCCCTCTGCAGTAATCCTGGGTTAGGGTCCCGCGCCGTCCAATCCGGATCCAATATCATCTGATCGGTTTGCTGGAAGGCAAAGCGATCAGATGATGTGTCAGGATCAAGTGCCTGAATCACATCACACATCAGCTGATTGTATAAAAGCCGATTATACAATCAGCTGATGCATCAGTGCAAAAAAAAAAAATACATACTCACTTATGTGCTGATTACCGGCAGCACCGGCAGCGATCGATTGGACAGGAGTATGATCCTGTCCCATCGCTGCAGGAGCTGCCGGTAATCAGCTGATGAAGTCCCCTGACAGCAGGATCAGCTGATAGCCGGCCGGGCGCGAAAAAGCCGGCGACACCACGAGAATCGATCAGCTGATGCGTCAGGTGACTGCATCAGGTGATCCACGGCCAGGTCCTGCAAGCTTCGTGCGTGCCCCGGGGAGACTGCACACAGCCGAAGCGGCGGCACCAAGACAGGGGCTGGAAGCAGGCATGGCACCCGGACCCTGCAGACAGGTGAGTATGACATACACACACACATACACACTCACTCACACACTGTATATATACACACACACACTGTGTATACGCACACACACTGTATATTCACACACACACTGTATATACGCGCACACATACACATACACTGTATATACGCGCACACACACTTTCTTCCCCTGGCTGTGTAGAGCTGCTGCTGCATCTGTGTAATTGATCTCAGTGCACATCCACTGGGAAGAGGCAGGGAGGAGGGTTTGGGTGGGAGCAGAGTGGGTGTATTAGACACAATGGGTGTGTTAGATAAGCCAGACACCGCCCTAGAGCCACAAAGAATTCTGGGACTTGTAGGAACTGAACACAGGAAGTCAGAGGAGAGATTAACCCCATCAGAGCTGGAGCCAGCAATGAGCATGTGCTGCTAGTGCACAATGAAAGGTAATTTTGCTGAAAAAACATAATAGATGTGTTGAGGGGCACATATTAGCAAGATTTATCTGAAAAAAAAAAATCAGTTTTGGTAACTGGACAACTTCTTTAAGGGTACCTGATCGCAGAATTTTCAGCGGGGATGCAGTGATTCCTCCCCTATGTAAGCTCCTGCGTTCCTGTAGTGGAGATACCGCCAAGGCTTTTAGTTTGCAGCAGAGCTCCAAGGTACAAAAGTCCTTCTAGATTCCGAAGAATTGATTAGGGCGTTCACTCTTTCCAGCAAAGTTAAACTTTGGAGGTTTGAATCCACACACAATCCGGCTGTTCCGCCGTAGGAAGAAAATAGGTGCAAATGAGCTTGATCCGACATGCGTTTCGGGGCGTTACCGCTCGCCTTCCTCAAGGATAGCCCAACCACCATCTGAGACCCTATTTATACTCTGGTTCATTACAATGCATTAGACTGAACCACAAGGACATAAATTTAAATACCGTAGTATAAAAACATGGATTTAACTAATCAGTTATTTGCAACCTAAAAAATAACTACTCATTTAATAAATATAATACAATCCATACATGAAATAATTTAATTTAAAATTCTATTAATAAAGGTTAAAAAATATGTACATATATCTACCTATATTTACCTATAACATATACATCATACCAAAAGGGAGACCCATTCTATTTGTTACCATTTGGAGGGTACCGCAAAGATAGCCATAAATAACAATAATTATGTGTCTGTATGTATGCAGCAGAGCTGTGTGTGTCTGTCTTTATGCATGTATGATGTGTATCTATGTATGTCAGTGTATATGACTGTATAGATTTGTCTGTTTATATGAATTTTTGTGAGTTTGTCTTTAAATATGTATATGTATGTGTATGTCTATGTGTGGATGGGGCCCACTGGGACTCTTCCGCCCGGGGCCTACAAAAACCTGGAGCTGGCCCTGGCTGTGTGTGACATCCAGCAACGAGCTGGCCCCTGCTGTGAGGTCGTCGCTCGTTGCTGAATGTCCTGGTTCATTTTTTGCTTGTTGCTCTCCCGCTGTGACGCACACATCGCTGTGTGTGACAGTGAGAGAGCGACGAACTGAACGTGCAGGGAGCAGGGAGCCAGCTTCTGGCAGCCTGTGGTAAGCTGTAACCAAGGTAAATATCGGGTAACCAAGGGAAGCCCTTTCCTTGGTTACTCGATATTTACCTTAGTTACTAGCGTCCGCCGCTCTCACGCTGCCAGTGCCGGCTCCCTGCACACGCAGCCGGAGTACACATCGGGTAAATAAGCAAAGGTTTGCTTATTAACCCGATGTGTACTCTGGCTAGGAGTGCAGGGAGCCAGCGCTAAGCGGTGTGCGCTGGTAACGAAGGTAAATATCGGGTAACCAGCGAAGCATTTTGCTTGGTTACCAGATATTTACCTTAGTTACCAAGCGCAGCATCGCTTCCACGCGTCGCTGCTGGCTGAGGGTTGGTCACTTGTCGCTGGTGAGATCTGCCTGTTTGACAGCTCACCAGCGACCATGTAACGACGCAGCAGCGATCCTGATAACGTCAGGTCGTCTGTCGTGATCGCTGCTGCGTCGCTACGTGTGACCCTAGCTTTAAGAGTTAATTAGCTGAGCCTGTTATCACTCCAGGAGATCATTCACTCTCCAGTCACTGTTTTTGTTTAGTTTTGTTTGTTTGTTTACTTATTTGTCTGTCCCAGACTGTCACACTGCAGACGCTGCAGAGTTCTGAAGCAGGGGGGGCGGGGCGCAGATCCAAACTCACGGCTCTATGCTGCCTCGTGGCCGGAGAGCAGACTCATAGGGTATGTGTGCACTAGGCGTTTTTTTCACGCTGCGTTTTTATGTGCGTTTTTGTCTTAAAAAACGCACCCGCGGCAAAAAAAAGCAGGCGTTTTTACCGCGTTTTGGTGCGTTTTTTGCTGCATTTTTGCTCACTGCGTTTTTAATCAGTGAACAAATGCCATTAAAGATTGTTGATGAAAAAAAAAAAAAAAAGGTCTGATGTCATTTCCTTCTTCAATATGTTCTTCATTGTATGCAGGAGAGCAGACAGCTGCAGAACTAGTGTATGCAGGAGAGCAGACAGCAGCTGCAGAACTACAAAGCTCAGCATCCTCCATCCAGGACTGTATGCAGGAGTTTTTTGCCCAAAAAAAAAAAAAAAAAATGACATGGGCTTCGCTATATTTTTGTATGCTAGCCAGGTACAGCAGGCAGGTACGGGCTGACCCCAACCCCCAGCTGCCTATTTGTACCCGGCTGGAAACCAAAAATATAGGGAAGCCCTTTTTTTTTTTATTTCATGAATTTCATGAAATAATTAAAAAAAAAAAATGACGTGGGCTTCGCCCAATTTTTGAGTCTAGCCAGGTACAACTAGGCAGCTGGGGATTGGAATCCACAGTGCAGGGTGCCCATGCTTTCTGGGCACCCCCGCTGCGAATTGCAGTCCGCAGCCGCCCCAGAAAATGGCGCTTTCATAGAAGCGCCATCTTCTGGCGCTGTATCCAAGTCTTCCAGCTGCCCTGATGCCGGGTGGCTCACTGGGTAATAATGGGGTTAGGGATAGCTGTATATTGTCAGCTGGCCCTAAGCCCAAAATTCATGGTGTCACGCCAATATTAGACATGGCCACCATGAATTTCTAGTAAAGATAAAAAAAACACACAACACACAGAAAAATATTTTTATTAGAAATAAAACACAGCACAATTAGTGACTCCATCTTTATTGAAATAAAGAACCCCCCTCCGCAGTAATCCTGGGTCAAGGGTCCCGCGCCGTCCAATCCGGATCCAATATCATCTGATCGGTTTGCTGGAAGGCAACCCTGGAGAATTACGATCAGCTGATGCATCAGGTGACTGCATCAGGTGATCCATCGCCAGGTCCTGCAGGCTTCGTACGTGCCTGAGAGCACACAGCCGGAGCGGCGGTACCGGGAGAGGAGCTGGGAGCGGACATGGCACCGGGACCCTGCAGACAGGTGAGTATGACATTTTTTTTTCGCCGCTGCCTCCACCTCCCGCCCAGACATGGCGCCGCACGGGAGCTGACATGCACAGGACTGGAGGTGGAAGCGGCGGTGACGGTACTGGAGGATTCACGCTTCTGTGTTTACCAACAGAAGGAATCCTCTTCCTGTACACGTCACTTTAGTAACCACCCCTTGCGTTTATAGCTGCGTTTTTAGTCATAGAAATGCAGCTATATGCGTTTCTCATTGCGTTTTTTAACATCTCATTGAACTCAATGGGTGAAAAACGCAGTGAAAAACGCAGAAATAATTGACATGCTGCACCACAAAAAGCAGCTACAAAAAAACGCTGTGTGCGGACAGCAAAAATGAAAGCTCTTAGACATTGCTGGGGAAGCAATGTCACTGTGTTTTCAGTGCAAAAACGCGGTAAAAAACGCCGCTAAAAAAGCAGCAAAAACGCCTAGTGCGCACAAGGCCCTAGATGTACTCGGATCCTTTTTAGTATGCAATTTATGTAGCATCAATTTCCGCAGGAACAGGTTGAGGTCCTTAATTACTGAAAATAAATCAAAATTAGATTGGGGAACAAAAGTCAAACCCAGTTGAAGAACTTCAATCTGGGAGCTGGTTAATTGATGTTTAGATAAATCACGACCTGTGTTCCCATCTTTTTTACTAGATGGAGGAGGAGCACCACGGACACCAGGGTTTTAAATCTATTTTTTGCATGGACAGCTCTCGTGTTAGGTCATAGAGATCCAATATTGTCTGCTACACCCTCCTCATCCAATGAAGAAGCAGATGATGCAGATATTGACATTGATGATGCATGATGTTTCTTTTTATTACTGAGTGAAGCACCTCGCCACCAGTATACTTGACCTTGTTTGTAATCCGACACATCGCGTTGATACTTTCTGGTCTTAGTACTCAGAATTTCTTTTCCCACTTCGTAAATTCATTCTCCAATTATTGATTAAATTTAGTTAACTCATCAGGTGACAATTCTAAAGATAACTGTGTTTGGGTCTCAGTAATGTTGCTCTCCACCTCCTTAATTGAGGTCTCGTTGATTTCAATAAGGAGCTGCATAAACGTTTTTGAGCAAGTTGATGCTGCTGCTTCCCATCGTTTTTTGAAAGAATCATTGGAGACTGTAAAGGAGGGAAATACCCTCACACGTAGTCCCCCTGTAATCAAGCTACGCTCCAAGTACCTCCTCATAAATGCCACATTCCACCAGAGGCGTTTTTTTTTTATTTAATGACTTCATGCTATTCATATGGTCCAGAGCGGATCTGGAACCCAAAACATGTACATCACCCCCCTCGGTTTCAAATACCCGATCCAATTGTGTGGCCCACGTTTTTTTCACGGGCCTTATGATCCATAGGACCCTGTGAAGAGGCTGTGAAAAAACACAGTAATAAAATTATAGAGAACAAGAAAACAGGGACCTGACATGAATCTCATATCACGTGTCAAGCAACAACTTCAAGGAACATCAGAACACAGAACAAAAGAGAGAAGTCTTTAAATTTTGCTAGCTAGTGAAAAACCATCTCATAAAGCCAAAATTCATGCAATATAAATATTTATTATAACAATGCTTCAAGATAATATAAATCAGACAAACAAACAAAGATCAACGGGTATATAAAGTGCAGAGGGGAAATAGAAAAGACCCCACGTGCCCCTGGATAGATGTTTTAATAATAGAATGGGTAAGTCATGCTGTATACAAGGCAGAGTAAAAAGGCAGGTGCAGAAAATTGCCCTAGTTAAATAGCCATGTCAAAACAGTCAAATTACAATGTAAAAACTCACCCATATTTAGTAATTATAGGACCAGGGGTGCGCGTGGGGACCAGCGTCCCGACACGTGTTTCACGTCTCAACGCTTCTTCGGGGGACAGATAAAAAAGTGTGGAGATGTGCAGCCTTATAAGCCTCCCGTGTAAGCCCCATCACACCACATCACGCCCAGCTGTTACTGCGCACGGCCGGTGTTCTGAGTGCAGAGGCATTCAGCCACCCGGCGTCCACAGTGGAGATAGGAGGGAAGAAAACTTCCTGTGATGTCAGTGAGTAAGTCCAGGTCTCCGCTGCTAAGGACGCTGTTGTAACCATGCTTGCAAACAGACACACACGGCCGCGCGTTAGGAACGGACGGCTCCCCTATCCTGGATAAACAAGGTATTAACCCTTTACTGCATACATCAAAAAAGGCAGGCTAATAACGTCCAAATCAGTACTATAGATGCAAATACTAGCGATCAGGAAAAACAAATTCATCATCTCAAAAATTTGTCAGTATGCATAATATGTCAGTTTCTCTGAGAATGTGAGCAAGAGCAGGACATTGTAAGATAAGAGAGGTTAGTTGGAGGACGTCCAGCGTCGGCTTGCACAGAGATGAGACAGTGTCTTGCAGTAAAAGTCGGCAGCGTTCACTGCTTTCAAAGTCACAAATTTGGCAGCTGTCAGACATGAGGCTGGGACAGTCAGTGTGAGTAGCCAGGATGTGAGAGCGGTCTTTACAAAGTCACACAACATACCGGTGTTCACACCAAGCCGACAGTGCTCATCACAAATGGCAGGTCATCCACATACACACATACAAGAAATCACAACCTGTCAGCAAAACTGCCAGTCAGTCAAAAAGTCAGTTACAGACATTGCAATCAGTCTTCACTTGTTGCAATGTTTTTACAATCACACAAAGTTATAGGGTTACCACACACAGAAACCACAAAGTCCCTGGCTCGTACCCAGCAGCTCCGTCCCTTCTGAACGGAAGCCTCAAATGGTGTACGACCGTTCCCTGCCTATAGTGATGCGTATCTAGATCTTATACTCACCTCAGTCTCCTCTGAGTTAGTCTATCAAGCTCAAAGAGCGACAGACCTTGTCGATCAAATCATGTCAGGGTCCGGGTAGGTCTTTGCACATGAATGTTAGAGTTTCAGACCCTCAGTTTCAACTGCTATACACATCAATCTCCGCGGGTGTCCCCAGGTATAGACAAAAACAAACAGGTAACAGTCCGTGGCTGGAGGCGCCTCACATGGGTCAGCTCGCAACATCGCAGGGGCCCTAACTTTCTCACGGTTAGACCACTGTATACAGGGCCCCTTCTCCTTTCTCACGGTTGGACCCCTGTATACAGTGTCACTTCTGTCAGCCTCCCCGTAAGAGTATTATTACACACACGTACAGACTCATACGCCTACAGACAATAGCATATATAAAGCAACACTCATTGGGTACTAGGCAGCAGGATGCCTGCACGACACCCCCCAAACCACAAGGACAGCACAGGAGGCACTCAACACAAGGAGTTACTTACCACCTTTTGTCCTGCGTCCAGTCCTGTTCCCGTGGGGGGAGATGTTGTGAGGCCGCAATTTTCCACCAAAACCTGTTATGGAAATCAGCAAAGCCACGAGCCACGTGCCCAATGAATGCTTCGCTGGCGGGAGGAAGTCAGCAATGACAGATGACAGTCGTGTGGTTCCCCATCTGAGCAAGTGCCCAGGGGGTCATTTATTGCAAAGCTCTAACATGTAAGTCAATGTACACCAACATTCATTGGGCAATCCCAACACTATTACATAATGATTGGTTACACTCTTGTTTATCATTTTTACTGATTGGTTCATGTGAAATCTAATATATAAAGCTGTGTGTATGTGTGTACAGTGCTGGCCAAAAGTATTGGCACCCCTGCAATTCTGTCAGATAATACTCAGCTTCTTCTTGAAAATGATTGCAATCACAAATTCTTTGGTATTATTATCTTCATTTAATTTGTCTTCAATGAAAAAAAAAAAAATTGTCAAAAAGCCAAATTGGATATAATTCCACACCAAACAAAAAAAGGGGTGGACAAAAGTATTGGCACTGTTTGAAAAATCATGTGATGCTTCTCTAATTTGTGTAAGTAACAGCACCTGTAACTTACCTGTGGCACCTAACAGGTGCTGGCAATAACTAAATCACACTTGCAGCCGGTGACATGGATTAAAGTTGACTCAACCTCTGTCCTGTGTCCTTGTGTGCACCACATTGAGCATGGAGAAAAGAAATAAGACCAAAGAACTGACTGAGGTCTTGAGACTCCAAATTGTGAGGAAGCATGAGCAATCTTAAGGCTACAAGTCCATCTCCAAAGACCTGAAAGTTCCCGTGTCTACGTGCGCAGTGTCATCAAGAAGTGTAAAGCCCATGACACTGTGGCTAACCTCCCTAGATGTGGAAGGAAAAGAAAAATTGACGAGAGATTTCAATGCAAGATTATGCAGATGGTGGATAAAGAACCTCGACTAACATCCAAACAAGTTCAAGCTGCCCTGCAGTCCGAGGGTACAACAGTGTCACCCGTACTATCCGTCGGCGTCTGAATGAAAAGGGACTGTATGGTAGGATACCCAGGAAGACCCCACTTCTTACCCCGAGACATAAAAAAGCCAGGCTGGAGTTTGCCAAAACTTACCTGAGAAAGCCTAAAACGTTTTGGAAGAATGTTCTCTGGTCAGATGAGACAAAAGTAGAGCTTTTTGGGAAAAGCCATCAACATAGAGTTTACAGGAAAAAAAAGAGGCATTCAAAGAAAAGAACACGGTCCCTACAGTCAAACATGGCAGAGGTTCCCTGATGTTTTGGGGTTGCTTTGCTGCCTCTGGCACTGGACTGCTTGACCGTGTGCATGGCATTATGAAATCTGAAGACTACCAACAAATTTTGCAGCATAACGTAGGGCCCAGTGTGAGAAAGCTGGGTCTCCCTCAGAGGTCATGGGTCTTCCAGCAGGACAATGACCCAAAACACACTTCAAAAAGCACTAGAAAATGGTTTGAGAGAAAGTACTGGAGACTACTAAAGTGGCCAGCAATGAGTCCAGACCTGAATCCCATAGAACACCTGTGGAGAGATCTCAAAATGGCAGTTTGGAGAAGGCCCTCTTCAAATCTCAGGGACCTGGAGCAGTTTGCCAAAGAAGAATGGTCTAAAATTCCTGCAGAGCATTGTAAGAAACTCATTAATGGTTACCGGAAGCGGTTGTTTGCAGTGATTTTGGCTAAAGGTTGTGCAACCAAGTATTAGGCTAAGGGTGCCAATACTTTTGTCTGGCCCATTTTTGGAGTTTTGTGTGAAATGATCAATGATTTGATTTTTGTTTCATTCTCTTTTGTGTTTTTTCATTGCAAGCAAAATAAATGAAGATAATACCAAAGAATTTGAGATTACAATCATTTTCAAGAAGAAACTGAGTATTATCTGACAGAATTGCAGGGGTGCCAATACTTTTGGCCAGCACTGTATGTATGTCCGCTAAAGGAATCTGCACCGTCGCATTTACAATCACGAAATTTTGCACAGTCACTCCATGTGACTCAGGGAACGTCATAGACATAGACTATGTTTGGGCGGGAAAATTTAACTCCGCGCTTTACAGTTACTCTTCAAAAATCTTGCCTCCATTAAACTGAATAGTGGTTGCTATAGGAACAAAATAAACTGTTAGTATAAGAAGCTTATGTGTGAGGTAAAAAGATGTCGGTGGGAAGACTGATAGAGAAAGACAGAAAGAGAGAGAGAGAGACAGACAGACAGAGACAGACGTGGAAAGAGACAGACAGAGACAGATGGATAAAGAGACAGAGAGATAGAGACAGACAGAGACAGCCCTGGAAAGAGACAGCCCTGGAAAGAGACAGATGGGCAAAGAGACAGCCGGGCAAAGAGACAGCCGGGCAAAGAGACAGCCCTGGAAAAAGACAGCCCTGGAAAGAGACAGCCGGGCAAAGAGACAGCCGGGCAAAGAGACAGCCGGGCAAAGAGACAGCCGGGCAAAGAGACAGACGGGGGACGAGACAGATGAGCAAAGAGACAGACGAGCAAAGAGAGAGATGGGCAAAGAGACAGACGGGCAAAGAGACAGACGGGCAAAGAGACAGCCCGGCAAAGAGACAGACGGGCAAAGAGACAGACGGGCAAAGAGACAGACGGGCAAAGAGACAGACGGGCAAAGAGACAGCCCTGGAAAGAGACAATCGGAGACAAAGACAGCCGGGCAAAGAGACAGACTAGCAAAAAGACAGACGGGCAAAGAGACAGACGGGCAAAGAGACAGACGGGCAAAGAGACAGACGGGCAAAGAGACAGACGGGCAAAGAGACAGACGGGCAAAGAGACAGACAGGGAAAGAGACAGACAGGGAAAGAGACAGACAGGGAAAGAGACAGACAGGGAAAGAGACAGACAGGGAAAGAGACAGACAGGGAAAGAGACAGACAGGGAAAAGGACAGACAGGGAAAAGGACAGACAGGGAAAAGGACAGACAGGGAAAGAGACAGATCGGGAAAGAGACAGACGGGCAAAGAGACAGACGGGCAAAGAGACAGACGGGCAAAGAGACAGACGGGGGACGAGACCGAACGGCAAGGAGACAGAACATGAAAGAGACAACCGGGGACAAAGACAGCCGGGCAAAGAGACAGACGGGCAAAGAGACAGACAGGCAAAGAGACAGACGGGCAAAGAGACAGACGGGCAAAGAGACAGACGGGCAAAGAGACAGAACATGAAAGAGACAGACGGGCAAAGAGACAGACGGGCAAAGAGACAGACGGGCAAAGAGACAGACGGGCAAAGAGACAGACGGGCAAAGAGAAAGACCAGGAAAGAGACAGACAGGGAAAGAGACAGACAGGGAAAGAAACAGACCGGGAAAGAGACAGACCGGGAAAGAAACAGACCGGGAAAGAAACAGAATGAGAAAGAGACAGACGGGGAAATTGACAGACCTGGAAAGAGACAGACGGGCAAAGAGACAGACGGGCAAAGAGACAGACGGGCAAAGAGACAGACGGGCAAAGCAACAGACGGGCAAAGAGACAGACGGGCAAAGAGACAGATGGGCAAAGAGACAGATGACCAAAGCGACAGACCTGGAAAGAGACAGATGGGGAAAGAGACAGATGGGAAAGAGGCAGCCCTGGAAAAAGACAGCCCTGGAAAGAGACAGCCGGGCAAAGAGACAGCCGGGCAAAGAGACAGCCGGGCAAAGAGACAGCCGGGCAAAGAGACAGCCGGGCAAAGAGACAGACGGGGGACGAGACAGATGAGCAAAGAGACAGACGAGCAAAGAGACAGACGGGCAAAGAGACAGACGGGCAAAGAGACAGACGGGCAAAGAGACAGCCCGGCAAAGAGACAGACGGGCAAAGAGACAGACGGGCAAAGAGACAGACGGGCAAAGAGACAGACGGGCAAAGAGACAGACGGGCAAAGAGACAGCCCTGGAAAGAGACAATCGGAGACAAAGACAGCCGGGCAAAGAGACAGACTAGCAAAAAGACAGACGGGCAAAGAGACAGACGGGCAAAGAGACAGACGGGCAAAGAGACAGACGGGCAAAGAGACAGACGGGCAAAGAGACAGACGGGCAAAGAGACAGACGGGCAAAGAGACAGACGGGCAAAGAGACAGACGGGCAAAGAGACAGACAGGGAAAGAGACAGACAGGGAAAGAGACAGACAGGGAAAGAGACAGACAGGGAAAGAGACAGACAGGGAAAGAGACAGACAGGGAAAGAGACAGACAGGGAAAGAGACAGACAGGGAAAGAGACAGACAGGGAAAAGGACAGACAGGGAAAAGGACAGACAGGGAAAAGGACAGACAGGGAAAAGGACAGACGGGCAAAGAGACAGACGGGCAAAGAGACAGACGGGCAAAGAGACAGACGGGGGACGAGACCGAACGGCAAGGAGACAGAACATGAAAGAGACAACCGGGGACAAAGACAGCCGGGCAAAGAGACAGACGGGCAAAGAGACAGACAGGCAAAGAGACAGACGGGCAAAGAGACAGACGGGCAAAGAGACAGACGGGCAAAGAGACAGAACATGAAAGAGACAGACGGGCAAAGAGACAGACGGGCAAAGAGACAGACGGGCAAAGAGACAGACGGGCAAAGAGACAGACGGGCAAAGAGACAGACGGGCAAAGAGACAGACGGGCAAAGAGAAAGACCAGGAAAGAGACAGACAGGGAAAGAGACAGACAGGGAAAGAAACAGACCGGGAAAGAGACAGACCGGGAAAGAGACAGACCGGGAAAGAAACAGAATGAGAAAGAGACAGACGGGGAAATTGACAGACCTGGAAAGAGACAGACGGGCAAAGAGACAGACGGGCAAAGAGACAGACGGGCAAAGAGACAGACGGGCAAAGAGACAGACGGGCAAAGCGACAGACGGGCAAAGCAACAGACGGGCAAAGAGACAGACGGGCAAAGAGACAGACGGGCAAAGAGACAGATGACCAAAGCGACAGACCTGGAAAGAGACAGATGGGGAAAGAGACAGATGGGAAAGAGGCAGCCCTGGAAAGACACAGCCCTGGAAAGACACAGCTGGGCAAAGAGAAAGCTGGGCAAAGACAGGCGGGCAAAGAGACAACCGGGCAAAGAGACAGACGGGCAAAGAGACAGACGGGCAAAGAGACAGATGGGCAAAGAGACAGACGGGGAAAAAGAGAGACAGAAAGACAGACACAGAGATAGAGAGACAGATACAGAGATGGAGACAGATAGACTGATACAAATACAGACAGATAGAAACAGACAGACAGAGACATACACACAGATAGACAAGGAAAGAGACAGAGAGACAGGCAAACAGCGACAAACAGACAGAGACTGGGAGAGAGACAGAGAGACAGTTACTATCCCGGGCAATGCCCGGGTACTACAGCTAGTATTACATAAATCAGAGACCACCTGATTCAAATGGATGGCAAGATGATATTCCTGGCATGCTGCATGCTCCAAGATGGTCTTTATCTTGTTCTTACATAATCTAGGGACCTTTTTAATATCAATTTATGTAATGTGGAACATGCAGAGCCATGTGCATCAGGGGACTCTCTTAGAGGTAAGTACTGATTCCTTGTGCAATGTACCAGTACCCAATATATCATTTTATATCTAAAGGCACATTACGCTGACTATGGCCTTCACACATCTAGATGTTATTCTATGCTAGGTGTAGCAAATTCAAACTAATAATACTAATAATAATAATAATAATAATAATAATCTCATTTTGTAATCCAGATTCATTCTTTAACAATGCCCACCACATCATAATCCATGGTTGACATAAGAGTCTCCAATTCATTAATTTTGTTTGCAGGACTTTTGCATTTGCCAGTAAACATTTAATACTAATAACACATTCCTTACTATGCTTCCCTACTTTCCTTGCATGTCCCAGCCCCCCTAATCCTTCATTGACCCCTACCATCTCACTATCTTTTTCTGCTCTATTTATCCCCTTATTTGCTCCACTACCCTCCCTCCCCCCAGACACTAGTTTAAAAGCTCCTCCATTCATCTGACCATTTCTTTCCCCAGCACTTCTGCACCCTCCCCATTGAGGTGCAGCCCGTCCCTACCATAGAGACTGTAGCCGACTGAGAAGTCGGCCCAGTTCTCCATGAACCTGAACTCTTCCTTCCTGCACCAATTTGTAAGCCACGGATTTATCTCCCTAAGCTCCCGCTGTCTTTGTAGTGATGCTCGTGGCACCGATAGTATTTCTGAAAACAGCACCTCGGAGGTCCTGGACTTCAGTTTCTCTCCTAGTTTCCTGTAATCATCCACCTGCCTCTAATCTTGTCATTAGTACCAATGTGCACCATGACCTCTGGGTTTTCCCCAGCCCCACCCAGCAATCTGTCTATCCGATCCGCAATATGCCGAACCCGAGCACCCGGAAGACAACACACTGTTCGGCATTCACGGTCTCGGTGACAGATGACCCTGTCTGTCCGCCTAATTATAGAGTCTCCTACCACCAACAAATGTCTGGCCTTTGCTGCGCTCCTATTTCCCTCCATCCTACAGCAGTCGTTTTCCTGATTGCTAGGAGCAATGTCCTGCTGTAGAGATCCTAGTCCTGGCCCTTCATTCCTAATATCAGCCACACAGGCATATTTACTAGGTTGTGCCAGATCAGGACTGGGCTCCCTGACACTTTTCCCCCTACTTCTTCGTCTGTTACCCAGCTACCAACCTCTGGGTCCTGACCTTCCCCTCCTCCACCCT
Organism: Anomaloglossus baeobatrachus; assembly: GCF_048569485.1. NCBI lineage: Eukaryota > Metazoa > Chordata > Amphibia > Anura > Aromobatidae > Anomaloglossus > Anomaloglossus baeobatrachus. The sequence goes on from NW_027441807.1 coordinate 103,460, forward strand.
CCTCCATAGCACTGGCCCCAGCCAGAGCCGCTCAGTGAGCTCTAAACTCCTCTCCAGGTTTGCAATGCTCCTGAGTGTTGTGAGCGGCATATTTAGATCAGTTACCTGGGCTTCCAAATATGTAACACGCTGACATCGAGAGCAGACATATTCACCCTCCAACGGCTGCTCAAGGCAGGCATACATCTGACAAGACACACACCTGGTAGCATTGTCCATGGAGCCGCTATTAAATGGGGATAAACAGTGTAGATAAAAGCAAAAAACAATGGAAAACTTGTAAGGAAAACTCCAAACTCTGCTCTTGTGTCACACTATGATATTGTGCTTATACTATGCCCTTACCGGACCCCTCAGACTTTACTGCCCCTCACAAGCTCAGTGATCCTCGCTTACTGTGGCCGGGGTAAATAGTTCTGGAACAATCTAGAAACAGCTGTGGCCACTGCCCCCTCAGACTTCACTGCTCATCCCTGGATTTCCAGGATATCTGCTCCATGTCCGTCCACGGCTTCCAGGATGTGTCCTGTCTACATACAGCCTCCATTACCTCACTGTGACCCCCTGACATAACCTCCCCTCACCCAGCACCATGACACCCAGCACAGCAGAGCCCTGCATACACTGAGGAGCTGACCATGTGACCCTGACTCCTCCCCTCCATGTGACATTGTAAGGGGTGGGCGGACCCCTTACGGGGAGGTGCAGTTTCCCCCTGAGGATGCCTCACTCTGGGGTGGTTACTGTTGATGTTATTAATAAACATGTTTTTACTGTGCAGTGGGTTTTCCCCTAGAGCCCGGGTGGGACGGCTGTCCCCATAGAAACAGGGCAGGAGAGAGGAGGAGCCGGCAGCTTAGAGAGAGAAGTGTGTGTGTGTTGAAGTCAGTTGTGTCCGGGACGGGAGAGAAGAAACAGCCAGGGGCAGAGTGTGGAGCTGAGTGGGCAGAAAGAAAGAAAGAAAGAAGGGAGCTGGAAGAACAGGGAAGCCGGAGAGAAAAGGAGCGGGCGGAACCTCATAGTGCGAAGCAGTCCCGGTGTGGGTCCGGGCTGTGGGTAGCCATAAGTGGGAGCCAGGTGAAGTAGAGTAGCCGGGCACATCCCCACTGGAGGAGACGTCAGGGCAGGCTTTCCCCAGCTAAGAAAAGAACGTGAAGTCATCTGTAACTGCCGGTTTTTGGAAAGAGTTGTGAAATAAAGAATGTCTTTTATTTGCATCGAACCATGCCTGGAGAGTGTTTATGCGTCGGACGACATCTGCACCACCACACTCTGCCCCACCAAGACATCTCCCGTCCCGATAGTGACGGCGGAGCCAGGGGTAAGCCTGACAGAAGGGGCCACGACTACAAGCCCAGAGGCGCCCCTGGCACCCCATTACATGTGGCGTAGTCGGCAGGATCCGGATCATATGCAAGGGGTCCCGCTCCAAGAAGAAGGAGATCAAGTGATGCCGAGGACACTGGATCCAGATTATTGGAAAAGAGTCCCGATCCCATGGTGGGAAGAGGAAGAAGTGCCTAAGGCGTTGGACCGGGCACAAGATGGCGGCAAGATGGCCGTTGTCTGTGAAGACACAGAAAGCGCGCGCAGAATTGGCGCCAAAAGAAGAGCCTGGGGCTGGCCGGTGCCGAAAAAGAAGTTCGGAGTACTCCGCCCAAAGAGGGGAGGTGCCGGTCCCAGGGCACGAAGGAAGATATGTGAAGTGGGCGGTGTTCCAGAGAAAAAGAAGAACCGCCGCGTAGGGGTCGACCTGATGTGTGAGACTGGGGGTGGAGTATACCCAAGAGCGGGAAAAGTAGGCCCGCCTCCACTTTCTCCAGCATCTCCACTGACCCCGACGCCTTTACCAAAAACGCTAACTCCGAGCAAGATGGAGACCCCGAGAAAACAGCATGCTGCAGTGGGCGCGCTGGTAGAAATCAGCCGGGGGAGAGGACGGCCGAAGCAGACTGCGGCCGCAGAAGGACTTACCCTTATTTTACCGGCTGGGCCAGAAGGACCGGAGCGGCCCACCAAAGTAACCTGGGTCACTACCTGGGATGCCGCGACCGGAGAGACCTCGACTGAAGTCCGCGCCACCTATAGGGCACAGCTGCAGCCGGGAAGCAAAGTCCTGGGAACTACATATCAGTGTCCGGAGGTGTCCCCGCCAGTCGAGGTGGGACCTCCAACTCACACAGCAGTTCCGGCCCCGGAAGAGCAACCTACCCGGGAGCTAGAAGAAGACGAGTGGGGATTCTTCTGGGACCCAGTGAAACCGTCACCCCTGACTCAGCGGAAGTCCCCATCACCCCGTCGGGGGTTGAAGATACAAAACCGGAGGTTATGGACATGTTTGTGTTGAATACCGGCATTGTTACGGAGCCGGCAAAGTTTCACAGTTGCAACCTTTGTTCAAGCTACGGAGCCCGGAAGGAGCCTGATGCTGGACTGAGCCAGGGGCTCCCTCCGTGTTGTTAAGGAAGACTTTAGTGTCCGTGTGCCTGCCTTCAAAGACGGGAGTGCTTGTTATAGTCTCCGGGCAGAAGATCAGCAAAGACCGGGAGTGCCTGCTGACGGCCTCCGGGCACATTGTCTACAAAGACCGGGAGCTCCCAGGAGGGACTCCGGGCGCTGGACTGGTGTGCCCCTTGCGGGTGCCCTAAGGTGAACATGTTTGAAGTTTTATTAAAATGACTTTGTTTGTTTTTACATGTGGTTTTAGATTTATGCCTTGCCGGGAGGCTTAGGCTTAAAGAGGGGAGGAATGTAAGGGGTGGGCGGACCCCTTACGGGGAGGTGCAGTTTCCCCCTGAGGATGCCTCACTCTGGGGTGGTTACTGTTGATGTTATTAATAAACATGTTTTTACTGTGCAGTGGGTTTTCCCCTAGAGCCCGGGTGGGACGGCTGTCCCCATAGAAACAGGGCAGGAGAGAGGAGGAGCCGGCAGCTTAGAGAGAGAAGTGTGTGTGTGTTGAAGTCAGTTGTGTCCGGGACGGGAGAGAAGAAACAGCCAGGGGCAGAGTGTGGAGCTGAGTGGGCAGAAAGAAAGAAAGAAAGAAGGGAGCTGGAAGAACAGGGAAGCTGGAGAGAAAAGGAGCGGGCGGAACCTCATAGTGCGAAGCAGTCCCGGTGTGGGTCCGGGCTGTGGGTAGCCATAAGTGGGAGCCAGGTGAAGTAGAGTAGCCGGGCACATCCCCACTGGAGGAGACGTCAGGGCAGGCTTTCCCCAGCTAAGAAAAGAACGTGAAGTCATCTGTAACTGCCGGTTTTTGGAAAGAGTTGTGAAATAAAGAATGTCTTTTATTTGCATCGAACCATGCCTGGAGAGTGTTTATGCGTCGGACGACATCTGCACCACCACACTCTGCCCCACCAAGACATCTCCCGTCCCGATAGTGACGGCGGAGCCAGGGGTAAGCCTGACAGAAGGGGCCACGACTACAAGCCCAGAGGCGCCCCTGGCACCCCATTACAACATCATCACAGGTCCTGTAAGCACAGAGCAGCCATATATCCGGTGTGCGGCTCTGCAGGTGGAGGTAGGTGCAGGGTATTATATATCTAGTGTGCGGCTCTGCAGGTGGAGGTAGGTGCAGGTTATTATATATCTAGTGTGCGGCTCTGCAGGTGGAGGTAGGTGCAGGGTATTATATATCTAGTGTGCGGCTCTGCAGGTGGAGGTAGGTGCAGGGTATTATATATCTAGTGTGCAGCTCTGCAGGTGGAGGTAGGTGCAGGGTATTATATATCTAGTGTGCGGCTCTGCAGGAGGAGGTAGGTGCAGGGTATTATATATCTAGTGTGCGGCTCTGCAGGTGGAGGTAGGTGCAGGGTATTATATATCTGGTGTGCGGCTCTGCAGGTGGAGGTAGGTGCAGGGTATTATATATCTAGTGTGCGGCTCTGCAGGTGGAGGTAGGTGCAGGGTATTATATATCTAGTGTGCGGCTCTGCAGGTGGAGGTAGGTGCAGGGTATTATATATCTAGTGTGCGGCTCTGCAGGTGGAGGTAGGTGCAGGGTATTATATATCTAGTGTGCGGCTCTGCAGGTGGAGGTAGGTGCAGGGTATTATATATCTAGTGTGTGGCTCTGCAGGTGGAGGTAGGTGCAGAGTATTATATATCTAGTGTGCGGCTCTGCAGGTGGAGGTAGGTGCAGGGTATTATATCTCTAGTGTGCGGCTCTGCAGGTGGAGGTAGGTGCAGGGTATTATATATCTAGTGTGCGGCTCTGCAGGTGGAGGTAGGTGCAGGGTATTATATATCTAGTGTGCGGCTCTGCAGGTGGAGGTAGGTGCAGGGTATTATATATCTAGTGTGCGGCTCTGCAGGTGGAGGTAGATGCAGGGTATTATATATCTAGTGTGCGGCTCTGCAGGTGGAGGTAGGTGCAGGGTATTATATCTCTAGTGTGCGGCTCTGCAGGAGGAGGTAGGTGCAGGTTATTATATATCTAGTGTGCGGCTCTGCAGGTGGAGGTAGGTGCAGGGTATTATATATCTAGTGTGCGGCTCTGCAGGTGGAGGTAGGTGCAGGGTATTATATATCTAGTGTGCGGCTCTGCAGGTGGAGGTAGATGCAGGGTATTATATATCTAGTGTGCGGCTCTGCAGGTGGAGGTAGGTGCAGGGTATTATATATCTAGTGTGCGGCTCTGCAGGAGGAGGTAGGTGCAGGGTATTATATATCTAGTGTGCGGCTCTGCAGGAGGAGGTAGGTGCAGGGTATTATATATCTAGTGTGCGGCTCTGCAGGTGGAGGTAGGTGCAGGTTATTATATATCTAGTGTGCGGCTCTGCAGGTGGAGGTAGGTGCAGGGTATTATATATCTAGTGTGCGGCTCTGCAGGAGGAGGTAGGTGCAGGGTATTATATATCTAGTGTGCGGCTCTGCAGGTGGAGGTAGGTGCAGGGTATTATATATCTAGTGTGCGGCTCTGCAGGTGGAGGTAGGTGCAGGGTATTATATATCTAGTGTGCGGCTCTGCAGGTGGAGGTAGGTGCAGGGTATTATATATCTAGTGTGCGGCTCTGCAGGTGGAGGTAGGTGCAGGTTATTATATATCTAGTGTGCGGCTCTGCAGGAGGAGGTAGGTGCAGCGTCTCTATTATTTTCTCTCCTTTATTTTCATGTTTCTGTCGTCTTTTCTTTGTTGCTATGACGACGCTGAAGTCGGTTTCTTATTCAGGAATTATGTTTTCTGTTTTTTTCCTCTTTTTACAGGTTTTTATCTACAAAAATAAAAACAATATAATACACTGCAGTGCGGAGCCCGGATGTGAATACAACAACAAAAATGATGAAACCGGCAGAAAAAACGGCATCAAAGTGGCACCGAAGGGCGTTATGGAAAGGGTTAAAGGACTCCGCACTGCATTGCACTTTATTATTGTTATATTTTTGTGTTTGCTGTTTAACCCCTTAACGACCACCGATACGCCTTTTAACGGCGGTAATTAAGGGTACTTCTTCCAATCCGCCGCTTTTTAACAGCGGTCGGAAAAAAGGGTATAGCGCTCCCCAGAGTCAGAAAATCTCCGGGATTTAAGCTACCGGGGGTAGCTGAGACCCTGGAGATCACGATCAGGGTCGGTTTTTCCGGTCCCCATTCACGTGATCGCCGTTACAAACCGTGTAACAGCGATGACGTGAAAGTTAATGTTGCGCCGGTAAAAAAATGATTCTTCTCCCATCTGGCATGATCAAACATGTCAGATGGGAGATGAAAGTCCTCCCCTGGTCACCGGTGTGGCAAAAATCTCCTCACCCCTCCAGTCCCCGTCCCCCGTCGCTGAAAGTGTCTGGCAAGTGTGCAAACCCCTCTCATGTCAGGGCTCACCCACTTGTGAGCACGATTCCCACAAACCAAAAACACTCTCTCTGGGAAAATGCAAAAGTGAGTTTGACTTCGCACACAATAAAGCAGATTCAGAAGCCCCTTCATGACTTTATGAGCACACCACGTATTGTTCATTTGTTTTCCGGTCATACCAGAGATACATTTACCCCACTCCCCCCTCAATGTCCTTCTAGAAAATTTTGATGTACAGCCCTCAATACCCTTCTGATATACTGTCTCATTGTCCTTGGTTAAGTCATGTGTATGTTTATTGAAACAGTTATTGTCTTTTCCACAATTTCCAACACCATTGTATTGAAGACTGAACCATAATCCATCATAGGGAATGGGGCCGGATGAGGAATCTTAGTCTTTATTTTGGCAATTATGCCCTTGTCTGGATCGTATTCCATCCACCACGAGTATCCATCAGGCCGTGTGATATTTAGCTGGAACCAGGGTTTAGTGACCCATCCAACTATAGTCAATGTAGCAGATACATCACGAGGTACATCTTCTCCCAAAAATCTAGATTGAGTCCAGGTTTCATTGTGTATACAGTCTGGTATCAATACCTCCTGTGGTTCCAGAGGTAAGGCTTAATATGACATAGTCTTTGAAGAAAAAAGACTGTGTGTGCAGATCCAACAGTCCTTTGGATTTTCTCCTTCCATGTCCTTACTAAGAGAAATATGGTGGCGAATAAGTTTATTGTCCCAGTCCATATTTAAAAGGTTGTTCAGTGTCTTTGTTGGGTGCAGCAATCCTGGTACTCCCAGCAGGATAATTAGCAAAACTGTCATTCTGCCGGTGGAGTGACCTTTTAACAGTGATTGGCGTGGATCCAGGTAGGCTTTCCCTCAAGTTTCACTGAGGTGGATGTGGTCAGTTGGACTTGGAATGGGCCATCAAAGCGTGGATCTAGGCTCCTTCTCACGTGTCTGCGCACGACCACCCAATCACCTGGATTCAGCTTATGCACATCTGCACTTGCATTGGGATCTGGAATGGATGAAAAGACATATTTATGCACCACATTAAAGGGAAAGTGTCAGCAGAAATTTGGGGCATACTGGGCATGCGCGGGGACCGCTGGAGCACTGGGCGGCATCATCAGGTATGGAAAGGAGCGATGGGGAACGGCATAAAGGACCAGGAGGGAGAATAACGGACGCAAGAAAGCCCGCCCCCGTGACTATAAAAAAGATTGGCATACAAAAAGGTAAGACTTTATAAAGTCTTTATTTTGGTCTCACATGGGGCACAATAACAACAGGAACCTTTCCAGAATGCAGCACAGGAGTTGCAGAGGGGGAATCTTTTAGGTTTTGGGCGAAATTTCTGCTGACACGTTCCCTTTAAGTCTTTCCTGTAAGGCCTGGACATAGGCTGTCATAGTGCCGTGTTGCATCTGTAACACTTGTGTAAAGTACAGACCTGTTTTTGGAGCACTACCAAAAAGGACTTCAAAAGGAGACAAGCCTGTCTTTCTATTTGGAGTGTGTCTGACTGAAAAGAGTGCCAGGGATAAGCACTCTACCCAATTCTTTCCTGTCTCTGCCATGGCCTTTTGAATTTTTAGTTTAAGTGTCCCGTTTAATCTCACTACTTTTCCACTGCTCTGTGGATGATAAGGGGTATGGACGCCTGCTCTATTCCCAGGGCCTGCATAATGTCCCTCATTATTTCTCCAGTGAAGTGTATACCCCTGTCACTTTCTATGGTTTTTGGGATGCCATACCTACAGACTAGTTCCTTCATTAGTTTATCTGCAGTTGTTTTAGCATTTGCACATTTTACTGGATAGGCCTCAACCCATCCTGAGAAGAGATCTACACATACCAGGACGTATTCATACACTTCTAACTTGGGTAGTTGTATGTAGTCTATCTGCCGTCTCGGGTAGAGCGGTCTGGGTGTTGCTTTCTTAGGGACTTTTACTGTTTTACCTGGGTTATGTTGTGTGCAGATAATGCAGGATTGTACGTGTTTGGAGGCTATGTAACAGAAGCCAGGAGAGATCCGGAAGGCATTCACCTTTTTACACATGTGACTTTTTGAGGCGTGAGTGGGGACAAGTGTTGCTTGTGCCATCATAGGGAACAGGGACCTTGGTAAACACAACTTATCCCTACTTTCCCATACTCCATTAGAGTTCAGCCCAGCTCCCATTTTCTCCCAGTGTTCCTTCTCTGTTTGGGCAGCCTGATGCTGGAGGGATTTCAGGACATCCAGACTCACTGTGGCTGGGACTTGCTGGCTCCCTGCCACTATCCTCTGATCCCTAGGCCTCTTTGCCGCTGCTTTCGCAGCCGCATCCGCCCTGCTATTGCCCGGTACCTCCAGTGAGTCACCTTTTGTGTGTGCTTTCACCTTAATGATGCCAACCTGGACTGGTAACATTAGTGCCTCCATTAACTGTTTTACCAATTCTGCATTTTTAATAGGCTTACCAGCTGACGTAAGAAAAGCTCTACTTCTCCAGATAGGGCCAAAATCATGACAGATCCCAAATCCATAATTTGAGTCTGAATAAACATTAATTTTCCTACCTGATCCTGCTCTACACGCCTCAATGAGCGCTGTTAGCTCCGCCTCCTGCGCGGACATGTGCAGTGGGAGTGGTTCAGCCCGGATTACCTCATGTGAGGATACTACTGCATATCCAGTGTAGAATCTCCCATCCAGGTGGTATCTGGAGCCATCTACAAAAAACTCAAAATCTGCATTAGTAATAGGTGTATCATAGACATGTGGAAAACCTGCTGTCTCCTGACTCATCAGCTCTATGCAGTCATGTTCGTGCATCATGTCAAAGTATTCATCCTCACTTGCTACCATTGTCACCAATTCCCCCTTTTCTGAATCTACTGGCAAAAGGGTGGCTGGATTCAGAACATTACACCTCTTGAGGGTGACATACTCAGGAATCAGAAGGGCACATTCAAGTCTGAGCTGTCTGGCCATAGACAGGTGTTTCAGTTGGACTTGCACAAGTATAGCATGGATGTCATGCGGGGAGTAAATTGTTAAGGGAAATGTCAATGTGATCTCACAAGCTTTCCCTAGCAGTACTGCAGCAGCCGCTACAGCACGGACACACGTGGGAGACCCTCTGACAACCGGGTCCAATCGCGCTGAGTAGTAAGCTATTGGTCTTTGTGTGTCACCATGTTGCTGTGTGAGGACGACTGTCGCATGCCCGCCCTGTTCTGTGCAAAACAAGAAAAATGGTTGATCGTAATTTGGAATACCCAGGGCCGGGGCAGATACAATGAGTAGTTTAAGGGAATGAAAGGAATCAATAGCTTCCTGAGTGAGGTCAAAGGGGTCAGATGACAGACAATCATAGAGGGGTTGCATCATTTGCGAGGCAGACCTTATCCAAGGCCTGCAGTATGACACTAAGCCCAAAAAGGTGCGCAGTTGCCGGTGGGACCTGGGTAAGGAGAGATTTTGGACTGCTTGTTTTCTCTCCTCAGTCAGGTGTCTTGTACCTTCAGAGATACAGTGACCCAAAAATGTCACCTTTTGCTTACAGTACTGTAATTTTTCACGTGAAACTTTGCAACCATTCTCTGCCAGAAAACACAGCAAAGAAATTGTGGCTTCCTTGCAGGACGTCTGGTCTGGACAGCAGAGCAAAAGGTCATCCACGTACTTGTCACGAACCACCGGGGGGGTCACTCAGAAATCCCCCGCGCTGGCTACCAGTACGTCACAATCGGGGGGTAGCAAGGGGGTGTCACCCCTCCTTTATACCTCCCGACCGACAGACAGAGCACGTGACGCGCTCTCTAGCGCCCCTCTTATAGTCAGGCCAATTATGGAATTGCCCGACAATAAGCAAGGAGGCCGCTATACTACTTATGCCGATTATTGAAGGGCCCCGGGCGAGAGAAGGGTATATATTCCCCCGACCTCCGCGGGCGGAATATATAAACTCTCCCCGAATCTCACTGGCCTCCCCACAATAATCCTTGGCACAACTCGCTGCCACCAACCGATTTACGGTAACTATTAGCCGAACACACAGACGTGGGATTCTAGATCGAGATACAGAACAGCCCAAGATTAATTATATAATTTAATCAGCCTAAAGCACACTAGAAACTACAATATATACAATAGGGAATCTACAGAATATACATATGTCAGAGTACAGTTACAGATAAAGCATGGGTTACAAACAGGTATACAATTACATCAGTTACCTTGTGTGTCTGGCCACAGGGGGGCGCTGTACCCAGGTTTCTAGGATTCTTCCCACAGATGTTTCCTGCACGTGACCCCCAGCGAAAGAACCCTGGAAAATGGCCGAAGCAGGGTTATCAACCTGGGCAAATCCAGGTCCCCTCCTACCTTAGTGACCTCACAGGGAGCACTGCTCCACCCCTGGCTGGAGTTATGGACAAATTCACAACATGGAATATGGGCCATAACTTTGCCTGGGAGCGTCGTAGGCGGACGCCAATGCTCTCATTGTGACAGTTATGAATTTAGCTACAGAACGAGGGGACTCATGACCTGTCTACGAGTTCCCATATGGCTGATATCACGCCTGGGGTATTTCCCAAGCTCCCCCTTCCATAAAAAAGGTGTGCCAGCATCGTCCGCATGCGCAAACACCATTTTTATCGTTGCCATATTTATCGGAGATATGGCTTGCGAGATATGAACCATTTTTTACTGGAGTCGTTCTGTCTGGCTACTTCCAAGCCTTGCTAATGAGATACAACTCTTGTTACAGGGGGACGGCAGGGAGTCATCCTGTGTCCATTGTCCTCACATCATCTCATTTCCATATCACAGGACCTGGCCATGGGTGAGTTGCTAAACAAGTTGTGTGCTTCACAGATGCTGGACATCTGAGGACAAGAAGGGGGGGGGGCACTGCCAGGGAGTGATGAGCGATTATGACTGGAGTCATAATTCATCTTCATATCCCGGGATTTGCCTCACACCTCCCCCCTTTTGAGGGCGCTAGGGGGCAGCACACTCCGGTGTTCCCCCGTGCGCCCGTCCGCGACCTCTCCTTGTCGGGACAGCCCATCTGCGTTACCGTGGTCACGGCCCCTTTTGTGGCGAATGGTGAAGTTGTATTGCTGGAGCGCAAGGCTCCATCGCAACAATCGCCCATTCGTCCCAGAGACGGTGTGCAACCAGCTGAGGGGATTGTGGTCCGTCTCCACGATGAAGTGGCGCCCGTATAGATAGGGTTGCAGACGCTGCAGGGCCCACACTATGGCCAGGCACTCCTTCTCCATCGTGGAATAGGCAACTTCCCTTGGTAACAGCTTCCTGCTCAGGTACAAGACTGGGTGCTCTTGGCTCGCAGAGTCCACCTGGCTGAGCACCGCACCGAGGCCGAAGTCACTGGCGTCGGTCTGTACTACAAACGGCCGCGTGAAGTCGGCTGCCTGTAGCACGGGCGGGCTGGACAGGGCGTCCTTTAGGGCCTGGAAGGCTGTCTCGCAGTCCACTGTCCAATCGACTGCAGAGGGCAGCTTCTTCTTGGTGAGGTCCGTCAAGGGCTTTGCCAGGCTACTATAGCATGGAACAAACCTCCTATAGTACCCAGCGGTCCCCAGGAAGGACATCACCTGCTTCTTGGTCCTGGGGGTGGGCCAGGATGCGATGGCCTCCACTTTCTCAGGCTCGGGCTTCAGTGTTCTCCCGCCTACCCGGTGACCGAGGTACTGGACCTCGCTCATGGCCAGCTGACACTTTCCCGGCTTGATGGTCAAACCTGCCCGGTGGATCCGCCTGAGCACCTGTGCTAGATGCTCTAGGTGGTCCTCCCAGGTGGGACTGAAGACGGCAATGTCATCCAGGTACGCGGCCGCGTACCCTTCAAGTCCCTTGAGCAGGGTGTTGACCATCCGCTGGAAAGTGGCAGGGGCATTCCTCATCCCGAATGGCATCACTGTGGACTCGTACAGTCCAAATGGGGTAATAAAGGCAGAGCGTTCCCTGGCCTTGCGAGTCAGGGGGATCTGCCAATATCCCCGGCTCAGATCCATGATGGTCAGGTACTGAGCCCCGGCCAACTGATCGAGCAGGTCATCGATGCGTGGCATTGGGTACGCATCGGCGACCGTGACAGCATTGAGCCCCCGGTAGTCCACGCAGAACCGAGTGGTTCGGTCCTTCTTAGGGACGAGGACTACAGGCGAGGCCCAAGCGCTGTTGGATGCCTGGATCACCCCCAGCTTCAGCATCTCGTCAATCTCCTGGCGCATGTGTTGCTGCACCTCCAGGGAGACCCGATATGCTGAACGCCTGATCGGGGGATGATCCCCAGTGTCCACGTGATGGACAGCCAAGTCAGTCCTTCCGGGCTGGTTGGTAAACAACCCCCGGAAGGGGTGTAGGGTGGCCCACAGCTGGGACCGTTGGTCCTCCAAGAGCTGGTGGCCAACCTCCACATCCTCAATGGATCCGCCTGCCCTAACCTGGGCTAGCATATCCAAGAGGGTTTCCGCTTCTCCCTCCTCGGGCAGGTTGCACACGGGGAGCGCACATGCCTCCCGCTCATGATGTGCCTTCATCATGTTCACATGGAAGGGCTTCCGCCTTCCACGGGCAGGGTCCAGGGTGACCAGGTACGTTACAGGGTTGAGCTGCTGGTACACGAGGTATGGGCCTTCCCAGGCTGCCTGAAGCTTGTCCTGTGGTACGGGGACCAGTACCCACACCTTTTGACCCACTTGGTAGGTCCTCTCACAAGCGTTCTGGTCGTACCAACGCTTCTGATCGGCCTGGGCTTGAGCCATATTGTCGTGTACCAGTTGCGTCAAGGCCTGCATTTTGTCCCGGAAGCGCATGACATACTCGATAACCGACACTCCAGGGGTGGCCAAATCCCCTTCCCAAGCCTCTTTCACCAGAGCCAGGGGGCCCCGCACACGTCGCCCGTACAGGAGCTCAAACGGTGAGAATCCTGTTGAGGCCTGTGGAACCTCCCGGTAAGCAAATAACAGGTGTGGGAGATACCGCTCCCAGTCACGCCCGTGGGAGTCGACCAACATCTTAAGCATCTGCTTTAAGGTGCCATTGAACCGCTCGCACAGGCCATTAGTCTGTGGATGGTACGGGCTGGCCACCAGATGTCGCACCTGGACTTGCTTACAGAGGGCCTCCATCAGCTGGGACATGAATTGGGTCCCCCGGTCAGTGAGCATTTCCTGGGGAAAACCCACTCGGGAGAAAATCTCCAGCAATGCGGTGGCCACCTTGTCAGCCCGAATGGACGACAAGGCCACTGCTTCTGGGTACCGGGTGGCATAGTCAACTACCGTCAGTATGAAGCGTTTCCCGGAGCTGCTGGGGATGGCCAGCGGGCCGACCAGATCCACAGCCACCCTCCTGAAAGGCTCATCGATGATTGGCAGAGATACTAGTGGGGCTTTGGGGTGTGGCCCCGCCTTCCCCACTCTCTGACAGGTTTCACACGAACGGCAGTAGGCAGCCACATCGGCCCCCATTTTTGGCCAGTAGAAATGCTGGTTTAACCTGGCCTTGGTCTTAGCGATCCCTAGGTGTCCGGCCATCGGAATCTCATGTGCGATCCGCAACAACTCCGTCCGGAACGGATAGGGTACCACCAACTGTCGGTCCCTGGGCCACGCCTCCGGTGAACCCTGCTGGACCGTGGCCCGGTACAGCCGTCCTTGGTCCCAGACCACTCGCTCCGGGTCCGAGTCCGAGGGAGGCTGTGCCGCCTGCTCCTTTAGAGCTTTCAGGCTGTCGTCAGCTTCTAACGCTGCCTGAAACCCCTGACCAGATGTGGCCAGAATCGACGAGACTGTCACATCTTCGGTCAGTACCCCGGGACCTGTGTCCTGGCCTCCACCTGACTCGGCTGCCACTTGGTCAGAAGGGGAAGAGCTATCGGACCTCCGGGAGGCCCCTTGGCTTCCAGCACTCCCACTGCGGGTGACAGCGGCCACAGCCGCTGCGACCGTGGGTCGTGCCTGCTCCTCCTCCGTTCCTGACCAAGTCGCCGGTTCAGGCAGACCTACCTGGCTTCCTGACACCCCGGTTGTGGGGGAACCCTGCACCGAGATCTTACCTGGGAGCACTTCCGCTCCTGGACCGGCCCCAATCTCACCTGCCTGTTCCCCCCCTGCAGCAACAGAACCCCGCTGTGAAATCTCTGGGGACCCCACATTTGCTGTGGTAGCCCCCACCCCACACACTGGTCCTCCCCCTGCAGCACCCTGCTCTCTGCTTATCCCTTCAGAGGGCAACAGATCCCAGCTCACAGGCTGATTACTTGTAGAGGCATCGTCACACCTTTCTCTGACCCCCTCCCCTGTCACAGCTGCAGCTGAGTGTGTGTCTATGGTGTCTGTGCAAGCAGAAATATCAGAGTTCACTCCCTCCTCCCTTACATCATTCATAGATAACACATTAACATTGTCCGGAGGCACGTCAGTACTGGCTGAAGGTTCAGCCCTTGGGGGGGGCCCAAACTGGGAGGTTATCTGCCCCAAATCTGTCCCAAGTAGCACGTTTGCGGGGATCCGATCAGTTACCCCCACCTCCCTCACCCCTCGCCCTGCGCCCCAGTCCACATAAATGTCAGCAACAGGCAGCGCCGGGTCAATGCCTCCAATCCCGGAGACAGCGAGGGTTTTTCCAGGGATCAAGTCTTGGGGGGACACCATCTCAGGCCGCACCAGAGTCACCTCCGAGGCGCTGTCTCGCAGTCCTATGGTCACAGACTGGCCGACGGTGACAGGTTGGAAGCTGTCCAGGGACCTACCACCACCCCCACCCACACAATACACCTTGGGCGGCCCTTGGGACGGGGACGGAGCCGGGGCCTTGGGACGCTGAGGGCACATGGCCTTGAAGTGTCCAGGTAGGTTGCACTGGTGGCACCGTCTTGGTTCTGCCACGGGCCTGGAGAGGGGAGTCGAGGGGGACACCCCCTGCAGTCTAGGGGCAGGTGGGGCAGTCGCAGAGTTCATCTTACCCCCTCTCCAGGTGCTGCTGGTGGCTGCTCTCCTGGCCTCAGGAGCCCGATTGTTGGTGTAGTCATCTGCCAGGGCAGCTGTAGCCGTGGATCCCTTTGGCTTCTGGTCTCGGATGAACTGGCGGAGATCCTCAGGGCAGTTCCACAAGAGTTGCTCCGTGATGAACAAGTCCAGGATCTCCGGTCCGGTGGAAAGCTGCAGGCCTTGGGTCCAGTGGTCGGCAGCTCGGGCAAGTGCCCGCCTGTGGTCAGCCCAGGAGTCCTTTGGTCCCTTCTGTAGGCTCCGGAACTTCTTGCGGTAGGACTCTGGAGTGAGGTTGTACTGTTGGATCAGGGCCCGCTTGATGGTGTCGTAGCCCTGATCTGCCTCAGCAGGCAAGTCCCCAAGGATATCCAGGGCCTTACCCCTTAAACGGGGGGTCAGGTATTTGGCCCACTGGTCCTTGTTCAGATGATGCTGCAAGCAAGTCCGTTCAAAAGCAGTCAAGAAAGAGTCCAAGTCTCCATCCTTCTCCAGCACTGGGAAGTCCTCAACACGGACCTTTGGACGTTTGGTGTCTTGAAGGTCACGGGTGGCTGATGAGGGCCGGAGCTGAGCTAGCTGCAGCTGGTAGTTACGCTCTGCCTGGCGCTCTTCACGCGCTGCTTGCCGCTCACGCTCGGCCATGAGTTCCTTGTAGCCCTCCCGGTCTCCAGCCTGGCGTAGGGCCATAGCCATTTGAAGAAGGCTATCCGAGCCTCCCAGGCTCGGTGGAATGGCACGTGGTGATCTGCGGCCCGCTGCGGAGCCTGGTGATTCACTGTCCATTGCAGAGCGGAGGGCTGGCATCTGGCTCGTTGAGGACCCTTGGGTGAGCTGCTCCTCATCTTGTCCAGCAGTGCCCGGTTGTGCAATGTCCTCTGCAGAGCTGTTTTCTGGCGTCGAGCTCCTGGAGGACTCGTGGGTCCTCATTACTGCCCACAGCACCGTCCTCCCTCTCTTCGGCTCCTGCTTTAGCATTGGCCAGTTGCATAGCTCTGCTCCTGGTGCCATCAGCCATTCTTGCAGACTTTTGGTCACTGACACAGAACTGACACCTGATGCCTCCACACACCTTACAGTATCTGCACTCTGACACTCTAGTGTTGAGCTAGTCTGAAGACCCCAGCAGCCACAGCTGCTGCAGGCAGTCTTTAGTGTCTGGGAGTATGGGTCTCACACTCACACACACTATTATCTCGATCCCACCGCTTGCCACCAATATGTCACGAACCACCGGGGGGGTCACTCAGAAATCCCCCGCGCTGGCTACCAGTACGTCACAATCGGGGGGTAGCAAGGGGGTGTCACACCTCCTTTATACCTCCCGACCGACAGACAGAGCACGTGACGCGCTCTCTAGCGCCCCTCTTATAGTCAGGCCAATTATGGAATTGCCCGACAATAAGCAAGGAGGCCGCTATACTACTTATGCCGATTATTGAAGGGCCCCCGGCGAGAGAAGGGTATATATTCCCCCGACCTCCGCGGGCGGAATATATAAACTCTCCCCGAATCTCACTGGCCTCCCCACAATAATCCTTGGCACAACTCGCTGCCACCAACCGATTTACGGTAACTATTAGCCGAACACACAGACGTGGGATTCTAGATCGAGATACAGAACAGCCCAAGATTAATTATATAATTTAATCAGCCTAAAGCACACTAGAAACTACAATATATACAATAGGGAATCTACAGAATATACATATGTCAGAGTACAGTTACAGATAAAGCATGGGTTACAAACAGGTATACAATTACATCAGTTACCTTGTGTGTCTGGCCACAGGGGGGCGCTGTACCCAGGTTTCTAGGATTCTTCCCACAGATGTTTCCTGCACGTGACCCCCAGCGAAAGAACCCTGGAAAATGGCCGAAGCAGGGTTATCAACCTGGGCAAATCCAGGTCCCCTCCTACCTTAGTGACCTCACAGGGAGCACTGCTCCACCCCTGGCTGGAGTTATGGACAAATTCACAACATGGAATATGGGCCATAACTTTGCCTGGGAGCGTCGTAGGCGGACGCCAATGCTCTCATTGTGACAGTTATGAATTTAGCTACAGAACGAGGGGACTCATGACCTGTCTACGAGTTCCCATATGGCTGATATCACGCCTGGGGTATTTCCCAAGCTCCCCCTTCCATAAAAAAGGTGTGCCAGCATCGTCCGCATGCGCAAACACCATTTTTATCGTTGCCATATTTATCGGAGATATGGCTTGCGAGATATGAACCATTTTTTACTGGAGTCGTTCTGTCTGGCTACTTCCAAGCCTTGCTAATGAGATACAACTCTTGTTACAGGGGGACGGCAGGGAGTCATCCTGTGTCCATTGTCCTCACATCATCTCATTTCCATATCACAGGACCTGGCCATGGGTGAGTTGCTAAACAAGTTGTGTGCTTCACAGATGCTGGACATCTGAGGACAAGAAGGGGGGGGGCACTGCCAGGGAGTGATGAGCGATTATGACTGGAGTCATAATTCATCTTCATATCCCGGGATTTGCCTCACAGTACTGCAATAGCGTAACCTGTGGATGAGGCGGTTGCCACTGCTCCAGAATTCCTGCCATAGCTGTAGAATAAATGGTAGGTGAATTCATTCCTCCTTGCGGGAGGACTGTCCACATGTACTGTTTCCCCTCATGTGTGAAGGCAAAAAGATGCTGACAGTCAGGGTGTAGAGGCACAGAGAAAAAGGCTTTTGCCAAATCAATTACTGTAAAACATTTGGAGGTCCCTGGGATTTGTGACAGTAAGGTATGTGGGTTTGGAACAATGGATGTTACACTCTCAGTGACAGCATTGACAGCTCTCAAATCATGCACCATTCTGTACGTGTCAGGGGAACCTTTGGGCCCTTTTTTCTTGATTGGATACAAGGGAGTGTTACAGGGGAGGACCTTTGTACTAGAGCCCCTGCTTGCACATATTCTCTTATATCTCTGGTCAGGGGCATTGATTTGGCTGGGCTTAAGGGATACTGTTTTAAACAAGGAGGAGTGGAGCCTTCTTTTAATTTTATCATGACTGGGGGAATAGGAAGCCGACCAACATCAGTTTTTCCCTTTGCCCATACGATGTCTGGAACTTGTTGTGTCGCGGGCGGGGAGGAGGATGGTGTCGCTGCGCTCACCCACTGCTCGGGTCCCGCTACTGCTGCTGCTGCTACTCGGCGGTGGCTCAAGCGGTGGGCCAGATCCCGGGGCCTCGAGCGGCGCTCCTCGCCTGGCGAGTGAAAAGGGAGGGTTTCGATTGTGGGGGATTTTAGATATTGTTCGTGACGCCACCCACGGTTGTGGTGATTTTGGTGACACCACCACTGCTCTGGACGGGGATCCCGGGAGCGGTGACAGGGAGCAGCTTTGTTGTTAGTTCTCCCCTCCGTGGGTAGGGGGTTGGTTGTCCCGGGGCCCGGTGATGGGTTAGGGATGGATGATGGATGGCAGGCGGGTTGCGGGGCCTGGTGAGGTGCAGGGTCACAGGGGTAGCGCTGTGCCGCACAGCACGGTGGTACTCACTCAACCTGAGACGATGACACAGTTCTCGGTAAAACACACGGCTGGAAAGACGGGTCCCACGGACGGCTGCTGTTGCTTTTCCCCAGCAGGTTGGTGGTGATTATCTGTCCCTGCACCTATGCACTGTAAACGGCTCCAATGGGTTCCTACCGGTAACCCGCTCCTCCAGCTTGATGGGTGCTGAAGGAGCCCTTTTGCCCGCAGGCGCTGGCCCTGGGAACGGTTGCCTTGGCGGTGGCGGTGCTCCCCTTACGGTTGGACTGTTGCCTTTTTCGGGACTTGATTGTTTGGAAACCCAGGAGGGGCCCTTCACTAACAGATTCGGCAAATTCACGGCGACTCCTAGCTTCTCCTTGTGTACCGGTCCGGTACCGCCGGGCCACCGCCCGTCCACGGTCCTTACGGTAAACTCCGATAGTCCACTCCTGCAGACGGTCACCACCGTCTGCCAACCTTGCTGCTCCGTCCGGGCCACACACCCGGACCAACTTCAGTCTATTCAGCTAACACTTTACTCCTCTCACTTTCACTGCTCAACTGATCTGAACTTCCTTTTCCTGCCTCCAGGACTGTGAACTCCTCGGTGGGCGGAGACCAACCGCCTGGCTCCACCCCCTGGTGTGGACATCAGCCCCTGGAGGAAGGCAACAAGGGTTTTGTGTCTGGCTTTGATGTGCCTAACCGGGGTGTAGGGTGTGGTGGTGTTATTACCTGTGGCCCCTGGCTTGTCCAGGGCGCCACATTCCCCCTTAGCAAAATGCAGACCGTCCGCGGGCTGCCCGTCCATCACCGGTTTTATTTTTCTTTTTAACTGTAAAAATAGAAAAACGGTAAACACACAATACAAGTAAAATAACATCTTCCCACATCGGGAGGTACTCTTAAACGTTACTAAACGGTACGGCTTCCGCTCTCACCCACCCAAGCAACCTGGCCCTGATGCTGCCCCTAAGCAAACAGGCAGCACCCCTTGACCCCAGTCCTGCACAAGTTGCCCGAGCGGGTTCTGTCCTTTCAGGGGACCCTCGTCAATGGGGATCCCTGAACCCCCAGTGGATTGCCACCGGTTCCGGTGGTGGCTGGGCCCCAGCCTGCTCCACTGCGGGCCCTTCCTCCAATCTGCCTCTCCGGAGGCGGTCACGGTAAAGCCAAAACATTTTTTTATTTACATTCCACAAGTTTGTGGTTGCCCTGCAAGTTCACGGGCTTGTCCATAAGGAGTTCCTTATGCAAAACTGTAGACAGTCCTTACGGGGCCAACGGTGCCGGCAACAACCGGTTTCAAATCACATCGGCAATCAGGTGACTTTCATCATTCATTTACTTATCATTCTTTTCATTTTAAACTTTCAACACAGTAAACGGTACTTTTAATATACAATGTTGGTCCCAACGGGGACGGTGACACTGGCATTCCGCTGCCCTTACTCTGATTCTTCAGTGTCTACTGGGGGAGGGGACGCGGTGGACACCCGGGCTTCCTGGCTGCCCCTCAGCTTCGCATCCAACGCAAACCACCCCCTCTCCCCATAATGCCGAGCATACTGCACCAGGTCGCCGGGCATCAGGTTGCGGCCTGGATGTTCCTCTGGCAGGTGGGCATTAACGTCCCGCTGGGCTATGAACACTTCGGCCTCCAGGTCCGGTTCATATATGAAGCCGTAGCCTCGGCAGACATCAAACCGCCTCACCTGTCCTTCATACAGGGGGCCCCGGATGCGGAAGGTCGCTTGTCTGAGGCTCTCCTTCTCCCGGATTGCCCGGGCCACCAACTCCGCCTTCTTCCTTTCCCTTTCCTCGATTTCTGGGCCCAACGGTACCGGCTCCCTATCCCGGTACGGTGCTACTGCGAGCTCCGGCGCGTGGGTCGGGCCCCGCGAGACCTTTTGGACACTGCTCACTGCTGGTGTTCTGGGCGGAAGGTCCCGCGGTGACTTGGCCTTGGACGCCGCCTTGCAGCGGCAACCCGGCGCAACCTCAGCCGAGGTGTGGGGGATGGGCACAGGGGCTTTCTTCCGCTGGGCCTTCGGCACGGAGCGGCCTGTCGGCTCCGACTCGGGGGAAGTCTCTCTGTAGATGCCTCCGGTTCAGGCTTCGGGGCTTTCCACGGCAGCACCTCCGGTCGGCTACGAGCTCCGGCTACAGGTCGGTCCGCCTGGGCGGACATGCGGGGTATCGCTACCGGTTGCGGTGGTAGCGGGCCTAGTGGCGGGGTCACGGCAGCCGAGACGGGTAGCGAGGGAGGTAGCAGGGCGAGCGGGTTCAGGCCGGGCCCCGCAGCCGCGATGACCGACCCACTAGGGGTACCGGGGCGTGGGTCACTCACCCTCTCCTCCGCAACTTCCTCCTCGCGTCTCCGCACGGTCGCTATGACCTCTGCCATGTCGGTCTCCCACTCCTCCAAGAGGAGCTGCATCTTGACCTGCAGCCGTTGGTGGAGCTGCGCGGTCCGGATCTCCACCCACGACGCGGTTCCATGCGCGGGGGATACGGTGCTGCGGGACGGCATGTACATCTTGCTGGTGGCCTCTCCCAGGAACAAGATGGCTTTAGGGTCCTGGCGTGCCCGCTTTTGTAGCCACGCTCACATACGACCAGCCGCCATTCCGTCCCCTTCAGCCTCTTTTCGGCTCCTCCTCTACAGGGGCGGGGTCTAGGCCTTCGCGCCTCAACTGCTCGAGGGGATGCTCGAGCGGGAACTTTTCGCGCCAAAGATGGCGGCTTCTGAAATTTTTCGGCCGGACACCTCCGGCGGTAACAAGGTGCACCTCTACCAGACGGCAGAGCGGTAAGATCCTGTTCGTGATGCCAAGTTGTCGCGGGCGGGGAGGAGGATGGTGTCGCTGCGCTCACCCACTGCTCGGATCGGGCTACTGTTGCTGCTGCTGCTCGGCGGTGGCTCGAGCGGTGGGCCGGATCCCGGGGCCTCGAGCGGCGCTCCTCGCCCGGCGAGTGAAAAGGAAGGGTTTCGATTGTGGGGGATTATAGATATTGTTCGTGACGCCACACACGGTTGTGGTGATTTTGGTGACACCACCGCTGCTCTGGACGGGGATCCCAGGAGCGGTGACAGGGAGCAGCTTTGTTGTTAGTTCTCCCCTCCGTGTGTAGGGGGTTGGTTGTCCCGGGGCCCGGTGATGGGGTAGGGATGGATGATGGATGGCAGGCGGGTTGCGGGGTCTGGTGAGGTGCAGGGTCGCAGGGGCAGTGCTGTGCCGCACGGCACGGTGGTACTCACTCAGCCTGAGACGATGACACAGTTCTCGGTAAAACACACGGCTGGAAAGACGGGTCCCACGGACGGCTGCTGTTGCTTTTCCCCGGCAGGTTGGTGGTGATTATCTTTCCCTGCACCTATGCACTGTAAACGGCTCCAATGGGTTCCCACCGGTAACCCGCTCCTCCAGCTTGATGGGTGCTGAAGGAGCCCTTTTGCCCGCAGGCGCTGGCCCTGAGAACGGTTGCCTTGGTGGTGGCGGTGCTCCCCTTACGGTTGGACTGTTGCCTTTTTCGGGACTTGATTGTTTGGAAACCCAGGAGGTGCCCTTCACTAACAGATTCGGCAAATTCACGGCGACTCCTAGCCTTGCCAGGGTCCGAAGAGCCCCTGCCAATGGTGCTGGCTTCTCCTTGTGTACCGGTCCAGTACCGCTGGGCCACCGCCCGTCCACGGTCCTTACGGTAAACTCCGATAGGCCACTCCTGCAGACGGTCACCACCGTCTGCCAACCTTGCTGCTCCGTCCGGGCCACACACCCGGACCAACTTCAGTCTGTTCAGCTAACACTTTCCTCCTCTCGCTTTCACTGCTCAACTGATCTGAACTTCCTTTTCCTGCCTCCAGGACTGTGAACTCCTCGGTGGGCGGAGACCAACCGCCTGGCTCCACCCCCTGGTGTGGACATCAGCCCCTGGAGGAAGGCAACAAGGGTTTTGTGTCTGGCTTTGATGTGCCTAACCGGGGTGTAGGGTGTGGTGGTGTTATTACCTGTGGCCCCTGGCTTGTCCAGGGCGCCACAGTTGCATTGCTATGTCTTCACTAGTTCTGGTATCGGACACTCTCGCAGATTTGGACATGTACACCATTGCTGCAATCTTGCACAAGTGTTTGTCAGAGAGGAGACTTGTGACTGTAATACCTTCTGGGGTGTATTGTATGGTAGCCTGGATAGCACTTAACACATCAGCCCCCAGCAAATTCATAGGAGTATTTTCACTAACAATAAGCTTTGTGAGAATTTCCTGGCTATCTTGTAATTTCAGCTTCATCTGTTTTGTCAAGGGAGTTTCACACACCAATCCCTCCACCCCGACACACTCCACAGTCTCGTCAGTAATCATGTCTGGCTTTATCAGGTCCTTATGTACCACAGTTCCAGCTGCCCCAGTGTCAATTAAAAATTCTGCCTCTTTCCCCCCTGGCATTGTTATGGTCGTAATTAAGGTGGGACCAGGTCCTGAGGGAACAAAAACAGGGTACACGTTTGTCACTGGGTTGCCAGTTTCCTAGGCCAGAGGCAAAGGAGGAGGGAAGGAAGGAGGAAAGTCAGTCTGCTCCCTCGCCTTTTTGGGGTTTTTGCACTGTCTGGCGTGATGTCCATTCTGTCCACAATTCCAGCACTGTACGGTCACTAGGTCACCTGGTGTTCCCCTCCTCTGCTTCCACTGTTTTCCTTGTGCTCTAGCATACATAACTGGTCACTTGCATTTTGTCAGTTCAACCCCCTTAGCTACTTGCAGAAGGTCTGTTGGGTCCATGTTTCTCCACTCAGGTCTGGCTGTCTGTACTGCTTCTCGTAAAAACTTATTCATACCGTCAATGAATGCATTCACCAATATTTTGATACCAAGGTCGTTTCTTGCACTGTACTCCATGTCTGTCCACTTCAGCTGTAACCTCCCAAAGTACATCTCTATACTCTCCCCTTTTTGCTGTGTCACGTCAGTCATCAATACAGACTGCTCTGATTGTTTCTTTGTAGCCCATTCTTTCAATGCCTCACAGTACATCTTTCCAGACCTCTCAGACTGATCATCCATGATCCATGATTGATCCTTTACCATATCAGTATGTAATTTAATTATTAATTATTTTTCGCTATATAAGACGCACTTTTGTTCCCCCAAAATTTTGGGGGAAAGTAGGGGGTGCGTCTTATAAACCGAATATACGGGGAGTGTGTGTATATGTATATATATATATATATATATATATATATATATATATAATATATACTGCAGGGTCCGCTCTGGAGCACTGCTGGGGGCAGGGAAAGCTGGGAGTGGCAGCGTTAGATCTCCTACTCCCGCTCATATAATATGCACAGCCGCTGTCCATCAGCGTGGTGCTGAAATTGCATCACACTGATAGGCTGGGGCAGCGGGGCATATTATATCTGCCTGTGCTCCCTTTGATCGCACATGATCTCCCTGTGTTAGATATGCCCCCGTGCTGCTGTCCATAGTAAAATAAAAAAAGCTTTACTTACCTCCAGCGCTGATCTCCCGGTCTCCTGCTGCTGCTGTCTGTGATAAGACACGCAGAGATGATATCACTCTGCCGTGCCGATCACATGACCGGCAGCAAGAACCAGGAAGTAAGGAAGCCGGAGCTCAACTGTGAGGAGGGAGACAGAGGAGGGACAGCGCTGAGAAGGTAAGGAAAGAGTGTTTTATTCTATTATGGGCAGCAGCATGGGGGCATATCTAACACAGGGGAGATGAGCCATCTATAGGGGCCATGGGCAGCTGTATGGGGGCCATATCTAACAGGGGAGATGTGCCATCTATAGGGGCCATGGGCAGCTGTATGGGGGCCATATCAAACACAGGGGAGATGTCCCATCTATAGGGGCCATGGGCAGCTGTATGGTGGCCATATCAAACACAGGGGAGATGTGCCATCTATAGTGGCCATGGGCAGCTGTATGGGGGCCATATCAAACACAGGGGAGATGTGCCATCTATAGGGGCCATGGGCAGCACAGGGGATGTGTCCCAGCACAAGGGGGCTATATTCAATATAAGGGGGCCATATCCAGACTGAGTGGGGCTAATTTTAGGATGGGGGGCTATAAGGGACATATACCCTATATGATTTGTTAGACGGACACTGGCATTATAAGATGGACCCCATTTAACATTAAAAAAAAAAATCTCTTTTCCTTCACCAAATTTGGGGGTGCGTCTTATAATCAGGTGCGTCTTATAAAGCGAAAAATACGGTATGTGTCCCAGCACGTCACCTGCCTTTGCAGTCACCAAACTCTCAAGGTCTGTACAAGTGCATTTATAAGTCACCTGTATTGTCTGTATTTGCCTGTAAAATGGGAAAGGTTGGTTTTCAGGGTCAGGTAACTGTTTCAACATAGCTAGCTGGTCAGAGGGGCTCCAGGGGTAATATTCCTGTGTCTGTCTGATTCTTGTGACCTTCCTTGGTCGGGATGTATTTGATTTTTTTGGTACTGGTCCCAGGACATTCTTTTCTTTCCTCACCGTCAGAGTAATGTCCAGCTTCCTCCCCAAAACTCAATTCCTTCACTACCTCTGTCTCAGAGTCAGCGTCCTCTGTCATCACATGTGATCTGGTTCGAACAGGATTTAGTGCAATCCGCTTAGGACGAGTAATATTACACGTAGCACAAGTACCTCTCCAGTTTGGGTTTTTCTGACTACAATGTTTCCAAGTCCATTCATCTGGTCTGGGTTTCTGATTATGTGAAGGTGGGGCGGTAGCAGTCACAATTTCTGCTTTTGGTGCATTAAAAAATTCATAATACACCTTATCTCCCACTGTGGTCTCTTTATATCCACAATGCTGCACCTCTTCAGCCACACAACACCATTTTCCTTTCTCGCCTTTTCATTGGGGGACACAGACAGTGGGTTATATGTTGTCTCCAGGGGAGGCTTGACACTAGGTTGAAAAAAGAGTTAGCTCCTCCTCCCACAGCATATAACCCCAGCTAGGCGGGAACTAGCTCAGTTCTTTTTAGTGTCAGCAGGGAGGCTGACACGTCTGGCCTGAGCCCCAGGCCAGCTCATGTTTTTTGTTTATTTATTTCTTTTCTTTGTGATTTTATTCTATTTTTGACTATGGGGCAATACCAGAGTATGCTCACCCTCGTTCCCCCCGCTTACGGGCAGAGGAAACCTGGCGTGCAAAAGCCGTCAGTCTTCCCTCGCGCCCAAGTGGTCGGGTCTGCGTACCCCTCCAGGCTCCCTGGAAGCACCTCACAAAGGTAGCTCCAGAGGGCTAAGCAGAGCCGAGCACCTGCTAGCCTTGAGCCGAAGATGCGTCCCCGAGATCTCCGCATCACAGTACCGACGCGTCTTCAGACGGAGCAAGAGCAGGTAGGGAGACGACGTGTATCCGTCCCCTGCATCCATCCGCCGCCTGAGGAGGCGCCAGTGGGGTGATGCAGGCCGTGATCCCGGGGAAGCATCATAAATTTAGCTCCCGACTTCGGCCTGCATTCTTAGCAACGCCCCCTCCACTGCTCCAGAAGCCGCTCCCTCTAGTGGGCCGTCTCTACCCTCCATGCTGCTAGAGAACACTGGACGCCATTACATGTGGGGAGCAGACACAGGTGAGATCGCTTCCTTGGCTCTGCAACTCTGCAGCACTATATACCGCTCTGTTCAGCGGTATATCGCTGTCTTTCTAGCAATGTGTGCCTGCTGGCTGGCGGTGTATATCAGCTTTCAGCGGTATATACTGACTGTGCCTGCAGGTATATACCGACTGTTTGGCAGTGTATGCCACTTTACTATTGGTATATACCAGCTCTGTATAGCAGTCCCTTTCTAATACTGCTAGTAGCCCCCTACCCACAATAGTGTAATACTGCTAGAGGCTCACAGTACTTATTGTACGTTTGTTGGTGACATGCGTAACCGCAAGGGTGATAATTTAAAGCTTCCCAGGCATCCTCTATGGACCTGTACTATGCTTGTACCACCTGTGGAAGCTCGTTTCCCAATGGTCGAAGCTATCCACTCTGCCGGGGCTGCGATGCCCCTACTACAGTGTCAACCCAGGCGTTGCTGGACCAGGGGGTCATGCAGTCTGTGGGTTCGGCCCCGGCCACCATTCAGGCAGCACCCCCGTCTGATGAGGCTATCCCTGCATGGGCTCTTCTGATGTATGAAAGGTTAGATGACCTGGCCGCTCCGATATCCCTGCCTTCCACAGACAGCCTCCCCCCGGCTCAGCTCCCTCAGAGGAGCCCGCCTTCGTCTGATGTATCATCCCCAGTACGTAAAAAGGCTGTCTCCAAAAGGCGCCATGGCGACCGCTCCGCCTCGTCTGAGTCACATGATGGTCAGTCTCACTCAGCCTCCGTGACCTTTAGTAGTCACAATTCCCGAGACTCTGACTCTGATTCAGATGTCCTTTCTGAGTCTAGGCATATGGAAGACACTTTAATAGCAGCTGTCAATCACTCTCTGTCGATTTCTGATCAGCCCTCGGACCCGACTTCTCAGTCGGCAATCAAGCGAGCCAAGAAGCCTCCTAAGTCCTTTGCCCAGGATCCGATTTTTCATCAAATCATATTTAAACGGTGGGATCACCCTGATAGGAGGTTTAATAAAAAATCCTCCTCTTCATTCGCTTATCCCTTTCCTCCGGAAATGGTTAAGCCCTGGTCGCTACCCCCCATTGTGGATCCGCCAGTATCCAGACTGGCTAAACACACGGTTATGTCTGTTTCAGACAACGCGTCTCTCAAGGACTCGTCCGACCGCGCAGTTGAGGCTGCGGTCAAATCTATTTTCCAGGCTTCGGGCTCCTCTCTGCGCCCCCTGTTTGCCATGACATGGGTGGCAAGAGCTATGAGCGTGTGGAGTAGGAACCTGCGCAAGTTGCTTCGCCCTTGCAATATTCCTCCAGAGGCTCTTGAGATTCTTGATTTGTTCTCTCTAGCCTCTAATTATTTTCTTCACGGCTCCCTAGATGCAGCTAGCTGGTCAGCCCTAACGGCAGCCAATGCTGTCTTCGCCCGCAGGGTTCTGTGGCTAAAAATATGGAATGCGGACAGTGCCTCCAAGAAGTCCCTGTCCACACTTCCCTTCCAGGGTCTTCGTCTGTTTGGTGAATCCCTGGACAAACTCATATCTGAGGCGACGGGTGGTAAAAGTACCATTCTGCCACAAAAGCGGCCTGTAGCCAGAAATTTCAAAAAATCTTCTTGGCGCAGGCAGTCCTTTCGGCCTGCCCCCCAAAAACCATCAGCCCAAGGACCGTCCCAACGCTCAGATCGAGGATCCGGTCCCTCAAGGGGCTCTTCTTGGCGTTCCCACTCCAAGCAACCTAAACCCAAAGGACCTCGCTCTGTACAGGCCCCCTCAGCATGATGCCAGGTATCCCTTAGATCCGACTCCTGTGGGAGGGTGGCTTCTGCTTTTTCGGGATATCTGGCTAGACCACATTCACGATGCTTAGGTTCGAGAAATCGTCACCTCAGGTTACAAGATCGATTTCCATTCCCTGCCGGCCAACAGGTTTCTGCGTTCTCGTCTTCCAAAGTCCAAAACGCAAAGCCAGGCCTTATTTCAGGCCATAGCCTCTTTACAGAAAGCAAATGTTATTATTCCAGTGCCCCTAGAACAGCGCGGCAAAGGTTTCTATTCAAACCTTTTTGTCGTTCCCAAATAAGATGGCTCTGTCCGCCCTATCTTGGACCTCAAACAGCTGAATAAATTCGTACGGATTCGAACTTTCCGAATGGAATCATTGAGAGCGGTGCTAGCCGCCATGGAACCTGGAGAATTCCTAGCTTCCATAGACGTTCGAGATGCTTATTTACACATTCCCATATGTGTCTCTCATCAACGGTTCCTTCGCTTTGCCGTAGGACACCATCATTTCCAATTCAGGGCCCTCCCATTTGGGCTGGCCACTGCGCCTCGGGTCTTCACAAAGGTCATGGCGGCCATCATGTCCATTTTACACCCCAGAGGCATCCTGGTCGTTCCCTATTTAGACGACCTTCTTGTCAAAGGGAGCTCTCTTCACGTTTGCTCAGAAAGCGTGCAGATTTGCCTAGACACGCTGTCAAGGCTAGGGTGGCTTATCAACTTCAACAAGTCATCCCTCATTCCTCATCAGCGCATCACCTTTTTAGGTATGCTGATAGACACGGCTGAGTCCCGGGTTTTTCTTCCAGAGGACAAGAGGTCTTCCCTGATCCGGGCCGCCCAATCCCTCCGCTCTCGCCGTCACACATCCCTTCGGAATGGAATGAGAGTGTTAAGCCTGCTTTACACGTTGCAATTAGTTGTACAATCGCATTTGCGATGTGACACGCCCAGGTTGCATACGGGATCTTATGAGATTGCACGTAGGTCGTTCATTTGCTGTCACACGTGCGTTAGTAGTCTATGTTAAATTGAACAATTTAGTGTGCGATCCTTTAGATCATGTGTTCTGTGACGTATGCATTGGGCACCTTTTTTTTTTTTTTTTTTTTTTTTTTATTTATTGACTTGACAAGCGTGTGTAATGTGTAGGGATGCGTTTTTACTATGTCATCTGCTATTCAGCTCTGCTACATGGCCGCTGACAGCAGACACAGACAGACATGTAGCAGAGCTGAATGGCAGATGACAGCAGACACAGACAGAGCCGCACTGTCAGAATGAACTCGGGTGAACTTCACCCGACTTCATTGCCATGCTGCGGCTCTGTCTGTGTCGCGTCCTGATTAGCGGTCACCTGTGAAGAATTCACCGGTGACCGCTAAACTCCTGAGTAACTGAATTGAGCAGCCCTCTCTCATATACTCACCGATCCCCGATCCCCGGCGCTGCACGGCATTCACACTGCTCCGGCGACTTTTACTGTTTTGAAAAAGCCGGCCGCCCATTAAACAATCTCGTATTCCCTGCTTTCCCCGCCCACCGGCGCCTATGATTGGTTACAGTGAGACACGCCCCCACGCTGAGTGACAGGTGTCACATTGCACCCAATCACAGCAGCCGGTGGGCGTGTCTATACTGTGTAGTGAAATAAATAATTAAATAATTAAAAAAAACGGCGTGCGGTCCCCCCCAATTTTAAAACCAGCCAGATAAAGCCATACGGCTGAAGGCTGGTATTCTCAGGATGGGGAGCTCCACGTTATGGGGAGCCCCCCAGCCTAACAATATCAGCCAACAGCCGCCCAGAATTGCCGCATACATTATATGCGACAGTTCTGGGACTGTACCCGGCTCTTCCCGATTTGCCCTTGTGCGTTGGCAAATCGGGGTAATAAGGAGTTATTGGCAGCCCATAGCTGCCAATAAGTCCTAGATTAATCATGTCAGGCGTCTATGAGACACCCTCCATGATTAATCTGTAAGTGACAGAAAATAAACACACACACCCGAAAAATTCTTTATTAGAAATAAAAAACACAAACATATACCCTGGTTAACCACTTTAATCAGCCCCAAAAAGCCCTCCATGTCCGGCGTAATCCAGGATGCTCCAGCGTCGCATCCAGTGCTGCTGCATGGAGGTGACCGGAGCTGCAGAAGACACAGCCGCTCCGGTCACCTCCACACAGCAACTGAAGACAGCCGCGCGATCAGCTGAGCTGTCACTGAGGTTACCCGCTGTCACTGGATCCAGCGGTGGATGCAGCGGTGGCCGCGGGTAACCTCAGTGACAGCTCAGCTGATCGCGCTACTCACCGCCGCTCCTCTCAGCTCCACGCAGCAACTGAGGTGAGTAGCGCGATCAGCTGAGCTGTCACTGAGGTTACCCGCGGCCACCGCTGGATCCAGTGACAGCGGGTAACCTCAGTGACAGCAGCTGATCGCGCGGCTGTGTTCAGTTGCTGCATGGAGGTGACAGGAGCGGCTGTGTCTTCTGCAGCTCCGGTCACCTCCATGCAGCAGCGCTGGATGCGACGCTGGAGCATCCTGGATTCCGCCGGACATGGAGGGCTTTTTTGGGCTGATTAAAGTGGCTAACCAGGGTATATGTTTGTGTTTTTTATTTCTAATAAAGGATTTTTCGGGTGTGTGTGTTTATTTACTGTAATTTACAGATTAATCATGGAAGGTGTCTCATAGACGCCTGACATGATTAATCTAGGACTTATTGGCAGCTATGGGCTGCCAATAACTCCTTATTACCCCGATTTGCCAACGCACCAGGGCAAATCGGGAAGAGCCGGTTACAGTCCCAGAACTGTCGCATATAATGTATGCGGCAATTCTGGGCGGCTGTTGGCTGATATTGTTAGGCTGGGGGGCTCCCCATAACGTGGAGCTCCCCATCCTGAAAATACCAGCCTTCAGCTGTATGGCTTTATCTGGCTGGTTTTAAAATTGGGGGGACCGCACGCCGTTTTTTTTAATTATTTAATTATTTATTTCACTACACAGTATAGACACGCCCACCGGCTGCTGTGATTGGGTGCAGTGTGACACCTGTCACTCAGCGTGGGGGCGTGTCTCACTGTAACCAATCATAGGCGCCAGTGGGCGGGGAAAGCAGGGAATACGAGATTGTTTAATGGGCGGCCGGCTTTTTCAAAACAGTAAAAGCCGCCGGAGCAGTGTGAACGCCGTGCAGCGCCGGGGATCGGGGATCGGTGAGTATATGAGAGAGGGGGATAGACTGACATGGACAGAGAGTGAGGGACAGAGATAGTGACCGACTGACAGAGATTAGTGACTGACAGACATTGTGAGGCGCTTCAGAACGCAGCTTTTCAGCTGCGCTCTGAAGCGGACCATTTTTAAGCTGCGGTGCAGAGCGCACACCTGCGCACATAGCATCAGACACCAAAATCGTATGAGGGATGTCACACGTTACAATTGACTAGGTTCGTGCAACAAAACGCTCAATTCTAGAGAAAGATACGATGTGTTTGCGATCAACGGTTTTGCGTTCAATCCTGATCGCACTTAGATGTCACACGCAGATACCTCACAAACGATGCCGGATGTGCGTCACATACAACTTGACCCCAACGACGGATTGTGAGATATATTGAAGCGTGTGTAGCGGGCTTTAGGCAAGATGGTGGCGGTCATAGAAGCCGTGTCCTTTGCCCAATTCCATCTGCGCCCTCTACAACTGGATCTTCTATCCTCCTGGGACAAGAATCCAGTTTCCCTGGACCGGTCAGTCCGCCTATCTCGGTCTGCGCCCAGCTCCCTCGTCTGGTGGACTCAAGCCTCATCCCTATCTCAAGGGAAGTCCTTCCGCCCGGTCCACTGGCAGGTAGTCACCACAGATGCCAACCTGATAGGCTGGGGGTCGGTGTTTCTCCACCACACTGTTCAGGGACGCTGGTCTCCTTCCGAGCGCTCCCTGCACATTAGTGTTCTGGAGATTAGAGCCATATTTTTGGCCCTTCAGATTTTCAACCCCTACTATCGGGCATCCCTGTTCGTATCCAGTCAGACAATGCCACGGCCGTGGCTTACATCAACCGGCAGGGAGGAACTCGCAGCAAGGCAGCGATGAAGGAAGTATCCAGGATTCTTCTTTGGGCAGAGAAGCACATTCCCATTATTTCAGCTGTCCATATCCCAGGGGTAGAAAACTGGGCCGCAGACTTTCTCAGCAAGCAAGGTCTAGCGGCAGGGGAAGGGTCCCTCCACGACGAAGTGTTCCATCAGATCACTCTTCGTTGGGGACTCCCGGATGTGGACCTCATGGCGTCTCGAATGAATGCCAAAATATGTCCCTTCATATCTCGGTCGAGAGACCCGCTAGCGCTCGGCTCCGACGCTCTAGTCTTTCCATGGTCGCAGTTTCGCCTGCCCTACATCTTCCCTCCATTTCCTCTCATTCCGAGAGTAATCAAAAAAATCAAAACGGAGGGAATCCCGGTGATCCTCGTGGCCCCGGACTGGCCCAGGAGAGCCTGGTATCCAGAGCTCCTCCAACTTCTCAGCGACACTCCCTGGCGTCTTCCTGACCGCCCGGATCTTCTGTCGCAAGGTCCAATATTCCACCAAAATACAGCACAGCTGCATTTGACGGCGTGGCGCTTGAATCCCTGATTCTAGCCAAATCGGGTCTTTCTTCCAGGGTAATTCATACCATGCTTAATGCTCGGAAGCCTTCCTCCGCCAGCATTTACCACAGGACCTGGAAGACCTATCTTTCCTGGTGTGACCGTCATAATCGGTCGCCCCTGACCTTTTCAATCCCTAATGTTCTTGCTTTTCTGCAAGATGGTCTGGACTCGGGTCTTGTCAGTACCCTTAAAGGACAAGTTTCTGCCTTGTCGATTTTTTTCCAGAAGCAGCTGGCTTCTTGCCCTCAGGTCCATACCTTTCTTCAAGGGGTAGCGCATTTGGTCCCTCCTTATCGCCACCCCTTAGATCCCTGGGATCTAAATCTGGTTCTCGGAGTCCTTCAACTTCCTCCTTTCGAACCTCTGAGAGAAATCTCTCTTCAACGACTGTCTTGGAAAGTTGCCTTTTTAGTCGCTATTACCTCTATCAGGCGAGTGTCTGAACTGGCAGACCTTTCCTGTCGCACACCTTACCTGATATTCCATCACGATAAGGTGGTCCTTCGGCCTTCCCTCGCCTTTCTTCCGAAGGTCGTATCCTCCTTCCACTTGAACGAGGACATTGTGTTGCTGTCATTCTGCCCGGTCCTGGTCCACTCCTTTGAAAAAGCCCTTCACACTCTAGATCTTGTCAGGGCTTTGCGGATCGACACCTCCAGAACAGCGCCGTTGCGCAAGTTGGATGCCCTCTTCGTCCTCCCAGTAGGACACAAAAAGGGCAACCCGGCGTCTAAATCCACGATTTCTCGATGGATCAGGACTGGCATCTGTGAGGCATACAAAGCACGAGATGCCGTTCCCCCTTAATCTGTGCGGGCCCACTCTACACGAGCAGTGGGTGCCTCCTGGGCTATCCACCATCAGGCTTCGGCGGCCCAACTTTGCAAGGCCGCTACCTGGTCCAGTGTGCACACGTTCACAAAATTCTACAGAGTGCATACGCATGCCTCCGCGGATGCTGCTCTTGGGACACAAGTCCTTCAGGCAGCAGTGGCCCATTTATAAGTGGCCACTGCTTGGTTGTTGATAGTGTTTGATATGTGTTCACTGCAGTTGCAGTTGTTAGTCAGCTCTTGGTCTGATGTTATACACTGTTAATAGTTCAGTTCCCACCCATTGACTGCTTTGGGACGTCCCACTGTCTGTGTCCCCCAATCAAAAGGCGAGAAAGGAAAGGACATTTTTGTGTACTCACCGTAAAATGTCTTTCTTGGAGCCTTTCATTGGGGGACACAGCTCCCGCCCTTGTGGTTTTGGTTGTCCTTTTCCTACTGCTTTTACACCAAACTGAGCTAGTTCCCGCCTAGCTGGGGTTATATGCTGTGGGAGGAGGGGCTAACTCTTTTTTCAACCTAGTGTCAAACCTCCCCTGGAGACAACATATAACCCACTGTCTGTGTCCCCCAATGAAAGGCTCCAAAAAAGACATTTTACGGTGAGTACACAAAAATGTCCTAATTTACTTGTTGCTCTAGTCTCTTGTCTTTTATCCAACCTCTCTTTTCTTCCCTGAATCTGTGCCATTTCTCAACATCCAAACATCCGTACTCTGGCATGTCTGCCTTTTTGAGTATTGGTCTGACATTTTTCACTGCTTCCTTGCCTTCCCTTTCTTGCACTGTTTGGCTGTTTTGGATCCCGCTGGAGCCCCACACTGCACACTGAACAAGTTGCCCATGGCTTCAACTTATTCCCACACAGCCCACCTTTCTGCAAATGCCCTCTTAGTGTCCCTGGACCTTGTCAACAGGCCACACTCCTCCGGCAAGTCAGAATGGGCTCTCAGGGTGTAGCTAGAAGGTAAGTCAGCACTTTCACCCGCTACCCTTTCAGGGTGTATTGAGAAGGCTTTAAAACAGCTCTCTCACCCAATAGACCAGATGACTAAAACAGGAAGGACCAGGTGTGATAGTCCTCTCACCTACTAGACCACCTCCATGTAAGTGGGAAGGCCACACTGCTTTCTCATCCACTTAGGCCTGCAACACACATCCGTGCCTCCGGCACGTGTTTGGTACGTTTTTGCACGTACCGGAGACACGTTGACAAATGTTACCCTATGGGAGAAGGCACACAGACGTAAAATCACACGGAACGTGTGTCCGTGTGGTTAGTACGTGTGTGCGTTTTCCCACACCGCCGACATGTCCGTTTTTGGCGGTCAGCACGCAGACACGGACCCACTAAAGTCAATGGGTCCGTGCCTGCATGGACGGCACACGTAGCATGTCCGTGTGCAGCACATTTCCGTGTGCGTTTTTAAACGAGCGATGTCGCTCTTCTTTTTTTTTTTTTAAAGTCAGTATAATTACCTTTGTTTATGATGTTCTCAGTCATTCTCATTTTGGCGCTCGGTCTATTTCTTTCCCCGGCTCATACTTACCAATCCCTGATCATCAGCGCGGCGAGGAACAGCTGTGCCAAAAATACGCGGCTTCAATTAATTTGAAAATGCCGGACGCTCATTAATCAATCTCGTATTCCCTGCTTACTTCACCCACAGGCGCCTATGATTGGTTGCAGTTACACACGCCCCCATGTTGAGTGACAGCTGTCTCACTGCAACCAATAACACAGCCACTGGTGGGCGGGTCTATACTGTGCAGTAAAAGAAATAATGAAATAATTTTAAAAAACGGCGTGTGGTCCCCCCAATTTTGATACCAGCCAAGATAAAGCCATACGGCTGAAGGCTGGTATTCTCAGGATGGGGAGCTCCACGTTATGAGGAGCCCCCCAGCCTAACAATATCAGCCAGCAGCCGCCCAGAATTGCCGCATACAATAGATGCGACAATCCTGGGACTCTACCCGGCTCTTCCCGATTTGCCCTGGTGCGTTGGCAATCGGGGTAATAAGGAGTTAATGGCAGCAGCCCATAGCTGCCAATAAGTCCTAGATTAATCATTGCAGGCGTCTATGAGACACCCCAAATGATTAACCTGTAAGTTAAAGTTAATAAACACACACAGTGAAAAAATCCTTTATTTGAAATAATAAACAATAACAAATACCCTCGTTCACCACTTTATTAAGCCTCCAAAAACCCATCCATGTCCGGCATAATCCACGGAGGTCCAGCGTCGCTTCCAGCTCTGCTACATGAAGGTGACAGGAGCTGCAGAAGAACACCGCCGCTCCTGACAGCTCCACGCAGCAACTGAGGTGAGTCGTGCGATCAGCTGAGCTGTCACTGAGGTTAATCGCGGCCACCGCTGGATCCTCCAACTGTGAGAGCAAGTCACCCGAGTGACAGCGATGAAGTCACAGGTGAGTTGCGGTCTCGGGGGGAGGACTCCAGCTAGCCGCGGATAACCTGAGTGACGGCAGCGCTAATCGTGCTGCTTACTTCAGTCACTCAGGGGATTAGCGGTTACCGGTGAGTCCTTCACGGGTGACCGCTAATCAGTACACGACACAGACAGATCCGCGGTATGACAATGAAGTCGGGTGAAGTGCATCCGAGTTCATTCTCATCGCGCAACTCTGTCTGCTGTCAGCCGACATGTATCAACGACATTGTGCATCACACACACGGAACATTTCACACGGACATTACACATACGCTTTCACAGCCATTCCACATGCACACACGGCTAGCATACGCCATCACACAGATGTCATACGTACCGGAGAAACACCCATAAAAAACTGAACACGGATTCGAAAAACGGAACGTGTGACACATACGTTTTTTATGCGGAAGTGTGTTTTAGGCCTTAGACCTGATGTGCAGTTGGGTACCCCATGCTGGTCCTTTACAAAGTATTCCAGCAACGTAAACTAGAGTTAAACTAAAACAATCCTCAGAGCTGACTTCTTACAGAGGGCAGAAAATCGCGCAGCACCTTATTTGCCCCCTCCCAACAAAATAGCAGCACACAGTTTGTTTAGAAACAGTCTTATCTCAAAAGAATTCTTCGTCCAGACTTAGGGGTACTTTGCACACTGCGACATCGCAAGCCGAGTGCGATAGTCCCCGCCCCTGTTGCAGCAGCGATATGTGGTGATAGCTGGCGTAGCGAAAATTATCGCTACGCCAGCTTCACACACACACTCACCTGCCGTGCGACGTCCCTGTGGCCGGCGACCCGCCTCCTTATTAAGGGGGCGGGTCGTGCGGCGTCACTGCAACGTCACACGGCAGGCGGCCAATCGGAGCGGAGGGGCGGAGATGAGCGAGATGTAAACATCCCGCCCACCTCCTTCCTTCCGCATATTCTACGGAAGCCGCAGTGATGCCGGTAGGAGATGTTCCTTGCTCCTGCGACTTCACACACAGCGATGTGTACTGCCGCAGGAGCAAGGAACAACATCGGACCGTCGCGTCAGCGTAATTATGGATTACGCCGACGCTGCACCGATGATACGATTACGACGCTTTTGCGCTCGTTAATCGTATCATCGAGCCTTTACACACTACGATGTCGCATGCGATGCCGGAAGTACGTCATTTTCAATTTGACCCCACCGACATCGCACCTGAGATGTTGTAGTGTGCAAAGCCCGCCTTAGCTTTCCAAAACATCCAACTTTCCTAATACCCACTGGTATACACAATCCTAGCAGAAAATTGAGTCTACTTACATACCTTCACAGCACTAATATTCTAGTGAAATGAAAAAAACATTACTTTGCTATAAAACCTTCGTCTCCATTTTGAGGGGAAGACACATACGATATCTCACTATAAGGACAGATCCCAGGACAACTTGTCCACTCATTCATTGATTCCAGAAACGTATGTAACAATACACCTTCCAAGGGTCAGTTAACCTCACATGTAAATAAAATTATCTAAACCGCTCTTGACACTGATGGGGAAAAAATACATATGTAAGCTATCCACTCAAATACTCTATATGGCTATGCCCTGTGACATTTCACAACCAGAACATATTTTCACAGTCCACAGTATGGCCTATAACCATTAATTTATACATACATATTATTACACCAAGTCCCTTATCTCAATTACTCGTCACTCTAATGTTATTCAGAGTCTTCTCATCAATATACAACAACTTACTGCCTGTCTACTTTATCTAGGCATTAGTATGAAACCACTTATGAAGACATATCCCTAGACCAGTGTATTGCACATCAAAGATGCAAAGATGGCCAAAGCAAAACACAAAACACAGCACATGTAATTATACAGAGACTGTCCCAATTCCGTACTATGCAATCTATGCAATCAGTTAATGGACGGACAACAGATTATCTTATTACTCTATATTTCAACTCATTCAGACATGCATGAAAAAACAATACTCACTGGTGATGCCAGAGTTCTTGAACCGTGTGTACAGCCTTACCCAGAATATTCGGGAAATCAGAGAGAGTGAAATAAAGTGTAAGAATTGCAGGCAGGTCAGTGAGGCTGCACTGAATGCACCCTGACTGCTGAGCCCCGTATGTAAGGGGTTAAAATCCCACTCCCATGCCCGAACCCTGCCCCCTTTAGGGTGTCCAATCCCACTATTTTCCTCACTATTGACTCCCCTATATAATTCCCCTTACTTCCTGGATTCGGCCTCTCCTCATCCTGAGACCTGGACACTGCTGTGCTGCTGGCAAACCGGACACAGTCTGCTGCTGTCCCACCCTCCCTCCCCTTTATTGTATGTTATATTGTTTTTAGTCACAGCGGTCAGTGGTTGAAAATGGTGGATGTTAAGCGAAGGCTGATTGCGCCGGGAGTCCGGCCTGGCATTACGCCTGGTTTGAAATGGTATATCCGGTTGGATAATTATAGCGGTTAATTTTAAGCTGTGACCGACCCCAACCCAACAAAAGATGAGAGTTTGTATAAATATTTGATTATCTCTCCAATAAAGTTGATTTGGTTTACTACAATTGTGTGTTTTGTCCGGACATGGGAGATTGGTTCAGTGGTGGGGTCTCAGCAGTCAAAGCTTCTCAGCTTGCTGCAGCTGAAATTTCACTCTCAAGAGTAGAGTTCAGTGAGGTTCGAGGTTCACCAATTTCATGTTCAAGTGGTTTTGGGGTGCTCGAGATCGAACGCGAGCTTTATGCTTAAAGCTCGATAGCTCGAGTTACGTTCGAGAACGGTTTGATCAGCAAAAAGCCTACCTATTTACTAGCTGGCTTTTCATTGTAATAGTGTGAGTCACTCTGTGATTCACAATATTATCTAATTTCAGCGTATAGTGTGCTGGGGCGGTGCGTTTAGATCAGTGCTGCTGGGATAATGGCGATCGGCATTTTTTTTTTCCCTAAGCGCGCGTGTAGTGGGGCGGGCCAGCATGTCAGCCAATCCCAGACACACACACACACAGCTAAGTGGTCTTTTTTGCCAGACAAGCAAGGGCATGTGTCATAGGCTGTCCATGTCACATGTCCTTGCATTATAAATACGGGCATTTTCTCTCACGGCGCCATTATCTGCTTTCTGCGCGGAGCTGACAGTCACCGCTCACTCCTGGCGCCGCTTCGGCTGTGTACGCTCTACACACAGCGCTCTACAGATTAGGGACAGAAGTTTATTTCAGTCCTTTTCAGGGCTCCTGTTCTCAGGCTCAGGGCCATAGGTGACAGTCAGGTCCGTGGAAACGCTGTATACAGCTTCAGATAACAGCGTCTGTGTACTAAAGCTCAGGGAATTCCTTGCTGCATTTCACCATTAGGAGGGATAGAAAGTGAGGCTTCCTTTCCTCTCCACTGACCCAGAGAACCCGGCCACTGTACCCACCTGCCCACTTTTGCCCCACTATTTTTATAGCAAACAGTGCTGGACATAAGTGGCATCCAAAAAGGTGGCTGCTCTACTAATTTTGTGTCCCACTGGTGCAAGCATTTGCCAGCACCTCTGCATTAAACCCTGATGCACATTTTGCTACTCTATTTTTATAGCAAACAGTACTGGACATAAGTGGCATCCAAAAAGTGGCTGCTATACTAATTTTGTGTCCAACCGGTGCCAAGCAAGTCCCACCACTTCTGCTTTCTACCCTCATGCACATTTTGCTACGCTGTTTTTATAGCAAACAGTGCTGAATATAAGTGGAATCCAAACAGTGGCTGCTATACTAATTTTGTGTTCCACTGGTGCCAAGCATTTTCCAGCACCTCTGCATTAAACCCTCATGCACATTTTGCTACTCTATTTTTATAGCAAACAGTACTGGACATAAGTGGCATCCAAAAAGTGGCTGCTATACTAATTTTGTGTCCAACCGGTGCCAAGCAAGTCCCACCACTTCTGCTTTCTACCCTCATGCACATTTTGCTACGCTGTTTTTATAGCAAACAGTGCTGAATATAAGTGGAATCCAAACAGTGGCTGCTATACTAATTTTGTGTTCCACTGGTGCCAAGCATTTTCCAGCACCTCTGCATTAAACCCTCATGCACATTTTGCTACACTATTTTTATAGCAAACACTGCTGAATATAAGTGGCATCCAAACAGTGGCTGCTATAGTAATTTTGTGTCCCACTTGTGCCAAGCATTTTCCACCACCTCTGCTTTCTACCCTCATGCACATTTTGCTACGCTATTTTTATAGCAAACAGTGCTGCCAGTTTTAGGGCCATAGTTGCACTGTCAGGGATAGTCAGTGTTGGTTTTTCAGCTGTCAATAAAGTTACACCACCTCTGAAATCTACACCACCTCTCAATTTTTGCTACCACATTGTAAATGACTAATCTTGTCGCTAACAAAATGAGTGGCAAAAGGACAGATGCTGTTGGAAAGGGGAACAGGCGTGTTTGAAAAGGAAATAAAGTTTGTGTCCGTGGGGAAGGTGGCAAAGCTACATTAACATCTGCTGAAGATAAGCCATCTTCAAAAAGTAAAAGTAAGATGTCTACTACTTTCCGTGGACAATCCGATGTGCTCCCTTTTTTATGGACCCAAACAACTGTAAGAAAGGTAGATGATGCACAAAAAAAGAACATGCTTGAATGGATCTCAAGTGCTCTAACAAGTGCCCTCTCCTCCACCTCAACTACCACATAAAAAAAAAACAGTCCTCTGAGTTGTCATCCTAATCACAATTGCTTTCTCCCAGCTATCAAGTCTCCACCCGCCCTGCACAGTATGGTGTACCAGAGATGGCTGAGTCTGCAGAGCTGTTCAGTCACACTATAGCCTGGGAATCAGAGGTCTGCTCCCAAGCTACAGTGAGTACAGACCAGGAAATGGTCTGCAATGATGCCCAGAACCTTTGTGACTCAGATTCAGGCCCTGATGACCAACTTTCTGAGCATAATGTAGCCCTCATTCCCAAACTGTAACACCTGTTGGTGGAGACAATGAGGAACATACTGATGACGATGAGACGCAGATACCAGATTGGGATGACAACTTAAATGTTCGGGCAGGGCAGGAAAAGGTTAGGTCTGAGGGCGAGGGAAGTGCAAACACAACGCTTGATGGTGAAGTTCTAGATCCCACCTACTGTCAACCCACAGTCAGGCACTTGAGGAGGTCAACAGAGGCGGTGGAGGAGGATGCAACTGACGACGAAGTTACCTTGCGCCTTCCTGGACAGAGTCGGAGTACTGGTAGCACGTCTACAACTGCATCCTCAGCCACCACTCTGCCTCTGAGCACAAGTCGGGGTGGTTCTGCAGGTCGCATGTCCTCTAAGCCTTGAATACCTGGTCCTTTTTTGACCTTGCAAAGGATCTCCCAAATCATGTGATCTGTAAAATTTGTCGTGAATCTATAAGTAGAGGCAAAAAGCTCACCAGTTTGACAACTTCTTCCATGAATCGTCACATGAATACCAAGCATAATTCCCAGTGGGAAGCTCACTGTGCTGCAATGCTGCCTAGCGTAGCGGGCCAACCACCGCCTGCCCCTTCCAGTACATCCGCACGCTCTTCATCTTCTATTACTGGGGTGACAGCTGTCACACCTGGTTTTCCACGCACACCTTCCACTACTGTAACCGCAACAGGCAGTTTGCTTGGTAGGTCGTCAGTTGGTTTGGAAGGGGAAACAAGTGCGGGTGTACAGCACTCTCAGACATCGATAGCACCAATGTTGGATGAAGGGAACATCATGTCTACGCCTGCACTTTCCTTACAAACCTGCATTTTTCCAGGGACACCCTACTCACCACCGTCTACACACAGCAGCAAGATCTCTGTCCCTCAGATGTGGACAAATAAAAGGCCATTTCCTCCGACCCATGACAAAGCTAAGAGGTTGACTTTATCCCTCTCTAACATCTTGGCTACGGAAATGCTGCCTTTCCGCCTGGTGGTCACAGAGGATTTTGGAGACTTTATGTCCATCGCAGTGCCCCAGTACCAGATGCCCAGTCGCCACTACTTCTCCAAGAAAGGTGTGCCTGTGCTACACCAGCATGTCGCACACAACATCACCGCTTCCTTGAGAAACTCTGTGTGTGAACGGGTGCATTTCACCACCGATACTTGGACCAGGGAGTATGGACAGGGGCGTTACATGTCGCTGACTGGGCACTGGGTAACTATGGTGATAGATGGAGAAGGGTCTGCTGAACAAGTCTTGCCCTCCCCATGACTTGTGCGTCTATGCTCTGTATGTATAAGTTCCTCCAACTCTTCTGCCTCCTCAACCACCTCTGGGTCCTCCACCTCCGCCCCAAGCCTGCCTGGTCAGGCCACCAGCGTTGTAACTGCGCACAAGGAATCACACACACCTACTTACTATTCTGGCAGCAGAGCGCAACGGCATCAGGCGGTCTTTAGCTTGAAATGTCTTGGAAATAAGAGTCACACATCGGCTGAGTTGTGAGCAGCTCTGCTGTCCGAGTTTCATAAATGGTTGTCTCCACTCAACCTGCAGCAAGGTAAGGCCGTGTGCGACAATGCTGCAAACCTGGGTGCGGCCCTTTGCCTGGGCAAGGTGACACACGTGCCTTGTATGGCTCATGTGTTGAACCTTGTTGTCCAGCAATTTTTAACACACTATCCCGGCCTAGATGGCCATCTGAACAGGGCACGAAAACTGTCTGCTCACTTCCGCCGTTCAACCGCCGCAGCTGAGCAACTTGCTTCGCTCCAGAAGTCTTTCGGACTGCCGGTTCATCGCCTGAAATGTGATGTGCCGACACGCTGGAATTCAACTCTCCACATGTTACAACGACTGTGGCAGCACCGCCGAGCACTGGTGCAATACATCATGACGTATAGCCTGGGCCAACGAGATGCAGAGGTGGGGAAGATCACCCTGATGGAGTGGTCTCAGATCAAGGACCTATGCACCCTTCTGCACAGTTTCGACATGGCGACGAATATGTTTAGCGCTGACAATGCCATTGTCAGCAGGACAATTCCAGTCATTTACATGCTTGAGCACACGCTAAACACTATTCGGAGTCGGGGTGGTTCAACAGGAAGGGGAGGAAGTACATGAGGATTTATATGCGCAAGGGATAACAACATCACCAAGGTCCAGGCGTTCATCATCACCAAGCCGGCAGGCATGAGATGGTGGGGGAGAGGTATTAACAAGGGCGCATGGTAGCAGGCAAAATGTTGAGGAAGGTGCAGGAGAACATGAAGAAAAGGAGGACGAACTGTCCATGGACATGGAAGAATCAGCAGATGAGGGAGACCTTGGTCACATTTCAGTTGAAAGAGGTTGGGGGGAGATGTCAGAGGAAGAAAGAACGGTTAGCAGTGCACCTCTATGCCACAAACACAGCAAGGACTTGGTCCGCATGGATGCGCAAGACACATGAGCGCCTTCTTTCTGCACTACCTACAACATGACCCTCGGATTGTCAAAATTAGAAGTGATGATGACTATTGGGTTGCCACACTATTAGATCCCCGGTACAAGTCTAAATTTTGTGAAATAATTCCAGGCATAGAAAGGGACGCACGTATGCAGGAGTATCAGCAGAAGCTGTTACTCAATCTTAGCTCGGCTTTTCCACCAAACCCCAGTGGTGCACGGAGTGAATCTCCCAGTTGTAACTTGACAAACATGGGACGGTCTCGTCATCAACAGTCTATCCGTACCAGCAGCACCATATCTGGTGCTGGTGACAGCAATTTTATTGAATCTTTTCATAATTTTTTTAGACCATCCTTTGCAAGGCCAACAGAGACAAGAAGTCTGACACATAGTCAACTGCTGCAGAGGATGATGCAGGAGTATCTCCAAATGAACATCGATGCCATGACTTTGCAACTGGAGCCTTGCTCATTTTGGGCATCAAATCTTGAAAATTGGCTCGCCTGAGCTCGCCACTTACGCCTTGGAGATCTTGTCGTGTCCAGCTGCCAGCGTTGTCTCTGAACGTGTCTTCAGTGCTGCTGGGTGTGTGCTAACAGATAAGCGCACGCGTCTGTCCAGTGACAATGTGGACAGACTAACGTTCATCAAAATGAACAAGTCATGGATCCGCAAGGACTTTACTACCCCTGTGTCCTCCTGGGGAGAGTAAATGCTTGTGTATTTGGAATGTGCTTGATGCAAATGTACCTGTCAAGTTT
The DNA here is from genome assembly GCF_048569485.1 of Anomaloglossus baeobatrachus. Taxonomy (NCBI): domain Eukaryota; kingdom Metazoa; phylum Chordata; class Amphibia; order Anura; family Aromobatidae; genus Anomaloglossus; species Anomaloglossus baeobatrachus. The sequence goes on from NW_027441807.1 coordinate 147,310, forward strand.
ACAACTGGGGCACAAGTGCTGCTCCGCTTGGAGTAACCCTTGCTTGCAGTGTTTCTAAAAATGATCCAAGAAGAACAGATCTGGGATCAGCAAAGAGTTTGCTACCTACCCCGGTGCCATCCTGGGGACAGTTAAGGCTGGCGTATTTTTGAATGTGTTTGATGCAAATCAACCTGTCCAGTTTGCAACTGGGGCACAAGTGCTTCCACTGAAGTGGTGTCTGTGGCCCAATTTTTGGAAAAAAGGGAGACTCTGCTTGGAGTAACCCTTGCGGTGTTTTTAAAAATGAGCCAAGATGAACAAGTCATGGTTGAGCAAAGACTTTGCTATCCACCCCGGTGCCATCCTGGGGACAGTTAAGGCTTGTGTATTTTTGAATATGTTTGATGCAATTCAACCTGTCCAGTTTGCAACTGGGGCACAAGTGCTGCCACTGAAGTGGTGTCTGTGGGGCCCAATTTTTGGAAAAAAGGGAGAGTCTGCTTGGAGTCCCCTTGCTGTGTTTTACATGATTTTAGAAGGGAATGCCATGCCTATATCTGTGTCTCCTCCTCTTTTTCCTCGTCCAGCTGTTTAGTTTTCGCATGAGTATTTGTCCTTGTCACTTTCCCATGTGTTTGTGTTGTCTGGGGAGTTGTTTGCCACCTTTTGGACAACTTTGAGGGTGTTTTCCAGGTGTTTTTATGTGTTTGTGATTGCCTCCCATTGTTTCCTATGGGGCTCGAGAGTTCGACGAACGGTTTGACGAACGGCTCGTCGAACGGGGCACCGTACGACGAACCGAACTCGAACTCTAGGGGGGGTGGCTCATCTCTACTCAAGAGTCCCCAAAACTTCTTCCAAATAGGCTGGTTGGCCACGGCTCCACGTTGGGCACCAGAAACTGTTATAGCTGTTCTGTTTTGTTTCAAAAGTCAGCTTATGGGATCACCAGTGAGGTCCTCTGAATTAGGCCTCTTCAGGCCTAATCAATATCCAGCGCTCGGAGAAAAGACCTGCATTAATGTGAGCATGATCAGTTTTCTGTTTATTCAGCCAATGCACAGATAGTTTATACCATTTACAGATCAATGTGATATTGCAAAAAAGGCTTTGAGTGGAAATTTACAAGTTGATCATATGACCTTTGACAATGACAAAAATGTAGTCATGCATATGAGATAAGAAGAACATTTAGCAGACAATAATAATCCTTGAGCTTGTTTCTTGTCTTGAAGGCTGAAAAATGGCGATGAACTTACACCAGATGTACTAATGGAATAATAAAGTATTTCAAATCAAGAAATATAACTATTAACCCTTCTATATCAGGGTGGACACCATGTTTTTCTTATTTATTTATAAATAATTATAAAAAAAGAGCTTGGGCACTCTCCAAATTGCATCAGCAACCAAGGTGAAGCTGTCAGCTGTGGTTTGCAGGCTGCAGCCATCTGCTTTACCCGAGCTGGCTATCAAAAATGGGGGGACCTCACGTATTTTTTTTTTTTTAATTATTTATTTTTTGGCTAAATACAAGTCTAGTCACCCTTTAGTGCCACATGAAAGTCACTAAAGGGTGCCAGTTTAGAATATGTAGGGGGGTGGGACATTATATATGTGTTTGATATCTGTCTGTCCATCCAGCCATCCTAGCTTTTTAGGCTGCGTGCCCGCAATTAGGGTTTCAATCGTTTTGGTCGCTGTGTTTTCGCTACGTCCATAATGCTACGTGGTACAGTAGAAGTGCAGTGGGAGGAGTTTTAGAAATCTCCTACCCACGGTGCATCGCAATCATCTCCTGTGTCTGTGCCGGCGGCTGGGTGGAGACTAGCGGGGCGCACAGCGATGACGTCATCGCTGTGCGCACGTGTCCACACGCAGCCGCCAGCACAGACACAGGAGATGATTGCGATGCAGCAGGGTAACGGGGATGGCTCCACTCAGCGGCGTTGCCGCTGACACAGACTGGAGGACGAGCGATGCTGCAGGGAGCGAGGTAAGGTGAGGTGAGTATGAACGTTTATTTTTTTTATGTGCCACAGGATGCGGCCATACACCAGGATGATGGGAGTATATTATGAGCAGGATGGGGTCATATGAGCAGGATGGGGTCATATGAGCAGGATGGGGGCATATCAGCAGGATGGGGGTATATGAGCAGGATGGGGTCATACGAGCAGGATGGGGTCAGATGAGCAGGATGGGGTCATATGAGCAGGATGGGGTCATATGAGCAGGATGGGGTCATATGAGCAGGATGGGGGGCATATCAGCAGGATGGGGTCATATGAGCAGGATGGGGTCATATGAGCAGGATGGGGGTATATTATGAACAGGATGGGGGTATATTATGAGCAGGATGGGGGTATATTATGAGCAGGATGGGGTCATATGAGCAGGATGGGGGTATATTATGAACAGGATGGTGGTATATTATGAGCAGGATGGGGGTACATGAGCAGGATGTGGTCATACGAGCAGGATGGGGTCATATGAGCAGGATGGGGGTATATTATAAGCAGGATGGGAGTATATGAGCAGGATCGGGGTATATTATGAGCAGGATGGGGTTAGATGAGCAGGATGGGGGTATATTATGAGCAGGATGGGGCCATATGCCATGATGGGTTATATAGCAGGATGCGGCCATATGCCAGTATATAGCAGGATGCGGCCATATGGCAGGATAGTATCATAGTATCATAGTTTTTAAGGTTGAAGGGAGACTCTAAGGCTATGTGCGCACGTTGCGTACAAGCCCTGCAGAAATTTCTGCAGCGATCTGAAGAGCACATGTGCGCTTTAGATCGCTGCAGAAATGTCCGTAGAGAAAAAAAAAAAAAGCCGATTCCATGCGCTCTGCCTCCAGCTCCTGCCATAGACAGAGCAGGAGCTGCCGGCAAAGCGCAGGAAAGAAGTGACATGTCACTTCTTTTTGCGCAGCGCTTCGGCAGTAGCCGAAGCGCTGCGCTCTTAAACGCCACGTGCGCACGGCCCCTGCACAGTCTCCATAGACTGTGCAGGGGCCGCAGGACGCATGCAGTTACGCTGCGCTACAAAGCGCAGCGTAACTGCATGTTTTTATGCGACGTGCGCACATAGCCTAAGTCCATCTAGTTCAACCTGTAGCCTAACATGTTGATCCAGAGGAAGGCAAAAAAAACCCAATGTGGCAAACAAGTTCCAATGGGGAAAAAATTTCCTTCCTGACTCCACATCCGGCAATCAGACTAGTTCCCTGGATCAATACCCTGTTATAAAATATAATATACATAACTGTTAATATTACATTTTTCAAGAAAGGCGTCCAGGCTCTGCTTAAATGTTAGTAGTGAATCACTCATTACAACATCATGCGGCAGAGAGTTCCATAGTCTCACTGCTCGTACAGTAAAGAATCCTCGTCTGTGATTATGATTAAACCTTCTTTCCTCAAGACGTAGCGGATGCCCCCGTGTTCCAGTTGCAGGCCTAGGTGTAAAAAGATCTTTGGAAAGGTCTCTGTACTGTCCCCTCAAATATTTATACATTGTGATTAGATCCCCCCTAAGCCTAAGGATGACGGTATATAGCAGGATGAGGGACATAAACTGTATATACAAGGCAGGAGGATCATTACCAGGATGCGGCACCTTAGTAGAGAATTTGGGGACATTACCCCCATAACAGTGTCAGCAGCATATGCTCGCCCCATAGCAGTGTGTCATGACTACATTTTTTGCTTAAAATTTTATTTTCCTATTTTCCTCCTCTAAAACCAGGCTGCGTCTTATAGTCCGGTGCGTCTTATAGTCCGAAAAATACGGTATATATATTTTTTTTTTCATTCCACATTGCTTTTGTTCTGGTGAGGCAAATGAAGGGTTAATACACTTCATGAATGTGGTTTTGAGTTCTTTGAGGGGTGCAGTTTTTAGAATGGTGTCACTTTTGGGTATTTTCTGTCACTTCGGCCTCTCAAAGTCACTTCAAATGTGATGTGGTCCCTAAAAAAAATGGTTTTGTGAATTTTGTTGAAAAAATGGGAAATTGCTGATGAACTTTGAACCCTTCTAACTTCCTAACCCCCAAAAATTTTGTTTCAGAAATTGCGCTAATGTAAAGTAGACATGTGGGAAATGTTATTTATTAACTATTTTGTGTGACATAAATCTCTGGTTTAAGGGCATAAAAATTAAAAGTTTGAAAACTGCAAAATGTTCATCAAATTTCTGATTTTTGCACAATTAAAAGCAAAAAATATCGTTCTAAATTTATAACTATCGTGAAGTACAATATGTCACGAAAAAACTATTTCAGACTCACTGGGATCCGTTGAAGCGTTCCAGAGTTATAACCTCATAAAGGGACACTGGTCAGAATTGCAAAAAATAGCCTGGGCATTAAGTATAAAACTGGCTTCGTCCTTAAGGGGTTAACATGTAAAAAAACAGAAAAAAAAATCCAAATAAAAAACCAACTTCAACATCGAGTTTTTATTGCTGATGTCGAGCGATACTGTGTGTATATAGCACACTGTGCTATATACAGGCTGTATACTACATGAAGGTGCTTAATGCTATCTGGGTCTGTACTGTGCTATATGGGGCTGTATACTACATGAAGTTGCCTAATGCTATCTGGGTCTGTACTGCGCTATATGGGGCTGTATGTTACATGAAAGTGCCTAATGCTATATGGCTCTACACTGTGCTATATACGGGCTGTATACTACATGAGGGTGCCTAATGCTATCTGGGTCTGTACTGTGCTATATGGGGCTGTATACTACATGAGGATGCCTAATGCTATCTGGGTCTGCATTGTGCTATACACAGGCTGTATACTACATGGGATGCCTAATGCTATCTGGCTCTGCACTGTGCTATATTGGGCTGTATACTACATGAAGGTGCCTAATGCTATCTGGCTCTGCACTGTGCTATATAGGGGCTGTATAGTACATGAGGGTGCCTAATGCTATATGGTTCTGCATTGTGCTATATGGGCACTGCTTAATGTGATATGGGGGTTGCATAGTGCCATATGGGGGCTGCATAATGCCATATGGGGGCTGCATAGTGCAATATGGGGGCTGCATAATGCTACATGGGTCTACATAATACTATATTGAGGACTATGGGGGCTTCATAACACTATATGGAGGAGTATGGGGGCTGCATACTACTATAACCCAGGAGTTGTATGTCCCCTCCACCCCAGCGCTGTATACCCCCAGAGCGGTATGTCCCGTGCACCCCAAAGCTGTATACCCCCAGAGCTGTATGTAACCCCCACCTCATAGCTGTTTTTCCCCCCACCCCAGAGCCACTGCCCCCTCTAGAGCTGTATGCCACCCATTGCTGTATACCTCTTTCCTCAGTAATATGTATGCCCCCCAGTAATGTGTAAGTCCCCAGCCTCTCTTGTGATATATATGCAGCAGTGTTAGTGTGCTCTATGTACGACCATGTCTGTTAGTGACGGCCACCAATCAGCGTGGCACAGACACATGCCCAGAAGGAGCTGGATGGAGACCTGCGGGGAGGTGAATGAGTCAGTTGCCGGCTTCCCAATATTAGTAATATCTCTAATGTGTCTGTGTGTGCATGTATGATGTGTATCTATGTATGTTAGTGTATATGACTGTGTCTAGATTTATGTCTGTTTATGTGTTTTTGTGAATTTCTCTTTAAATATATATGTGTACGTATGTCTCTATGTGTATGTATCTGAGCATGTCTACGTGTGGATGGGGCCCACTGAGACTCTTTCACCCAGGGCCCACAAAAACCTGGAGCCGGCTCTGCTAGCAGGCCTGTGATGCCCCAGGTATGTGTACCGCCCCCGTGCCAGCGGCCGAGCCGCTCAGATCCGGAGCCGGGATAGCTCGAGGGGTCTTCGGACCCAGGGGTTTGCATGGACACTCGAATTAAAGAAGAGAGGGGGATATATGTACAGGGAGGATGTGTACGTTCGTGACGCCACCCACGGTGCGTGGTACTGGGGGAGACCACCGCTGCTGTTGGGGAGCCCGGTGGCGATGGTGGAGCAGCAGGATATTTAACCCCTCCGTGGTTAGGGGGTTTGTGCCCTGAGCCTGCTGGATTGTTGGTGATTGGGGTCCGTTGGGTAGAGGAAAAGGGGCTTTCAGTGTACTCACTCAATCCAGAAATAATAACACCGACAGCTTGTAAACCAGAATTCTGAGCACCACTGCAGGTTGGAGGGACCACGCTTGGGTCCGTGCCCTTGGTGTTGCTGTTAGCCTGTGGCCCTTTCCTTGGCACCTGTTTTCCTCTAGTTGGACCCTTAAGCATAAAACTTTTCGGGTCCCGCTCACCCGTGTGGCTAACAGAGTGAGCTTGCTCTCAGGGTTCACTCGTAGGATTTCTTTGGACTGTATTGGGAAAGTCCTATTCCATCGGTGCGCTAGTACCCCAATTTTAGAGCGGGTTGTAAATGAATCTTGAAGTCTTCACCCCCGTCGGGTAAATTACCGGGAAGCGTGAAGCTACTTCCCGGCCTAGGGTCCACGTACCCCGTCGTGTCCTGGCCCCTGCGCGGTGATGTCTCAAGGCTGCCGGCTGCCCCCTTGACACGATCCCCTGCGACCGGGGTTCCAGCTCCTACCAGACCAACGTCTGCCACTTAGTAACTACAGGAGCCCTGCTCCAGGCCGGTGACCTCTCTCTCTCAGAGAGTCATCTCCACCTCCTTCTCCTTCCACTCCCGTTTCACACTTTCTTCCAAGTGTCACTTTCTCACTTTCCCCTCACCAACACCCCATCTGGGCGGCCCTATTCCCTTCAGGCCCCCAATGGTGTGTCTGGTGGTTACGGTGTAAAGTGTTTCTAGGATTTTGATTGGCTAAGCTGTTAGCAACACGAAAGGACAAGAATCCGTAACCAAGGAGGAGTGGATACTGTACAGAAGGGAAGATTGTACAATACCCTGTGACGACCTGATAGGCCAGGGCGTCACATTCCTCCTTGGTTAAACGTAGCTCGTCCCCGAGCTACAGGACACCAGAGGTTTATTTTTGTTTTTAAACTGCAAAAGGGGAAAAAGAACATTTTAAACAACACACTTTTATTAACGGGTTCCATCCCACATAGGGGAGGCACTTTACTTAAACGTTACTAAAAATTGTTAAGAGTTCGTCGCCCAACGGGACGCTACCGGTTTCTATGGTAACGGAGGCTCAACCTACTCCATTGCAGCCCCTTCCTGCGACATTCCAGTCCCAATGTCCCGGATCCCAATAACCCGCCACCCAAACAACCTGTTCCCCCTGGAATCCTATGGTGGGTCCATGACCAGGTTAAGGTCCCGGGTGTTGTCTTTCAGATAACTCTGGTTGACACAGGAGGTGCAACTATTATACAAGACACAAGTTTGTGTTGGTTACGCCAGTCCTGTGACCATGGTCCATTTTTACCTATATAAAACTTTTAACGAAGTCCATGTACCGGTTGTACACTTTTTCAACAATTTTTCTTGCAAATCAGGTAACTTTCACTCTTTTCATTAAAACTGGTTGATTAGGCACTCATTTACTAACATTTCTATGTGGAAAATAACAAAGTATGGAAAATAACAAACGAAAGCACCGATAAATAACAATTCTATGGCATCGTAACTATTGGTACTGTAACATTTTTTTTAACACTCTTCTCTGTACCTCCGTGGAGGTTGCCCAAAGTTTGCACAGGTTGACCTCCTTAACTCTGGGCTCTCGCTCCTCTCTAATGAAGTTTCCACACCCTCTACACGTCCCTCTCCCTCCATGCTAGGTGTAACTGGCAGGATCCTACGTGTACGTGTCAAGGGGACTGGTGATACTCTAGATGCTGGAGTGGATGCAGTGTCAGTAAGCCTTTCCTGCTCTGGTTCTTCCACAGGTTGTGGGAATGTTAACACAGGGACTATTAGTGCTCCATTCTGCATCGGCCAATTTTCTGGAAAATCACCTAGGATCGTGTGGATCACCTTCTTCCTTCTTTCCACCACTGGAGACTGGGACTGAGTTTCTTCTGCTCTTTTCAAAGGTTCTGGGCACTTCTTCAGGTGGTCTCTGGACACCGTAGCTGTAGTTCGTCCATCGTCTTTGCTAATCAAACAAGTCTTCTGATTATCGAAATTGGACGGCTGTATCACATACGGCTCTTTCTCCCACTGGTCTTCCAACTTGTGTTGTTTCCTCTTTCTTTTTAATACAATTTCACCAGGGGCGAAGCGGGCTGCCTTAGCTTGCTTATTAAAATTCCTCTCTTGCCGCTCCCGGGTCTGATCCAAACTTTCTTCAACGTACATCTGGATCTGTTTGTACAGAGCTTGGCGACGTGAGTCCCAATCTTCTCCAGATGCGTAAGTTTCAGGCAACTCTACCTCCATCTCTAGATCTACCGGGAGTCTTCCAGGCGGGCTCTCATCAGGTAGGCTGGGGTACACTTGGTCAATCCTACTGGAATGTTATTATAAATGTCAACCAAATCTGGCAGCTCTTCGGGCCACCGATTCCGTTCTTCAAGAGGGAGGGTTTTCAGCAAATTAATTACCAGATGATTCATCTTCTCGCACATCCCATTTGTCTGTGCGTGGTAAGGTGTGGTGCGGATCTTCTTGCACCCATATAGGCTGCAGAACTCTTGAAAAATCTCGGCTTCAAACGCAGGACCCTGGTCCGTCAAAACTCGGTCGGGATACCCATGCGGCCTACAGAAATGGGCCTGGAACACCTTTGCTGCTGTGTTGGCAGTCAAATCCTTCACGGGCACCACCACCAGGAAGCAGGAGTAGTGATCAACTATCGTGAGCGCATACGTGTACACACATATGCTGGAGGTCAATTTAACATGGTCCAGAGCCACAATCTCTAGAGGTTGTTTAGTGTCAGTCGGTTGGAGGGGTGCACACTGGCTAGTGCCATCTCGTCTTCTCAAGGCGCAGGGACTGCAATTTCTACACCAGGCTTCTATGGAGTCTCTCATTCCTATCCAGTAGAAACGGCTTCTCAGCAACATCTCCAGCTTCTTCCACCCGAAGTGCCCGGCTCCGTCATGATATGCCTCCAGCACCACTGGGACATTTGACTTAAGCCTGCTTTACACGGGACAACTGATCGTGCAATTTCACGATCGATCGTACCCGCCCCCGTCATTTGTGCGTCACGGGCAAATCGCTGCCCGTGTCACACAAAGTTGTGAAACCCGTGTCACACGTACTTACCTGCTGAGCGACCTCACTGTGGGGGGCGAACGTCCACTTCCTGAATGGGGAGGGACATTCGGCGTAACAGCGACGTCACACAGCCGCCGGCCAATAGAAGCGGAGGGGCAGAGATGAGCGGGATGTAAACATCCCGCCCACCTCCTTCCCTCCACATAGCCGGCGGGAGCCGCGGGAAGCAGGTAAGCGATGCACGGAGCAACGTGTGATACCACGGAAACGATGAACAACCGGCGCCATGTTTCATAAACGATTTTATGAAACCTAGCGACGAGTACACGACTCACGATTTTTGAGTGATACTGCGTCGCTAGGAGGTGTCACACAGGCCGACGTCGCAAGCGACACCGGATGTGCGTCACATGACCGTGACCCCGATGATCTATCGCACGATAGATCGTCTCGTGTAAAGCAGCCTTTAGGGACCACGATCTGGCAGATTCTCTCATGAGTCTTGGGGTTGGTCCGACTTCTGCACAATTTACCTTGATGCAGGTAAAGCCGACTCCGATCTTGCCACAACTTCTTGGCCTCTTCTGGAGCGACTGGTCCAAGACGGGCATCAGGTCTGGTCAGCAGTACTTTGACTAACTTAATCGCTGGGTCTCGATCCTGAGCCTCCAGCCAGCCATTGTGGGGCAACGGATTACAGGTCATCTCTTGTTGTCGGGTACTGGATCTGGATTGTTCCTCCCATGGAGGCTGGTGGAACGCAGGTAGCTCGACCTCTTCCAGGTCCTCTTCATTACCACCATCATTGGACAAGTGAGGCATCCGGGATAGGGCGTCTGCATTAGTGTTCTTATGGCTAGTCCTGTACTTAATAACGAAATCGTAGTTGGCCAGTCGTGCGACCCATCGTTGCTCCAAAGCCCCCAACTTTGCTGTATCCAAATGAGTCAATGGATTATTATCAGTGTACAACGTGAACTTAGCAGCAGCGAGGTAATGTTTGAACTGTACAGTTACCGCCAAGACAAGTGCCAGAAATTCCAATTAGAAGCAGCTATAATTCTCTGGATTTCTTTCCGTAGGTCTTAGCTTCCGGCTGGCATAAGCAATCACCTTTTCTTTGCCCTTCTGTACTTGGGACAAAACGGCTCCCAGCCCTACATTGCTGGCATCAGTGTACAACACGAAGGGGAGGCCATAATCGGGATGAGCCAAGATTTCTTCCCCTGTTAGGGCGGACTTCATCCTCTTGAAAGAATCTTCTTGTTCCGCGCCCCATTTGAACGGAGGCCCCAAGGATTTACCGTGTGCAGCCTGGCCCACCAGGAGATTCTGCAAGGGGGCCGCCATTTGGGTATACCCCTTCACGAACCTCCGGTAGTACACCATCAGGCCTAGGAACTGTTGCACTTCTCTGACTGTAGTGGGCCGTGGCCAATTCTGGATGGCTGCGATCTTTTCGGGGTCCGGGGCCACACCTTCAGCACTCACCACATGCCCCAAGTACTGCACCTTCGGTTTCAACAAGTGACACTTGGACGGCTTGAGCTTCATTCCGTACAAGGAACAGAGCCTCAAACACCTCGGCCAGATGCTCCAAGTGTGCTTCGTAGGTCTTGCAGTAAACAATAACGTCGTCCAGATACAGCAAGACGGTTTCAAAGTTACAATGGCCCAAACAGCACTCCATTAACCTCTGGAATGTCCCGGATGTATTGCACAGCTCGAATGGCATACTATTAAACTCACATAGATCCATCGGGGTAGCAAAGGCGATCTTCTCCTGGTCTTCCTCGGCAACTGCAACCTGCCAGTACCCGCTGGTAAGGTCAAGGGTGGAAAAGTACGTTGGGACTTTAGAGCGGCTAATGACTCCTCAATGCGGGGCAGAGGGTAGGCATCTTTATGGGTAATCTTGTTAATCTGGTGGTAATCTACGCACATCCTCATGGTCTCATCCTTCTTCTTTACCAGCACCAGTGGGGCGGCCCACGGACTGCAGCTATCACGGATCACTCCTGCTTCTTTCATACTTCTGAGCATGTCCTTGGCACATTGATAATGGGCAGGTGGTATAGGCCTGTACCTTTCTTTGATAGGTGGGTGCGTGCCAGTGGGTATGTGCTGTTGTACCCCCTTAATTCACCCAAAATCCAATGGGTGCTTGCTAAAGACCTGCTCATATTCCTTGACCACCCTGTAGACCCCTTGTTTGTGATGTGCGGGTGTAGAGTCGGTGCCCACATGTAGCTCCTTACACCCCTTCCCTACTGGACCCTGGGGATCAGCGCCAGGATGTTGACTTTGCTCGCCTGAAGACCCTGTTGCATGAATGTCATCTGCATTTACTGTAAACAGCTTGGCTATGATGGCATAGAGGGGCAATGTGGCCTCCTCTTCCCCATAGTTTAGCACGCGCACGGGCACCCTCCCCTTCTGGACATCCACTACCCATCTGGCCGTGAACACAGTGGGCCAATGTTCTGAGTGTAGGGGTTCTACCACTGCTTGGTAACCCTGTCCCCGGGAGTCTATAGCTGCTCTGCACCATATCAACATTTCACTTTGTGGGGCACTACTAGGGGGGTTGCATCCATTACCCGTACACCACCTATCTCACCTCCAGAGAGATTTACCTGTTGTCGCTGCAGGAGAGCTCGGATCTCACGTTGCAGGACCCTCTGTCGCCCTGCTCCTTCAGTCTCAGACAGCTGTTGAAGCAAAAACAACACTTCATCCATGCAATTCTCAATGACATTTGTTCCTAAAATGATCTTCGGGTTCCGATCACTAGGGTCATTTTGTAATACTATCAGGCCTTGTCTGACTAATTCTACTCGGCCCACTTTTACAGTCACCTCCTTGAACCCAATTTGAGTCACAGGTAACCCGTTGACAGCATAGATGGTCAAACCGTCGTCTGGGGCATCAAGTCATCATCAAGTCAGAACTTCTTATAGAGTACATAAGGGATAGTTGTTACCTGTGAGCCGGTGTCAAGAAGTGCAGAGGTAGGGATCCCATCCAATGTAATAGAGACGATGGGCCGTCCCCTGACATACCGCTCTCTCCAGTCTGCTGGGCCTTGGCAATTTATTCCTGTGGATTGGCCCTTGGCCCCAGGGGCTGCCCGTTTGAAGGACAGCTTCGTGCGTAGTGGCCGGTCTTGTTACATTTATAACAAACAGGTGGATCATACCGGTCACCGCCTCGTTCTCTGTACGCTGAGGTCCGCTTTCTCATCGAGGGGACGTCCTCTGGGCAATCCGCCAGTTGGATCTCTCTCGACGGGATGGTCTTTGACTTCAGTTGCATGGCTTCCAAAATCCAGGCGACATCCTTAGTTGTTGCACTTGGGTAGATAAATCGGGTACTACTCTCCCAGTTGCTGTTAAGGGAGTCGTTGCAGGCAGGGCCAGGGCAGAGGGCTTTACTTGTGCTGGGGAGGCATCGGCCTGCCAAGCCAGGAGTGGGGAGTCAGGAGCCTCTGGGGGCTGTAGGGCCTTGATTGCCCGTTCTTTCAGGATAGCAAAGTGCAAAGCAGGGTGCTCCAAAGCCCATAGCCGGAGCTGCTTGCGGTCCTCCACCGACCCGAGGCCTTTTAGGAACTGCTCCACTAGCATCTTGTTCCCTTCCGGCTCTCCGATATCGTTGGTCAGTCTCAGGGTCCGCAGCGCTGCTTGCAATCTCAAGGCGTAATCTCGGATGTTATTGTACTGCCCCGCGCTCGGCTGCAGCCGAGCCGCTCGGATCCGGACTCGTTTGTCGGTGGCTCGAGCGCCTCCGGACCGGGAGTTACTTCGCTCTGAAAGGGGCTGGCGCTCTAAAGGGGGTTTAGGGTTACGGCTGGGGCCATGGTGTTTGTTGTTAGAGTTCGTGACGCCACCCACGGGTTGTGCTGAATGTGGACACCACCGCTGCTGTTCACTAGGCACCCGGGGGAGATGTTGTGCAGCTTTGGTGTTAACCCCTCCGTGGGCAGGGGAGATGGCCCCTGGACCCGTTTGGTGTGAGGTAACGGTGCTTGGCGGTGCAGGGCAATGCGTGGCCTGAGGGCACAGTTGTACTCACTATTACAGATGCACAAGAGTCTCTGGTAAACCAAAAAGATGGTGGTCGGTGCCCGCAGCCGGCTGCGTCTGGTCCCCCAGGCGGGTTGGTGGTCTCCGCCTTTCTCCTGCACCTTCTGTGTAGCTATGGACAACCCGTGCTTCAGCAACGGGAGCCCGCTCCCCGGGATTATGTGTCGGGAGAGCCCGTTTGCCCGCAGACGCTGGCCCTTTGGATCTCTTAGCCTGAGCGGTGGCTTTTTATCCCTTTTCGGTGGGCTGTTGTCTTCAGTCGGGACTTGGGTGGGAAAGGACCTAAAGTCCAGACCTCAATCAGTTAATTAACGGGATCCGGTAGTTTCGGGACCGCGTTGCAGGGTCTGAGTACCCCCCTTTGTGCTCCAGTTTCCAGTCGGTTCCCCGGTTCGGTACCGGCAGGCCACTACCCTGTCCCGGTCCCTTATAGTTCCACCGAGCCATCTTCCCGACTCCTGCAGGCTGAGGCCACCATCTGCCTCCTAGCCAGAGGTGACTGGGCTCCGACCCAGAGACCCGGAGTTAGGCGGGCTTTGCACGTTGCGACATCGCAAGCCGATGCTGCGATGTCGCACGCGATAGTCCCCGCCCCCGTCGCGGGTACGATATCTTGTGATAGCTGGCGTAGCGAAAATTATCGCTATGCCAGCTTCACATGCACTCACCTGCCCTGCAACCGTCGCTCTGGCCGGCGACCCACCTCCTTCCTAAGGGGGCGGGTCGTGCGGCGTCATAGCGACGTCACACGGCAGGCGGCAAATAGCGGCGGAGGGATGGAGATAAGCAGGATGTAAACATCCCGCCCACCTCCTTCCTTCCGCATAGCCGCCGGCGGCAGGTAAGGTGATGTTCCTCGCTCCTGCGGCGTAACACACAGCGATGTGTGCTGCCGCAGGAACGAGGAACAACATCGTACCTGTCGCGGCAGCGTAATTATAGAAAAGTCGGAGCCTGCACCGATGATACGATAACGACACTTTTGAGCTCGTTAATCGTATCATCTAGAATTTACACACAACGATGTCGAAAGTGACGCCGGATGTGCGTCACTTTCGATTTGACCCCACCAACATCGCACGTGCGATGTTGCAACGTGCAAAGCCGCCCTTAGACTGGGGCAAACTTGGGCACAGGTCTGCCTCTGCACTTGTACTTCACTCCTCCACTCCTCAAACTAATCTAACTGTTTTTCCTGCCTCAGGAGCTGTGAACTCCTCGGTGGGTGTGGCCAACCGCCTGGCTTTACCCCCCTGGTGTTGTTATGGACAAGATTATGAATTATTATGAGTATATAAGAGTTACATGGAGATATCCATAAAGAACAGGATTTAAGATGGTGTTTGAACTGTACCACACTTTTGTCTTGGCATAAGACTCAGACAGACAGTCTGGGCTATTCTTGTGACAAGTGAATCATGCTGACATTGCCTAATATAAATGAGGAACCAAGCACATTACAGTAAATTGTATATCACAGAATAAGCTGTTCTACTTTATCCAATAGGAGACGTGTTACGTATTCTTGGCACCTAGCCAATAAGCCCGGTTATATATATTTGTACAACTTCCGGAATAAAGCAGTCTTACTTTCTATTCATATCTGAGCACGTCTCTGGTGTGGGTGAAAGAGAGTGGAATGCATGCTACCACGAGTGACTCATAATTTGGACTGCAGACAGTTTAAGAGGGATGCATGACTGAATGGCATCAACCTAAATTAAGGCCTTACCAGTGTGAACATCAAATCCTGAGGGAGGTGACTAGGGTTTTAAGGGTGGCTAATGACACCTTTTTAGGGCATGGGTGTTTGTGCAAGGGCCTACCTGTGACTATCTGGCTAGTCCAGGGCGTCACATTCCCCCTTGGTTTAATACAGACCGTCCGCGGGCTGTCCGACCACCAGCGGTTTATTTTTGTTGTAACTGCAAAAGATAAACGGGAAAAACAGATACAAGTATAATAACATTATTTACATTATAAGCAAGTGTGGAAATCATCCCTTACGGGGGGCATGTTACTTTAACGTTGCAAACATAAAACATTTTTATTAAATGGGAACGGGTCCTTTCATTTGCCCACCCAAGCAAACCTACCCCTTGGTGCTGCCTCTAAGAACAGGTCAGCACCCCTCTTCCCTAGTCCAGGAATCGGGTCCGGGTCCGGGTATTGCCCACAACGGGCCGGGTACAAAGTTCCATACCCGGCAGTCTCTCAGAGGTCCCACGTCCAGGGGACCCCTGGACCCGGAGGGTTGTCACCGGTTGCCATGGTGACGGGACCTCGGCCGACTCTACAGCAGGCCCTTTGTCCAACCAGCCTCTCCGGAAACCGTAGACATGAAAGGTGTTCCAGGGGCTTTTTACAAAGCCCAAACGTTATTGGGTGGTCTGCAAGTTCTCGGCCTTGTCTATGTTTAAAACGGGACCGCGTTTCAGGGTCTGAGTACCCTCTTTGTGCTCCAGTTTCCAGTCGGTTCCCCGGTTCGGTACCGGCGGGCCACTATCCTGTCCCCGGTCCCTTACGGTTCCACCGAGCTGTCTTCCCGGCTCCTGCAAGCTGAGGCCACCGTCTGCCTCCTAGCCAGAGGTGACTGGGCTACGAGCCAGACACCCGGAGTTAGACTGGGGCAGACTTGGGCACAGTCTGCCTCTGCACTTGTACTTCACTCCTCCACTCCTCAAACTAATCTAACTGTTTGTCCTGCCTCAGGAGCTGTGAACTCCTCAGTGTTCATGGCCAACCACCTGGCTCTGCCCCCCTGGTGTGAACATCAAATCCTGAGGGAGGTGACTGGGGTTTTAAGGGTGGCTGATGACACCTTTTTAGGGCACGGGTGTTTGTGCAAGGGCCTACCTGTGACTACCTGGCTAGTCCAGGGCGTCACACTATCCTGGGGCCGTTGCTTGCAGCTGTAGAACCTCATTCTCAGCTCCGCTTCTGTGCGGGTTTCAAATGCAGCTCCCAGTCTCCTAAAAATGGTGGTCACTGATGTCCGGTCTGCTTCAGTCCACATCTCCACTTCTAGCTCGGCAGCATCGGTCAGCTGTCCCAGTACCACCGAGGCCCGCTGCCGCCCGTTTAAGGCATACATATCCAGACGTTACATATTTTCCTCTTAAATCCTTGCAGCGCATCTGATCGGCCGTCATACTGTGGGAGCCAGGCATACATACGGCAATGTTATCGGCATTATGGGGACAACTGCTTCAGGTCCCGGTGCCGCTGCCTCTTGTGACTGGAGCGGCATACGCTGCGCCATCATTACCCTGGTCGGGCGGAGGCAGCACCGCCACAATCCCATCGTCTGGAACCGACATCTCCGCGCGCCACCTTGGTCTTTTCGCAGCACTCCCTTGCTGACCGTGGCCCTCTGGGAACTTCCGGTTACGGCCTCACTGGGAAGACGAAGGGCGGGGCTTAGGCTTTGCACGCTTTCTTGGGGAAGATGGCGTTTTGGCGCGAAAAAATGCCAGAAAATGGCAGAATTGGCGGGAAACAGAATCTTGACTCGCAGTTTTCGGCTTTTAAGGCGCACGTTACCAAGGTAAGTGGGTCCTGCTCGTATCCTGTTCGTGACGCCAGGTTTTTCGAAAGTGTACCGCCCCCGTTACAGCGGCCGAGCCGCTCGGATCCAGAGCCGCGGTGGCTCAAGGGGTCTCCGGACCCGGGGGTTCGCGCGGACACTTGAATTAAAGAAGAGAGGGGGAGATATGTACAGGGGAGATGTGTAAGCTCGTGATGCCACCCACGGTGCGTGGTAATGGGGGAGACCACTGCTACTGTTGGGGAGCCCGGTGGCGATGGTGGAGCAGCAGGATGTTTAACCCCTCCGTGGGTAGGGGGTTTGTGCCCCGGGGCCCGTTGGATTGTTGGTGATTGGGGTGCCATTGAGTAGAGGAAAAGGGGGCTTTCAGTGTACTCACTCAGTCCAGGAATGATAACACAGACAGCTTGTAAACCAGAATTCTGAGCACCACTGCAGCTTGGAGGGAGCACGCTTGGGTCCGTGCCCTTGGTGTTGCTGTAAGCCTGTGGCCTTTCCTTGGCACTTGATTTCCTCTAGTTGGACAGTTAAGCCTGCTTTACATGTTACGATTTCGCATACGATATCGTATGCGATCTTAACCGCCCCCATCGTATGTGCGGTACATTCAATTTGTTGAATGTGCCGCACAAACGATTAACCCCCATCACACTTCGAACGTCCACTTCCTGGAGTGGGAGGGACGTTCGGCGTCACATCGACGTCACGTGGCATCCGGCCAATAGAAGCGGAGGGGCTGAGATGAACGGTACGTAAATATCCCGCCCACCTCCTTCCTTCCGCATTGCTGGCCGGGAGCAGCTGGACGCAGGTAAGATCTGTTCATCGTTCATCATGTGCTACCCCGGGTACGATGAACAATCTGACGTTCAATTTTTAGGAATTGAACGACATGCATGCGATGAACGTTTTAAGGTTCAATCGCAATCGCACGTACCTGTCACACACTACAATGTACCTTACGATGCCGGATGTGCGTCACTTACGACGTGACCCCGCCGACACATCATAAGATATATTGTAGTGTGTAAAGCGGGCTTAAAGCATAAAACTTTTCGGATCCCGCTCACCCGTATGGCTAACGGAGTGAGCTTGCTCTCAGGGTTCACGCGTAGGATTTTTTTGGACTGTATTGGGAAAGTCCTATCCCATCGGTGTGCTAGTACCCCGGTTTTGGAGTGGGTTGGGGATGAATCTTGAAGTCTTCACCACTGTCTGGCAAATTACCTGAACGCGTGAAGCTACTTCCCGGCCTAGGGTCCACATACCTCGTCATGCCCTGGCCCCTGCTCGGTGATGGCTCAAGGCCGCCGGCTGCCCTCCTCGGCAGCCCGTGCCCCTTGACATGTTCCCCTGCGACCGGGGTTCCAGCTCCTACCAGGCCCAGACCAACGTCTGCCACCTAGTAACTTCAGGAGCCCTGCTCCAGGCCGGTGACCTCTCCCTCTCAGAGAGTCACCTCCACCTCCTTCTCCTTCCACTTCCGTTTCACACTTTCTTCTAAGTGTCACTTTCTCACTTTCTCCTCACCAACACCCTATCTGGGCGACCCTATTCCCTTCAGGCCCCCCAATGGTGTGTCTGGTGGGTACGGTATAAAGTGTTTCTAGGATTTTGATTGGCTAAGCTGTTAGCAACTCCAAAGGACCAGGATCCATAACGAAGGAGGAGTGGATACTGTGGAGAGGGGCAGATTGCACAACACCCTGTGACGACCTGATAGGCCAGGGCGTCAGATATGCTTTTTAGGGTTAATTGGGCAGTTCACGTCTCCACCCACATGCAGCCATAAACAGATCACTTCTGGGGGAGGATGGGTTTTTCCATTTTTTTTTTTGCTTGTGCACACTACATCCGATCATTCTGTTGTTACCCCCAGTGCAAGCCGATCAAACCCTGCAGGTGACTCACACTGGGTTGAGCACCGAGCGTACCCGAGTACCGCGATACTCCAAGAGTGGTTTACATTCATAAAGCCCCCGAACTCTGAACTCGAACTTAGTTTTCTTGGAAAAGTCGGAGTTTATACTGATAGCCAAAATTCAGTTTCACTCATCTCTAGTGGTATTTTTGCATCAATGGAGTTGAGTGAGGAATTGTTTTTTTCTTGATGAGCCAACATTTTCATTGATGCCATTCTAGGTACAATATGAATAATTGATCACTTTTCATTGTATTTATATGGCTATAAAATGATATCTCACCTCCCATATCTGAATTAATTTTCCATATCATCTGCTCATCTCCTTCCCATTCAGGTCCTTATAATATCAAATCCTCTCAGTGGTGATCTTCTATATAACAGAATTCTCCTGATTGCCCCGTGAAGGATGGATATGGACAGGGACAAGATGGCGGAGAGGATATTACACCTCACCCTAGAAATCCTCTTCCGGCTTACTGGAGAGGTGAGAGATTCTGATGACGTCACATTACATCATCCTTATCTATGGGAATAACAGATGGACAGAACTGGAGAGGTGAGGACTCTGGAAATGTCTGTAGTGAGATTTATTACTGTGTCTCTCCATAACCAGGATTACACAGTAGTGAAGAAGACCTCTAGTGAGCGCTGTCAGAACCCTGTGTCTGAGGGATGGGGAAGACCCCTGAGCCCAATCACGGGGCCTCCACCTCACCCCCCGATACATGAGGACATCAATGACCAGAAGATCCTAGAACTCACCTACAAGATGATTGAGCTGCTGACTGGAGAGGTGACACTGCTGGGAATGCTGGGACATTATACAGTAACGCTATGGAGGGATCGGGGGTGACGGTATCATTGTATGTGTCAGGTTCCTATAAGGTGTCAGGACGTCACCGTCTATTTCTCCATGGAGGAGTGGGAGTATTTAGAAGGACACAAAGATCTGTACAAGGACGTCATGATGGAGAGTCCCCAGCCCCTCACATCACCAGGTAATAGACAGGACTAAATACACACGGCCTATAATTATCTGTATGTAAGGAATGAATTCAGTCCCTGTATGTGTCTCCTCCAGTTCTATCCAGTAAGAGGACAACACCAGAGAGATGTCCCCGTCCTCTTCTCCCACAGGACTGTAAACAAGAAGATCCCGATGTTCCTCAGGATGTGTTTCCTCCAGTTCTATCCAGTAAGAGATATCTACTCATGTACTTTCTGCACTAATTTTGTGTTTACATTTTTAGACTTTCTGCTCTGGGGTTTTTTTAGCTGTATTTTCTTTTCTTCTTCTGCTTCTTCTGCTGTTTGTTTCTAGTGCCTTCTCTATGTTGTTATGAAGGCAACTCAAAGACCTGCAGAGGGTTCACGAATACTCTGTTTCCCCAAAAATACGACCTACACCAAAAATAAACCCTAGCATGATTTTATGGGATTTTTGGAGAATGAAATATAAGCCCTACTCCAAAAATAAGCCCTAGTTACAGTCAGGGCCAGCGTTAGGAGGAGTTAAACTGCGCAGTTTCTCAGGAACCCAACTCTCTTCGGGTCCCCATCAGTTGTATTCTAAGGTTGATTGTTTAAGGACCTTTGATGACTTCAAAGTTATGTGACATGATGTAACCAAAGGTCTCATCATTGCAGGAGTCTAAATTGAACAGAATAAAGGCTGGCATGCAGGACTGGTATTAATGGAAAGGGAGAGCAAACTGGACAATTTCACAGAACCCCCATTCTACTAGGTCCCCCAGTGTTTATATACCGATTATAGGACTGCTTAAGGACCTTTTTAACATCACATCATGTGATATAAGGTCTCTTAATTACAGAAGTCTAAAAATAAAGAGGCGATAGGCTGGTGTGTGTGTGTGTGTGTGTGTGTGTGTGTGTGTTCATGCAAATTTTAACCAGCTTTGCCAAAATAGGCAGAGTTACAGCCGCACACTGAAATGCAAAGGTTTACAACTACCAAAAAAGATGTAATTAAATTATTGCTTTAGAGAGTGTGAATTACTGGCAAACTACCCTGGAAGGAATGGAGACACCTACAGAAGGAGATTTTACACCCTGATTCATCAAAGCAATTATGGCATAAACCACTTTGAAATTTCTCAAAAAAATGTGTGCAGCACGAAGTTTTAAAAAAAATTGTGCAACTTTTGGAGGTTTCACGCCAATTGTAACCAGCTTTGTCAAAATGGGCAGAGCTTGGCCAGAAGAAGGGTGTGATGCCACCGCTTCTCTAATTCATAACAAAATGCAGTGTTCCCTATGCCAGAAATCTCACTCCAATCCATGATGTAATTTTTCAGTGTCCATCGCCAGTCTTGATGAGTTGGAGCTCTAATGTTTATCTGCATAGACCGCAAGAACCTGCTACCGGATTGGTTACAAAGCCTAAGGATGGGGGGGGGGAGTGGCCGGCTGCAGAGTGATGAGGAAGTGAAAATCCTCTCTGTGTTTCACTCAGCAAAGCTACAAAATACAGCAACTTGGATGGACCTTAGCCTTTATTGAACGAAGGAGAGCACAAGAGGACTCCGTCTGGATCATTTCAGTACCAAAATTACCTAAATCGGGCTCTCCTAGCCTGAGATATCACAGATTATAGCAGGCACTATCACAGCACAGAGGGACCGAGGAACAGTGGACACAACAAGCACTGGTGAGTGCATATAAACCTGGGCCAGGGGTGCACAGTTTATCACACTAGGCCTGATTCAGGGGATATAACTGTTAACACAGTGGGAGACATAACTGGGCTGAGCAGGAGCCTTTTCCCCACAGCTCCATCCCTCCCCCTCCACTTCTCTCAGACTGCAAGGGACAGAATCTCTGCAGCATTGCATATGCTAATTAACCCCTGTGGTGAAGTTGCTAATTCTTGCTGGAGCTGAACTTTAACAACAAATAAATCAACAAGCCACTAAGTGGTGAAGGCAGTGCTGCCCTGACTTTATATCACCCTGTAAATAGGAGATTCTCCTATATAATAAACTATACAGCTGCTTTTAAAACGTATTCTACTGCAAAGCAACCCTGTGCAGCATTCAGCCTGCAACTCACTGTATAATACCTTACTGTGACAAAGGTCTTGCTGACAACTATTTGTGAGATCAGCAAACCACCATAAACAAGGATTAATAACAGATTCAAGTTAAAAACAACTACCCAAGGAGAGCTGCTAGACCCCTAAACAGCTTGTCTATAGCCTATTCAACAACAAAGCCCTGACAAGTGCATATTCCTTATAAGGTTAACAAATAACAGACATTTCTGCATATTCCCATAAGGTTGTAGTTAATCAGAGGTCTCAGCTACTGAACCGTCAAGACTAAAATAAACATTGCTAACAATAGTCAAATACTATAACTGTAATTATTTACACCAGCACAAAATGTCAAAACCTACTCCAACTACAAATACCAAAATGGAAAGAAGTACTCAAGAAACCAGACAGAACACTACTAAATACTCACAGAACCCATCTTCACAATCAAGCAGCAAATCTGCACCACAAAAGGAGAAAAATATGGTATCACTAGTCACTCAACTCCATGACACTGCAAGAAGCATTAGCTCTCCCAATGTGTCTCAACATATCAAGACAGACTCAGTTTCTGGCTATACAGACAGTGATTTTCCTGCTCTAAAAAGAGATTTAGAAGATAGCACAATGGACATCACATACCAAACTCAAAAAAGAAAGGAACCCGATTCGGACAGATCAAGGATAGCTAACCCCCATTCGGATGGCGAATATAAATCAGATTCAGAGTCATCCCCAACACAGAGCCCAGCAAAAAACAAGAGCAGAATGGAACATTCAGATGACAATAACGGCAATTCAATAAATCATGCCATCAACTTTGAAGATATTGCTTCGTCTGATAAAAACGCCTCTGAAAATTTTGTGAAAAGCGCAATGGCAACAATGTTCGAAAAATTTAATATTCTGTTTCAGAATCAAACCAAGATTTTGCAAGCCATTATTGACTCTAACAACAACAGGTTCTCAGAGCATGAAGATAGAATAAAAAAATTAGAGGATAACAGCCACTCAGCAGACTTGGAGCAAGCAACAATCAAGAACGAAATCCGCCAATTAAGAGCCAAGGTTGCGGATATGGAAGATCGAAATTGTAGAAACAATGTCAAGATAAGAGGCATCCCAGAATCCGTCCCCCCGAAAGGACTTTCCGAATTCTTGAAAAACATCATACGTGCTGTATTACCTTCTGTTGCAGAATCAGAACTTATTATCGACAGAATACACAGACTCCCGAGACCCAGACATATTTCCGAGGAAACTCCAAGGGATACCATAGCAAGAATCCATTTTTTCCATATAAAGGAGGAGTTTATGCAAAAATTAAGAAAAATAAAAAATCTCCCTAAGCCCTTTGAGCTAATAAAAGTATTCACTGACCTCTCCAAAGAGACCATGGCAATGCGCAAATCTTTCAATTTAACCACTAGCTTCTGCCGGGATAATGGAATCCAGTACAGATGGGGCTTTCCCACTAAATTATTGATCTCATTCAGAGGGAAAATAGTACCCATTACAACTCCTGAAGATGGCCACCGCTTTGTCAGCTCCCTTGAGGAACGAAAAGCCCCTCACCCAGATCCACGACGTAGACCAACATAGACTTGGCCCTGAAAAATCCTTTGATTTATTTTGATGGGCCTGTTATTTTCTTCTCAAGAGATCTTGTGCTTTAAAGAGATAATACAAGATTATCTATTCATGTTATGGTTATAATGGAAAAGTTATACATGTCTTTCCCAATTTTCACATGATGAGTGACTCACGGTAACATAATTTGTTGTTTCATTTTATATATAACCTTTTATTTTTCACAAAACTACAATTAGTACTTGGAGATAAAGTACTATATTAAAGTCTTTACAGCAATTGACTAGTGCCTCAAGAGGGAAATGTCTGACCAAAAGGCATTCCCCGGAGATTTATTTGTTGGAACAATATTTTTTTTCTTGTTTTTCTGTTATTTGAGTATCTTATAGGTAAAGACAGTGAACGACAAGATACAGAATTAAGAACCCTTAAATTTTGAATAAAGTATCTGAAGTAAGATACTTTAGAAAATTACTGTTTGTTTACAGATATTTACAAATTGTAGCAGATTTTGATAAGCGTTCGCATTGTACTAGTACTGGTATACAATACAGAAATGTATCTTTTATATTAGGTCAGCTAAAAACCTTGGTAACCCATTTCAACACTTAATGGATAACAGGTAAATATAATTAAACCCCAAAACAACTGTAACCCAAAATGGACATAAACATTCTATCCCTAAATGTTAAAGGTATGAACAGCCCTAATAGAAGATTCATGATTTGGAAGGAAATCAAAAATTTTAAAGCAAATATAATCTGTCTTCAAGAAACAAGACTGGCCAGAAACAATCACCCTAAATTTGAAAATAAGAATTATACTAATATTTTCAAAGCCCTTAATGAAAAAAAGAAAGCAGGAGTTATTACGATAATCAGTAACTCAACTAGGTTCTCCTTGATATCTGAAATACAAGACCCTGAAGGACGGTACCTTATCCTTATTGGTAAAATTAATGACCACCTATGCACTATCGTAAATGTATATGCCCCAAACAGTGGCCAGATTACTTTCCTTAATAATCTAATGGAAAAAATTCAGAAGCACAAACAAGGAGATCTCTTTTTAATAGGCGATTTTAACTTGATACCTGATATTAAGATGGACTCGACAGCAAATCCCAGACAACATCACCCATCATTATACAAATGGCTTCAAACTCATGAACTGTTGGACACCTTCAGATGTCTTAACACCACATCTAAGGAATATACCTTCTACTCATTAGCCCACAAAACCTTTTCTAGAATAGATTTACTTTTAACTGAATCCCTCTCAATCTCCAGAGTAACTAAAATAGAAATTAAGGACAAAACTTTCTCAGACCACTCTCCCTTATTCTGCACAATTAAAGTAGGCCCTCCAGACAGATTAAATTTCACCTGGAAAAATAACCCGGCAATTTTCCAACACCCAAACTTTCAACAAGAAATTGAAAAATCTTTAAAAAATTATTTCTCCGAAAACGCCTCTGAAACTATGAACCCTTTTTCAGTTTGGAATGCCAACAAGGCGGTGCAAAGAGGCATATTGATTCAAATTTCTTCAAGACTGAAAAAACAAAGGAATTCAGATCTGTCTAAAATACAAGAAAAAATAAAAGAAAAAGAAAGAGAACAGCAAAGACTACCCCAGCCCAGCCAACAAATACATGTCGATATTATAAAATTGCGTATACAGCTGAGAGACTTACTTCTGGCTGACTATGATAAATATGTGAGAATATTAAATACAAACCATTATACATCAGTTAACAAACCAACTAAATATATGGCACGTAGAATTAAACAAAAAAGAATTAGGAATAGGATACACAAGATAAAACACCCAGATGGCCATTATTATATCCATCCAAAAGACATCGTAGAAGCATTTGCGAGTAATTTCAAAAAACTATATAACCTCAATTCCACTCCTTCTGACCAGAATGATAACCTCAACAAAATGAATAACTTCTTGGACAAAATCCATCTTCCTAAACTAAATGAGCATCAGCTAAATATTTTAAATCGTCCATTTACTGACTCTGAAATTTTACAAACAATTAAAAACCTAAAAATAAACAAGTCCCCAGGCCCAGATGGGTTTTCCAATGAATTTTACAAGACTTTTTCCCAATTACTTGTACCTCACCTCTGTAAAATTTTTAATCACGCAGCTTCCACCAGAGAATTCCCTGCAGAAATGCTCCAGGCAAATATAACCCTCATCCCTAAACCAAATAGTGACCCTGAATTAGTGACTAGTTATAGACCCATCTCTCTAATTAATACAGATGTAAAAATTTATTCAAAAATATTAGCCGAAAGATTAAAAGAAATTCTCCCATCATTGATCCATCAAGACCAACTAGGATTTGTTAAAAATAGGCAAGCATCAGACGGTACTAGAAGATTACTAAACATTCTTGAATACGCTAAAAAATCTAGAACACCCACCCTACTTTTATCGCTTGACGCTGAGAAAGCATTTGATAGAGTGGGGTGGGAATTCTTGGAAAACACCCTGAAAAAATTTGGCTTTGACAACACATCCATTAACGCCATCATGGCGCTATATTCCTGCCCCTCAGTCACAATTAAATCAGATAACCACTCTTCAAAAACTTTTATGATAACCAATGCAACTCGTCAGGGATGTCCTTTATCACCGCTACTTTTTGCCCTGATTATGGAACCTTTGGCAGAATGTGTCAGGTCAAATGAAAAAATTAAAGGTATTTCCATAGGGAAAGAAAACTTTAAAATAAGTCTTTTTGCGGACGATGTAATTATGACTCTTAGCGACCCAGTAAACTCCATCAATGAAATAAACAACATTTTGAAAGAATTCTCCATTGTTTCAAACTTTAAAATTAATGAGAAAAAGTCAAAAATGCTAGCTCTTAACCTCATCCCAACAGCACAAGAAAATCTTAGAAATAATGTTAATTATGAATGGGTTACAGACGCTATTGAATACTTAGGTATTACTTTCACAAAAGATATTAAAAGCACCTTAATCCTCAACATGAATAAACTCTTATCTCAGATTGAAAAAGACTTTGCAACATACAACAAAACCGAAACGACTTGGCTTGGTAGAATATTGGTAGCTAAGATGTTTATTCTACCCAAAATTTTATATACAATTAGATGTCTACCTATCATCATCCCAGACGAATTCCTAGTCAAATTGCAAAAATTGATCAACAAATATGTCTGGAATAATAGTAAAGCAAGGGTGGCCAAAAATACATTATTCAAAAATAAAATTAATGGAGGATACGGCCTTCCTAATATACAAGCATATTATTACTCAAATTTATTAAAACAAACCAACAATTGGTTATTAAAAAATGAAAATACTCCAACTTGGGTTAACTTGGAACTAATATTATCAGGAAATAATTCTTTCCGCTCTCCTTTACTGGAACAGTTACTAAGCTTTGGAGGACGAAAATCAAATACCTATGATAGCAACACTATTAATGCTGCATTTACTTCCTGGGAAAAGATTTCAAGAATCTCCAAAGACAAAATGACTTTTGAAGTCTTTAAAAATACTGAGATAAAAAATATAGATTTGTCAAACAATACCGAGACAGTAGATAGATGGATCCAGTCAGGGATAAAATACATAAAAAATATATACGATGGTACAAACTTCACCTCATTCTTACAACTTAAACTACAAAACAATATACCAGATAAAGATCTTTACTTCTTCCTAGAAATAAGGAAAATCATCCGGAAACTTGTAGAACCCAAATGTAAAATAAACAAATTCATACTTAAATTGATAAACAACCCAAATAACAAACTAATATGGAGTCATAAGAACATCTATCATGCCTACAATTCTGAACTCCCCACAAGAAAAATTATACACATATCCAGTTGGGAAAAGGACTTGAAAGTAGAATTCACTCAAGACCAATGGGATAAAGCTCTTAAAAACACATACCTTTCCAATATCTGCGCTACATTACATGAAGCTTATTATAAGATTTATACCAGATGGTATTTCACTCCGGACAAAGTAGCTAAAATATTCCCAAGCCAAAAACCAACATGCTGGAGAGGTTGTGATACAAAAGGTGACATTGTTCATATTTTTTGGAGCTGTCCTAAAATCAGAAGCTTATGGCAGAAAGTGTCTAAAATAATAAATCTGATAATGCACTCAAAAATAAGTCTAACCCCACAATTAGCTCTCTTATCGATAGATTCGGATACAATAAACATAAAATACAGGGCCATCGTAATTCATATCCTTCTAGTTACCAAAATCGAATTGGCGGCACGTTGGAAATCCAATAAAATTCCAAATATTTACGATCTAATAGAAAAAATATCCCTTCATAAGTTCTATGAAGAGAAGCATGCCCTAATTAATAACTCTTGGAACAGATTTCATAAAAAATGGGACCCATGGACTGACTTTATTAACAACAATACATAAAATTTTAAATCTAATCTAGTTAAAATTCTTGTATAAACGTAATACACTATACTTATTTAATTAGTTTAACAAGAAAATTGTTTGTTTACATCTATCTCCTGACATATTATTTGAATATCATACTTTGTAAATACTTAATCCGACTGTATGTCATAGTTTTTACCAATGTTATTTGTTTGTTTCTCCTTTTGTATATGTCTACTGTATATTATTTGTTTGATATAGCATGAAGTAATGCTATACAGCACTTTGTTTTATTGTTTTTGTTAGAACTCTTTTATGTATAAACTTTGAAAACCTAATAAAAAATTATTGAATCACAAAGCCTAAGGATGGGCCATCAACGTTACAGTCCCGGAAAACCCTATTAGGCTATGTGCCCACGCTACAGGATTTACCGCGGATTTGCCGCGGATTTTGCCGCGGATTTACCGCGGATTTGCCGAAAATCTGCAGCAGCAGCACTTCCAAGCCATTTCAATGGCATTTTGGAAATGTTGTGCCCATGCTGCGGATTTTTCCGCTGCGGATTTGCCGCGGATTTTGATCCGGAAAAATCTGCAGCATGTCAATTGTTTGGTGCAGATTTGGTGCGGATTTTTGGTTTTGCATGGGGAAAAAAAGAAAAATGAAATCCGCGGCAAATCCGCGGTAAATCCGCGGCAAATCCGCGGCAAATCCGCGGGTGCGGATTTGCCGCGAAAGTCGCGGATTTTCAGGCAAAAAAATCCGCAGGGACATTCTAGCGTGGGCACATAGCCTTATACAGTGTGTCCACCCATATCCTGTCCACCGCCATTAACTTGAGAACGGCGGCAGCTTTAGGCATAAAAGTGTTTTCTGGGTATAGTAAACTAGCCATGCACTACGCAATGAAACCACCTATAGCGCCACCTGGTTGAAAACAACGGAGTTAGCATTTTTATTATGAAATTGGAACGAGATCGAGAAAAAAAGTGAATTACAAAGTTGTATGGCATACCTAGGCACCACTTCTAGCTGCCGCCGTTCTCAAGTTAATTGCGGTGAACAGGATATGTGTGGACACACTGTATATCTGGCATCTGTAACTATTTTATTTTCGTCTTCGAAAAAACCCTCGTTGAAATTGTCTATGTTGTGGATCAATGTAACAAGGAGATGTTTGCAGGGTATGCCAACTGTCATGGCGGCATCAGGATCTGTGGAAACTATACTCTGCCTGCTAACTTCTCTGATGTCTGTGAGCAGCGCAGGGAGATGCAGGTGTCAAACCACAGGCTTGGGCAGGCTAGTAAGAGTTATTCTCTGCTGAGCTGCTTGTTAATGTCTTTGATCACATGCTGTAAAGGGGAAAGTATCATTCGCTTCCCTTCTGTATATGCTGGCTGGACTATCTCATTAATGCCAACTAAAGGTTACCTATACTTGTCTGGTGAGGTGTTGTGATCGAGATGTACGGGTTATTGTTGTGTACTATTGCTGTAAGCTGTTGTGGTGTTAAGCCTTGTTGTCTTTTTGTTGCTGCCTTCCAGCTCTTGCTTTTCTCCTTAGTCTCTCACTGTTTATTTCTGTGACTTTGCAATGTGTCCTGTCTGTCTTAATCTGTGTTTCCCGTCTTTCTTAATCTGTGTTTCCATCATACTTCTGCCCATTCCTTTCCCGGGGGGATAACAGATTAGATCTCTTCAGGAGACTAGTAAGGCACGGGACTCTGGCATCTCCATCTTCAGGGGTAATTCAGTGGTTAGGAATAGGTTAGTGTCCCCTAGCGTGAGGGACAGTATAGGAGCCCCCTGTCCCTCATTATCCTGCAGTCACATTATGACAATCAATCAGATTATTTACTGTAGCACATTCCAGAGAACTGGTGCTAGAAATGGAAGATCCGCATTAACGAAGATGTAACTCTTAAGGCCGCTTTACACACAACGATATCGCTAGCAATCTCGTTAGCGATGTGACACGCCCAGATCATTGCTACGATTTGCCGAGATCGCTCATAGGTCGATTTTTAGCAGTCACACGTACCCATCTTACAAACGACGCTACATCGTTCAGCGATATATTGTTTGACTATTGCGGTCGTGTGGACACCGTCACACAGCATTCCTCCCAACAATTCCAACAATGACAGAGGCGTACAATTGTGTCCGCCTTATCAACCATGCCTGCCAAATCAGAACGCAGTTGGTACCACCAATCAGAGCAGAGGAGGCATGGAGCATTGCTCGTAACGACACGCCCGCGTCGCTGATGACGGACACACTAGCGATGTTGTTTGAAACGACGAACAATAGTTTGAAACTGAACGACGTGTCAACGATCAACTATTTTTGCTATTTTTAAGATCGTTCGGAGTCGCTCATAGGTGACACACGCAACGACGTCGCTAACGACGACAGAAGTACGTCACGAAAACCGTGACCCTGACGACATATCGTCAGATAAATCGTAGCGCGTAACGGGACCTGAAGATGTCAAAATTGGACAACAGATTCAGAATACATTTTTTCCTCATTTAATTTCTGATGTTATGGTTTAAAAAAATAAATGTGCTTTCAAGATATTAAAAACTAATAACATTGTATTTATTTTTAGGAGATTACTGTATTTTGAGTTCGTATGGAAATCTATTATCTTCAGAATTTGAAACTGACAATCAAAGTGTCAGACATGATACATATGAAGAGCATGCAGTTGTCCCAGATATATCTCCAGTCCTTCCTTGGAAAGCTCTATCATCTGATCTTTTCAAACAAGTCCAAAATTCTGATTCATTACAGAATTGTCAGCAAAATAAAAGTTACAGTAGGGATGTGGAATATGAAACTGCTCCTACAAGGGAGAAACCATTTTCATGTCCAGAGTGTGGAAAATGTTTTATTCAGAAATCACAACTTGTTAAGCACCAAATATCTCACACAGGGGAGAAGCCATTTTCATGTTCAGAATGTGGGAAAAGTTTTATTCGGAAATCAGCTCTGGTTAGACATCAAAGATCTCACACAGGGGATAAGCCATTTTCATGTTCAGAGTGTGGGAAATGTTTTATTTGGAATTCAGAACTTGTTGACCATCAAAGATATCACACAGGGGAGAAGCCATTTTCATGTTCAGAGTGTGGGAAATGTTTTAGTCAGAAATCACAACGTTTTCAGCATCAAAGATCTCACACAGGGAAGAAGCCATTTTCATGTTCAGAATGTGGGAAATGGTTTAGTCAGAAAGCACAACTTTTTCAGCATCAAAGATCTCACACAGGGGAGAAGCCATTTTCATGTTCAGAGTGTGGGAAATGTTTTATTTGGAATTCAGAACTTGTTGCCCATCAAAGATCTCACACAGGGGAGAAGTCATTTTCATGTTCAGAGTGTGGGAAATGTTTTATTCAGAAATCATACCTTGTTAGACATCAGAAAAATCACACAGAGATTAAGCCGTTTTCATGTTCAGAATGTGGGAAATGTTTTATTCAGAAATCAGACCTTGTTAGACATCAGAAAAATCACACAGGGGTGAAGCCATTTTCATGTTCAAAGTGTGGGAAATGTTTTAAGTGGAAATCAGGACTTGTTGTACATCAAAGATATCACACAGGGGAGAAGCCATTTTCATGTTCAGAATGTGGGAAATGTTTTATTCGGAAATCAGATCTTGTTTGTCATCAAAGATCACACACAGGGGAGAAGCCATTTTCATGTCTGGAATGTGGTAAATGTTTTATTAGGAAATCAACTCTTATTGACCATGGAAAACTTCACACAGGGGATAAACCATTTTTATGTTCTGATTGTGGAAAATGTTATTCTCAGAAATCAGATCTCGTTAAACATCTGAAGAAGGCACACAGAGAAGGATCCTTTTTCATGTTGTGAATATTTGAAATGTTTAACTGGTAAATCAAGTCTTGTCGACCATGAGAAAACCCACACAGTAGAGGAGCCATTCTTGCATTTGGAATTTGGCAAATGTTTTTATCATTACTCAGGTCCTGTTGTCAGATGAGTCACATGGGAGAAGGCATCATGATGTACTGTGAGTAAAAGGTTTTTTTTTCAAAAGTCAATTGCTCAAGTAAGACTTCGTCAGGGAAAGCACCATTTTCTTTCTTTTTAAACTTACTGTATTATTATGATTATAAGATGCACTTAGGTTTTAGAGGAGGAAAATAATAAAAAAATTGTAGCAAAAAACGTAGTCATGATACACTGTTATGGGTGGGTGGGGAATCTTCTGCTGACACTGTTATGGGGGTAATATCCCCCAATTCTGTACTATTATCCCCCATCCCGAGGCCCTTCCAGTTATGTGTCTCTGATTTTGGTGCATATTTCGTTCTTCCTGGTATATATGTTCCTTATCTTTCTCCCATCCTGGTATATATGGCCTTCATCCTGGGCTCATCCTGGTATATATGATCCCCATGCTGGTATATAAGGCCCTCACCCTGGTATACATGATCCTCATCCTGGTATGTATACCTCTCATCCTGGTATATATTGCAATCATCCTAATATATATGATCCCCATCCTAAGCCCATTTCAGAATATATGTCCCTTATCCTGGTATATATGATCCCAATCTTAGTATTTACAAGTGAAAATGGGCCCCCTTACCTCTTGGCCTGCAGGTTGCACCTGCCCCTGGCGTCATCCTGGTATAAATATCCCTCATCACACTGCATAAATAAAAAAAAATGCTTATATTCACCATCCATCTGCTCCCCCAGTGTGTGGTGTTGTCTTTGATGTTGGCAAGTGAATTCAGTGTATAAGCGGTGCATCGCATGACATCACTGCCATGCACCTGCAGTTACACGCAGATATCAGCTGCCGGAATATTCACTGCTTCCCACACCTGGGATTATTGGCTTGGGGACAAGTGAATTATTAAAAAGAAGTAATAGTCACTGCTCCCCACGCCCATAATGCCACACACCCCTCGATTTTAGCTTCAGTGTCTAGAGGTAGACGGGATTATGGGAGTGAGGAGCAGTGAATATTCACTTTTGTTATTAGCAGGCACACTGTTAGCCCCAGCGCTGGTTCCTGCCTCCTGCACTACCACTCCTCCAGCCACAGCCAGGAGCATTCGGACTATGAGACAACCCCCCTTCCTACACATTTTTTTTGGGGGGGAGGGGCGATGTGTCTTAAAGTACAAAAATTACAGGAATTGGTTAACAATTAGTAAAAGTAAAAAAAAGTACAATAGGCAAAATCACATATCATAAAAGGGCACAAATTATTGTGAATCTGTCTGACCGCTTCCGGCACCACTTTCTTTCACTAAACTTCTCTTACATTTCAGAATAAAAAATGTCAAAAGTCACAAAATGTTTGAACAACTAAGGTGTGTGTTTCACAAAATGAGTGACTTTTACACAATAGTTTGTAGCACAATTTGTTTGATGACTTTCCCTTTAAATAGTGCTTATCATCACAAAATATATATCATGGGATCCTTTATCAAGAATGCCTCAAAAAAAAAAACCACTGAACTGCCGTTCAGCGAGAGCTGGAAATTACCTTGTTAAAGTTAGAGGCAGCAAATGAATCATATCCCACTATCCATCTTACCAAACTCACCACAGATATTACATTTCAACTACAAACTTTGTTGACAACAAAAACGGAGCGAGCACTAAGATGGACGCAAGCGACATACTACAAACTTTCCAATAAAATACATAAACTATTAGCAAGAAAACTTTGTGATTAGGAAAGGATTAACTCAGTATACAAATTAAACAACAATCAGGGAGGCCAAACCTCCAAACCTGATAGAGTATACCAGTTATTTAATAACTTTTATCAATCTTTATATACCCAGACAGCACCTGCTACCCCGAATGCGATAGATAGTGTCGCGGGCGGAGGGGCGCGCTCGGGTCCGGGGCTTCTGCTGCTGCTGCTCGGTGGCTCGAGCGGTGGGCCGGACCCGGGGACTCGAGCAGCGCTCCTCACCCGTGAGTGAAAAGGGATGGAGGGATGGTTTGTTTGGGGAGATAGTTCGTGACGCCACCCACGGGATGTGGTGATGATGGCTCCACTGCTGCTGGTGACGGGGATCCCGGGAGCGATGGTAGGGAGCAGCTAGGGTGTTGTCCCCTCCGTGGGTAGGGGTTGGTGTTCCCGGGGCCCGGGTGATGATACGGGACGGCTGGATAGCTGGGATGCAGGGTTGCAGAGGCAGCGCGGCGCAGTGCCGGATGGCACTGTTGTACTCACTCAGACAGAAAATCACAAAGTCTCTGGTAAACCAAACGGCCGGATGGACGGGTCCCGCAGCCGGCTGCAGTGTCTTTGCTCTCCCCGGACAGGTGATGGTGGCTGTCTTTCCCTGCACCTGTGTAGAATGTGTTGACTGTTATGGTTTCCCAATGGTAGTCCTCTCCCCGGCGTATTGGTACCGTAAGAGCCCTTTTGCCCGCAGGCTCTGGCCCTTGGATCTCTAGCCTGTGGCGGTGGCTGTATATCCTCACGGTGTGGACTATTGCCTTCTAGCGGGACTTGGGTGTTAGGAAACCCCTGGGGTTCCGGTCACTTTCGGATAAACTTTGCAAGCCTAGTCGGGGTCCGATGGCCCTGCATGTGTGCTTAACTTCACTGCTCTCCCCGGTTCAGTACCGGTGGGCCACCGCCCAACCCCGGTCCTACGGTTCCGCAGAGATCCGCCAACTCCTGCAGACGGCCACCACCATCTGCCGACCTTGCTGTCAGTGCCTGGGCTGCTACCCAGGCACACGCAGACGTTTTACTCCTCTCACTTTCACCTCCAAAACGAATCTGACTCCTTTTCCCGCCTCCAGGCCTGTGAACTCCTTGGTGGGTGGGGCCAACCGCCTGGCTCCACCCCACCTGGTGTGGACATCAGCCCCTGGAGGGAGGCAACAAGGTGACTGGTGTAACTGTCTAGGGAAGGTGGTGTGTGTGGTGTTATGTCTGTGACTACCTGGCTAGTCCAGGGCGTCACAATAGCTTTTTAAACTCCATAAATCTTCCTACCCTTACCTCGAATTTCTCAGCAACACTTTAAGCTAGAGTCACTAAAGAAGAGTTCGAGGAAATGGTTAAAAAGTTAAAACCTCACAAAGCCCCCAGCCCGGATGGACTCTCAGCAGTTTATTATAAGAAATCCATTCACATTTTGAAACCCCATATTATAAACATATGTAATTACATGCTTGAAGGTAAAGCGATGCCCCTGGAATTTCTCTTAGCACATATAACTGTTTTACCAAATCCCAAAAAAAAGACCCCCTGCAGGTGAAAAACTACAGGCTTATATCACTTTTGAATGTTGACCTGAAGCTCTTTACCTCTCTTTTGGCTAGTAGAATTAATCGAGGACTACAAGCACTTATACCTCCAGACCAAGTCGGATTCATCCCGTTTTGCCAGGCACCAGACAACATCCGTAAGAATCTCAATATAATTCAACATGCCAGTAAGTCCAAATCGTCAATACTCCTTCTCGCCCTTGATATAGAAAAAACCTTTACCTCGGTAATGTGGCCTTACCTATATAGGGTGTTGGCTAGATTAGAGTTCACTGAGAACTTCATCCGAACTATACATTTTCTCTATAACAACCCCGCGGCGTACCTAAAACTTCCCACCACTAGCCCACAACCAATACGCATTGGACGGGGTACCAGACAGGGGTGTTTATTATCACCGGCCCTGTTTGCAATAGCGATGGGTGATTCAATAACTTGAAAACTATAGTAGCATACATTTTTTTTCCAAGAAATAGTTGATACCTGATTTTCTGATCCCATTTGGGGGAGATATTTTGAAAATAGCATAATGTCATTGCATCAAGAAATGTAACCATATAATGCTTTGATTTATTTGTCAATGATTTGAATGACTCAATAAAAATCTGTTGAAACAAAAATAAATATTTACAATAAAAATTTGTAATAAGAAATTGATTTTGTAAGTCTTATTTTCATTTATTTTGAGGTATTGCCTTATTTAACATAGTTACCTAAATGGTCAGAAAAAGTGATGTCAAACCGAAGGTTATTTTCGGATTCAGTGCACCCAAAAACATAAGGATTACGTGGAAAAAACAAAACATCTCTTGAAAAAACATTTTTTGCAGACCTGTGTTATGGATCCTTTTTCTACATTTAAAACAAAATATGCTCTCCTCATAATAAAAGCTTTTGAGAAAGGAATCTTAGGCGGGCTTTGCACACTACGACATCGCAGGTGCGATGTCGGTGGGGTCAAATCAAAAGTGACGCACATCCGGCGTCACTGGCGATGTCGTAGTGTGTAAAACCTTTTTGATACGATTAACGAGCGCAAAAGTGTCGTTATCGTATCATCGGTGTATGGTCTGACATTTCCATAATGCCGGTGCAGCGACGGTACGATGTTGTTCCTCGTTCCTGCAGCAGCACACATCGCTGTGTGAGAAGCCGCAGGAGCGAGGAACATCTCCTACCTGCGTCCCGGCTGCAATGAGAGGAAGGAGGTTTGCGGGATGTTAACATCCTGCTCATCTCCACCCCTCTGCTGCTATTGGCCGCCTGCCGTGTGACGTCGCTATGACACCGTACGACCCACCCCCTTAGTAAGGAGGCGGGTCGCCGGCCAGAGCGACGTCGCACGGCAGGTGAGTGCATGTGAAGCTGGCATAGCGATAACATTCGCTACGCCAGCAATCACAAGAGATCGCCGCTGCGACGGGGGCGGGGACTATCGCGCTCGGCATCGCAAGCATCGGCTTGCAATGTCGCAGCGTGCAAAGTAGCCCTTAAAGAGAAGCAACCACCATCCAACATATTGTATAACGATTTAGAGCAGACATCAGTTGGATTGATTGCAATCTACGGTAAGTAGTATTATTTTCCAAAATGTCATATTCTCATTTTTTATATAAGGAGGCCTCCAATAGCACTATACATCCCGCCTTGTCTGACTTACGTATAACCAAATAGTTCTTATTTTCTTGTTTATTTTCAGCATTAAATTGATTTTTTCTTAAATTATATACTTTATTTTTATTGGAGGAGACATAACGGGGCAGAGCCAACTGGTCCTTTCCTATCATATTCTGGAACATGTGTAATGATGGTACGCGAGATGTTACTGGATAATAATGAGGGTTTGAGACCTTTGTTTTTACATCATGGTCCCCCACCAATTCTTTCAAATTACGATCCTCCTCCATTTAGTTTAGCATTACAATGACTTCTGTTCAGAGAAGGAGAATTCTTCAAATTCATTAAAGGTTGTAAATGTATTACTTGAGTAATTCTGACCTGAAACATTTCTATCCTCAGCAAAAAAAATGCCACTGACAAAATTTAAGCCCCTGTCCAGGACTTCAATCTGCTCAACCGATAAGACTGTGGGTGTCAAAACCAAAACACTATGTCACACCAGAGCGTACAGACACTCAGCGTGCAGCGTAACACGAGGGTAACAATGGGAATGGTAAAAAAAAGGCCCTGATGATGGGGAGAGGGGACACCTCCTGCAACTCACCTGAGTCTGTACCCTATGCTCCCTAACGTCTCTATACGGGTGCTTGCCCCCGTTATCATCATGTGTCTAGGCCTTCGCTAAATCTGGCTAGTGAGAAGGTCGGCGAGAGCAGTAGTCTCACCATTGCAATACTACAACACATAGGTAAATGAGACAGAGGGAAAATAGACACAAAAAGGAAACAGACTTCAAACTCTTCCAATGCAGCTAAACACCACAGCTGCAATAGTCACAACTCCTCAGCTTCTTCCAGAGACAGGCTCCTTCCAAAGAGGTCAGCATGGAATGAGAATCTATAACTGGTATTAGATGGTACAATAAATTACTTTTTATATTGAAGGGGAGTGGTCACAAAAGAGATGCACCTAAGCTTAAGGCTACAAAGCATAGCCAGATTGGAAAGCGTTTTTAACCCCTACAGCATTAAAACAAAGTAGATTGACTCAAATAATGTTGTAGACCTATGAACAATAAGGCGCTGTGACCTTCTGATCCTAGAGTCACCAGAGGTCTCCCCAGAGCGGGACACTCTCATGACACATTATCCATAAATTCATTCATATTCAAGTTCATTTTTTCTTGTTCCGTATTGGGATCTTCTCATATCCTTCTTATTGGTTCTCCTTTTTCTCTTTTTTTTTCTGAATCCTGAAATTCTCTGAATGACGTATTAGAATAAATTATCAGGATTACAGTCTGGAGATTCCAGATTTGTAGATTTTTGCAGCGTCCGTGCAATAGTTATTGTGTGAGGTTTTCTTTAAGATTTAGGCTATGTGCGCATGTTGCGTTTTTTCTTGCGTTTCCGCAGCATTTTGAGCTGCAGCGTTTTAATGCAAAAATGCAGGCGTTTTGATTTCCAAGCAAAGTCTATGGGAAATAAGCATATTCTGTGCGCACTATGCGTCCAAAAACGCTGCATTTTTTGTGACATACATTTGTCAAAATCTCTGCGTTTGAAGAAGCAACATGTCAATTGTTTTGTGCGATTTGGCAGCGTTTTGGTAACATTGAAGTCAATGACAGTTGTGAAAACGCATCCAAAATCAAAAGTCAAGCAATTTACATGCATTTTTGGTGCTTTTTTGTCAAAATGTAAGCATGCGTTTTTAGCATTATAGTGAGGTCAAGAGGTTTACTTTTGCCCTCACATGCAGCCCGACTTTAAAAAAAACAATAAGATAAATTTATTTTTAACATAAATATTAAATCTCATGCTTTTTATGAAAATTATCATTATAGTGTATGATTTAAAGCATGATTTTTTTTCATTTTTTTCCTAGTGTTTGAATGTTCAAACTTTATTTAGTAGTGTCTTTGTCTTGAAAACGCACCCCATTTTAAGCACTGAAAAAGCATGTAAAACGCGGTCAATAAAACAAAAACGCAAGAAAAACACATGCATTTTTCATGCGTTTTTCATGCATTTATGTGGTGAGAAAGAAATTTGACATTGACAAATTCTGCCAGAGGATGCGTTTTTTTCTGCAAGGTACAGGACTCAATGTGCGCACATGGCCTTACTTCTGTGAAAGAAGGTGTTTGCCCGACATTGCGCTATGAGCCAAATGTCTATCATGGTGCAGAGAAAGGCGGCAATCGCTCTCCCCCCTTTTGTCACGTGATAGTATTTTGAACACGCCCCTATCACGTGACAAAAGGGACTTCATCCCTGGAAGCAGCCCATACAGTCTAGCACTACCCTGAGCACAGTGTGACCGCTGGTGAGGTTTGCGCGCTCACGAGATTATGGGCGGGTACTTGCTGATAACAATCACAGCCCCGCCCATAATCACTTGCCTGCGCACACGTCACCAGCGGTCACACTGCTCAGTCCCCTGAGCCTGGCACTGGGCATGCGCGGGGATGGCTGGAGCAGTGGGCGGTGCATCAGCTATGGAAAGGAGCGATGGGGGCGGTGTACAGGACCAGGGGGCAGAATAACGGACGCCAGAAAGTCCACCCCCGTGTCACATTTACAGAATCTGAATACAAAAAGGTACCACTTTATAAAGTCTTTATTTTGGTCTCACATGGAGCACAATAATAACAGGGACCTTTCTAGAATGCAGCCCAGGAGCTGCAGAGGGGGAAGCTTTTAGGTTTTGGGCGAAATTTCTGCTGACAGGTTCCCTTTAACCTGTAATTTAAAGTTAATAAACACACATCCTCGTACACACACGGCTCTGCTCCGTACACCTCGTACACACACGGCTCTGCTCCGTACACCTCGTACACACACGGCTCTGCTCCGTACACCTCGTACACACACGGCTCTGCTCTGTACACCTCGTACACACACGGCTCTGCTCCGTACACCTCGTACACACACGGCTCCGCTCCGTACACCTCGTACACACACGGCTCCGCTCCGTACACCTCGTACACACACGGCTCCGCTCCGTACGCCTCGTACACACGCGGCTCCGCTCCGTACGCCTCGTACACACGCGGTTCCGCTCCGTACGCCTCGTACACACACGGCTCCGCTCCGTACGCCTCGTACACACACGGCTCCGCTCCGTACACCTCGTACACACACGGCTCCGCTCCGTACACCTCGTACACACACGGCTCCGCTTCGTACACCTCGTACACACACGGCTCCGCTCCGTACACCTCGTACACACACGGCTCCGCTCCGTACACCTCGTACACACACGGCTCCGCTCCGTACACCTCGTACACACACGGCTCCGCGCCGTACACCTCGTA
The DNA here is from genome assembly GCF_048569485.1 of Anomaloglossus baeobatrachus. Taxonomy (NCBI): domain Eukaryota; kingdom Metazoa; phylum Chordata; class Amphibia; order Anura; family Aromobatidae; genus Anomaloglossus; species Anomaloglossus baeobatrachus. The sequence continues at coordinate 187,299 of NW_027441807.1, forward strand.
CACACACGGCTCTGCGCCGTACACCTCGTACACACACGGCTCCGCTCCGTACACCTCGTACACACACGGCTCCGCTCCGTACACCTCGTACACACACGGCTCCGCTCCGTACACCTCGTACACACACGGCTCCGCTCCGTACACCTCGTACACACACGGCTCTGCTCCGTACACCTCGTACACACACGGCTCTGCTCCGTACACCTCGTACACACACGGCTCTGCGCCGTACACCTCGTACACACACGGCTCTGCTCCGTACACCTCGTACACACACGGCTCTGCTCCGTACACCTCGTACACACACAGCTCTGCGCCGTACACCTCGTACACACACGGCTCCGCTCCGTACACCTCGTACACACACGGCTCTGCTCCGTACACCTCGTACACACACAGCTCTGCGCCGTACACCTCGTACACACACGGTTCTGCTCCGTACACCTCGTACACACACGGCTCTGCTCCGTACACCTCGTACACACACGGCTCTGCTCCGTACACCTCGTACACACGCGGCTCCGCTCCGTACGCCTCGTACACACACGGCTCCGCTCCGTACACCTCGTACACACACGGCTCCGCTCTGTACGCCTCGTACACACACGGCTCTGCTCCGTACACCTCGTACACACACGGCTCCACTCCGTACACCTCGTACACACACGGCTCCACTCCGTACACCTCGTACACACACGGCTCCGCTCCGTACACCTCGTACACACACGGCTCTGCTACATCCACACTGTAAACCCCTCCTGACCCCACACATAAACTTCCCCTCATCCAGCACCATGACAACCAGCACAGCAGAGTCCTGCATACACTGAGGAGCTGATCATGTGACCCTGACTCCTCCCCTCCATGTGACATCATCACAGGTCCTGTAAGCACAGAGCAGCCATATATCTAGTGTGCGGCTCTGCAGGTGGAGGTAGGTGCAGGGTATTATATATCTAGTGTGCGGCTCTGCAGGTGGAGGTAGGTGCAGGGTATTATATATCTAGTGTGCGGCTCTGCAGGTGGAGGTAGGTGCAGGGTATTATATATCTAGTGTGCGGCTCTGCAGGTGGAGGTAGGTGCAGGGTATTATATATCTAGTGTGCGGCTCTGCAGGTGGAGGTAGGTGCAGGGTATTATATATCTAGTGTGCGGCTCTGCAGGTGGAGGTAGGTGCAGGGTATTATATATCTAGTGTGCGGCTCTGCAGGTGGAGGTAGGTGCAGGGTATTATATATCTAGTGTGCGGCTCTGCAGGTGGAGGTAGGTGCAGGGTATTATATATCTAGTGTGCGGCTCTGCAGGTGGAGGTAGGTGCGGGGTATTATATATCTAGTGTGCGGCTCTGCAGGTGGAGGTAGGTGCAGGGTATTATATATCTAGTGTGCGGCTCTGCAGGTGGAGGTAGGTGCAGGTTATTGTATATCTAGTGTGCGGCTCTGCAGGTGGAGGTAGGTGCAGGGTATTATATATCTAGTGTGCGGCTCTGCAGGAGGAGGTAGGTGCAGGGTATTATATATCTAGTGTGCGGCTCTGCAGGTGGAGGTAGGTGCAGGGTATTGTATATCTAGTGTGCGGCTCTGCAGGTGGAGGTAGGTGCAGGTTATTATATATCTAGTGTGCGGCTCTGCAGGTGGAGGTAGGTGCAGGGTATTATATATCTAGTGTGCGGCTCTGCAGGTGGAGGTAGGTGCAGGGTATTATATATCTAGTGTGCGGCTCTGCAGGTGGAGGTAGGTGCAGGGTATTATATATCTAGTGTGCGGCTCTGCAGGTGGAGGTAGGTGCAGGGTATTATATATCTAGTGTGCGGCTTTGCAGGTGGAGGTAGGTGCAGGGTATTATATATCTAGTGTGCGGCTCTGCAGGTGGAGGTAGGTGCAGGGTATTATATATCTAGTGTGCGGCTCTGCAGGTGGAGGTAGGTGCAGGGTATTATATATCTAGTGTGCGGCTCTGCAGGTGGAGGTAGGTGCAGGGTATTCTATATCTAGTGTGCGGCTCTGCAGGTGGAGGTAGGTGCAGGGTATTATATATCTAGTGTGCGGCTCTGCAGGTGGAGGTAGGTGCAGGGTATTATATATCTAGTGTGCGGCTCTGCAGGTGGAGGTAGGTGCAGGTTATTATATATCTGTGTGCGGCTCTGCAGGTGGAGGTAGGTGCAGGGTATTATATATCTAGTGTGCGGCTCTGCAGGTGGAGGTAGGTGCAGGGTATTATATATCTAGTGTGCGGCTCTGCAGGTGGAGGTAGGTGCAGGGTATTATATATCTAGTGTGCGGCTCTGCAGGTGGAGGTAGGTGCAGGGTATTATATATCTAGTGTGCGGCTCTGCAGGTGGAGGTAGGTGCAGGGTATTATATATCTAGTGTGCGGCTCTGCAGGTGGAGGTAGGTGCAGGGTATTATATATCTAGTGTGCGGCTCTGCAGGTGGAGGTAGGTGCAGGTTATTATATATCTAGTGTGCGGCTCTGCAGGTGGAGGTAGGTGCAGGGTATTATATATCTAGTGTGCGGCTCTGCAGGTGGAGGTAGGTGCAGGTTATTATATATCTAGTGTGCGGCTCTGCAGGTGGAGGTAGGTGCAGGGTATTATATATCTAGTGTGCGGCTCTGCAGGTGGAGGTAGGTGCAGGGTATTATATATCTAGTGTGCGGCTCTGCAGGTGGAGGTAGGTGCAGGTTATTATATATCTGTGTGCGGCTCTGCAGGTGGAGGTAGGTGCAGGGTATTATATATCTAGTGTGCGGCTCTGCAGGTGGAGGTAGGTGCAGGGTATTATATATCTAGTGTGCGGCTCTGCAGGTGGAGGTAGGTGCAGGGTATTATATATCTAGTGTGCGGCTCTGCAGGTGGAGGTAGGTGCAGGGTATTATATATCTAGTGTGCGGCTCTGCAGGTGGAGGTAGGTGCAGGGTGTTATATATCTAGTGCGCGGCTCTGCAGGTGGAGGTAGGTGCAGGGTGTTATATATCTAGTGCGCGGCTCTGCAGGTGGAGGTAGGTGCAGGGTGTTATATATCTAGTGCGCGGCTCTGCAGGTGGAGGTAGGTGCAGGGTGTTATATATCTAGTGTGCGGCTCTGCAGGTGGAGGTAGGTGCAGGGTGTTATATATCTAGTGTGCGGCTCTGCAGGTGGAGGTAGGTGCAGGGTGTTATATATCTAGTGTGCGGCTCTGCAGGTGGAGGTAGGTGCAGGGTGTTATATATCTAGTGTGCGGCTCTGCAGGTGGAGGTAGGTGCAGGGTGTTATATATCTAGTGTGCGGCTCTGCAGGTGGAGGTAGGTGCAGGGTGTTATATATCTAGTGTGCGGCTCTGCAGGTGGAGGTAGGTGCAGGGTGTTATATATCTAGTGTGCGGCTCTGCAGGTGGAGGTAGGTGCAGGGTGTTATATATCTAGTGTGCGGCTCTGCAGGTGGAGGTAGGTGCAGGGTGTTATATATCTAGTGTGCGGCTCTGCAGGTGGAGGTAGGTGCAGGGTGTTATATATCTAGTGTGCGGCTCTGCAGGTGGAGGTAGGTGCAGGGTATTATATATCTAGTGTGCGGCTCTGCAGGTGGAGGTAGGTGCAGGGTATTATATATCTAGTGTGCGGCTCTGCAGGTGGAGGTAGGTGCAGGGTATTATATATCTAGTGTGCGGCTCTGCAGGTGGAGGTAGGTGCAGGGTATTATATATCTAGTGTGCGGCTCTGCAGGTGGAGGTAGGTGCAGGGTATTATATATCTAGTGTGCGGCTCTGCAGGAGGAGGTAGGTGCAGGGTATTATATATCTAGTGTGCGGCTCTGCAGGTGGAGGTAGGTGCAGGGTATTATATGTCTAGTGTGCGGCTCTGCAGGTGGAGGTAGGTGCAGGGTATTATATGTCTAGTGTGCGGCTCTGCAGGTGGAGGTAGGTGCAGGGTATTATATGTCTAGTGTGCGGCTCTGCAGGTGGAGGTAGGTGCAGGGTATTATATGTCTAGTGTGCGGCTCTGCAGGTGGAGGTAGGTGCAGGGTATTATATGTCTAGTGTGCGGCTCTGCAGGTGGAGGTAGGTGCAGGGTATTATATATCTAGTGTGCGGCTCTGCAGGTGGAGGTAGGTGCAGGGTATTCTATATCTAGTGTGCGGCTCTGCAGGTGGAGGTAGGTGCAGGGTATTATATATCTAGTGTGCGGCTCTGCAGGTGGAGGTAGGTGCAGGGTATTATATATCTAGTGTGCGGCTCTGCAGGTGGAGGTAGGTGCAGGTTATTATATATCTGTGTGCGGCTCTGCAGGTGGAGGTAGGTGCAGGGTATTATATATCTAGTGTGCGGCTCTGCAGGTGGAGGTAGGTGCAGGGTATTATATATCTAGTGTGCGGCTCTGCAGGTGGAGGTAGGTGCAGGTTATTATATATCTGTGTGCGGCTCTGCAGGTGGAGGTAGGTGCAGGGTATTATATATCTAGTGTGCGGCTCTGCAGGTGGAGGTAGGTGCAGGGTATTATATATCTAGTGTGCGGCTCTGCAGGTGGAGGTAGGTGCAGGGTATTATATATCTAGTGTGCGGCTCTGCAGGTGGAGGTAGGTGCAGGGTATTATATATCTAGTGTGCGGCTCTGCAGGTGGAGGTAGGTGCAGGGTGTTATATATCTAGTGCGCGGCTCTGCAGGTGGAGGTAGGTGCAGGGTGTTATATATCTAGTGCGCGGCTCTGCAGGTGGAGGTAGGTGCAGGGTGTTATATATCTAGTGCGCGGCTCTGCAGGTGGAGGTAGGTGCAGGGTGTTATATATCTAGTGTGCGGCTCTGCAGGTGGAGGTAGGTGCAGGGTGTTATATATCTAGTGTGCGGCTCTGCAGGTGGAGGTAGGTGCAGGGTATTATATATCTAGTGTGTGGCTCTGCAGGTGGAGGTAGGTGCAGGGTATTATATATCTAGTGTGCGGCTCTGCAGGTGGAGGTAGGTGCAGGGTCTCTATTATTTTGGGGTCATCATCATTATCATTAACCCCTTTATGTCCAGTTCCAGACCAGTTTACTCCGGTTCTTGATCAGGCACATTTTCATATTAGAAAGGGGAGGAGCCAGCACTGCTTGATCAGGCATGTCAGATGTGAGATAAATCCCCTCCCCCGGTCCCGCGTGTGGCCAAAGTGCCCCCCATTCCCCCTGCCCATACTGATCATCTAAGATGGTGGCCGAACGCTGCATTCATCCTCCTCCTCTGATTTCTGTCACATGTGACATGTCAGATGTGACAGAAACGTCCTCCCCAGGTCCAGCTAAGTCACCCTCTGACACTCCCCGGTCCTCCCCCGGTCTCCTGATACCAGCTGCTGCTCTGTCCTTGTGATCCCAACTCATCCTCTGAAAAATATCGTCCGCTTGCGCAGAGCGGTTCTAACCCCAGGACTTGATGCCAGGTGACATTACACAGCTGGTATCAACCCCCATTTATTACCCCGTTTGCCACCGCACCAGGGCAATGGGATGAGCCAGAGTGAAGTGCCAGGATTGGTACATCTAATGGATGCGCCACTGCTGGGACGGCTGCGGCCTGCTATTTTTAGGCTGGGAAGGGCCAAATAACCATGGCCCTTCCCACCCTGAGAATACCAGACACCAACTGTCAGCTTCACCTTGGCTGGTGATCCAATTTGGGGGGAACCCATGTTTTGTTTTTTTTAATTATTTATCAATAATTTAAAAAAAAAACTGCGTGGGGGGCCCTCTGTTTTGGATTACCAGCCAAGGTGAAGCTGCCAACTGTGATCTGCAGGCTTCAGCCATCTGCTTTACCCTAGCCGGCTATCAAAAATGGGGGGAACCCACATAGGTTTTTTTTCAATTATTTATTTTTTGGCTAAATATAAGGTAAACACCCTTCACTGCCACATGAAAGTCACTAAAGGGTGCCAGCTTAGATTATGCTGGGGGCTGGGACATTATATATGTGTTTGTCTATCCATCCATCCATATTAGCTTTTTAGGCTATGTGTCCACGATCAGTGTTTGCAGCGTTTTGGACACAGAGTCTTTTCGCTGCGTCCAAAATGCTGCGCTGTGCAGTACAAACGCAATGGAAGGATTTTTGGAAATCTCCTGCCCACTGTGCTTGTTTTATTCCTTAGCATAAACTGACCTGCAGCGCGGCTTCCTGAGCCTCAGCATGTCAATTTATGCTGTGGAGACGAGAGTTTCGACCAAAGGGAAAATAGAGCTAAAGTCCTCAGCAGCCTGAACCTGGATCGTGGGCCCGGGCAGCTGCGTTCTCCAGTGGACAATACTCGCATCTCTGCACGAAAGCTGACATTGCGTCTAGACACAGTGTCGCTGGATCGTGGGCACATACCTAAAAGTGAGAAATTTGGCACTACAGCAACATTTGTGTGAAGTACCTGTGGTTTCAAAATGTTTACTATACCCCAGAAGGAAATCCTTGAGGGTCTAGTTTTCAAAATGGGGTCACTTATGGGGGTTTCTGCTTTATAGGAACCTTAGGGGTCCTGAAAATGCGACATGGTGCCCGCAATTTTTTTTCAATTTTTCCAAAATTCATATGGTGCTCCTTCTGTTATGGGCCCTACCATTTGTCCAAACAGAGATTTAAAGCCACGTGGGGTATCGCTGCGCTCATAAGAAATTGGATAACAAACTGTGGGTCCACATTTTGGTGTTGCCGCTTGAAAAAGTGAGAAATTTGGTGCTGAAGCAACATTTTTGTGAAAAAAAGAACATTTTCAATATAACGACCTAAGTTTATTAAATTTTATAAAGTACCTGTGGGTTCAAAATGCTCACTATACCCCTGGATAAAATCCTTGAGAGGTCTAGTTTCCAAAATGTGATCACTTTTGATGGAGCTCCACTGTTTAGGCAGCTCAGGAGCTCCAAACGCGACATGGCATTCGCTAATGATTCCTTCCAATTTTACAGTCAAATGGCGCTCCTTCCCTTCTAAGCCCTGCCGTGCACCCAAACATTTGATTTGCAGCACATATGAGGTATCTGTGTACTCAGGAAACTGCACAATAAATTGTGTGGTGCAATTTTTCCTGTTATCCTTGTGAATAAAGAGTTTTGATGTCACTTTGATGCCCACTTTGTACCAGTTTGGTACATTTTTTGCTGCTTTTAAGTGTATTCACATCCAGGCTCCGTACTGTATTGTATTTTATTATTGTGATTTGTTTGTTTTTTTTATGTTGTTAAACCTGTAAAAAAAAACAAAAAAATAAAAACTGAAAAAAAAAATAAACCAACTTCAGCCTCGAATAAGAAACTGGATGAATAAGAAACCAACTTCAGCATTGTGTCTGATGTCGAGCGATACCAGTTTGAAAATAAGGGAAGTGTCTGTTATTACAACATATATACCCCACCCCCCACACTGACTGACAGCCACTGAGCATTGGAACCTGCTGTCAGTCAGTGTCAAGAGCGCGGTATACTGAGCAGTGACTAAAACCACTCGGTGCCACCCCTATGACTGAAAGCTGGACGCCGTCTCAATATATGTCTATGATCACATGTACATATTTCATAGTTATTTAGTAACACTTCTTATTTTGCATATATGGCTGCTTTTTACCTGGTCGGGGCTAATAACAGAGATTTGGATTGAGAGTGGCATTTTCCTATATGTCACACATTGGAAGGGGGCGGGGTCAGTTCAGTTTATTTTTATTTTCATCTTCCTTCCCGTTTAACTGGGGCTGATATAATGTCTCAGCGGTGACCATATCCTCTGTATATGGGGGAGGAGGCACCGTCAGCTCTTTCTACCCTGTTTCCTCGAAAATACAGTCATATGAAAAAGTTTGGGCACCCCTATTAATGTTAACCTTTTTTCTTTATAACAATTTGGGTATTTGCAGCTATTTCAGTTTCATATATCTAATAACTGATGGACTCAGTAATATTTCTGGATTGAAATGAGGTTTATTGTACTAACAAAAAATGTGCAATCCGCATTTAAACAAAATTTGACCGGTGCAAAAGTATGGGCACCTTAACATAAAGGTGACATTAATATTTTGTAGATCCTCCTTTTGCAAAAATAACAGCATCTAGTCGCTTCCTGTAGCTTTTAATGAGTTCCTGGATCCTGGATGAAGGTAGATTTGACCATTCCTGTTTACAAAACAATTCCAGTTCAGTTAAGTTTGATGGTCGCCGAGCATGGACAGCACGCTTCACATCATCCCACAGATGTTCAATGATATTCAGGTCTGGGGACTGGGGTGGCCATTCCAGAACATTGTAATTGTTCCTCTGCATGAATGCCTGAGTAGATTTGGAGCGGTGTTTTGGATCATTGTCTTGCTGAAATATCCATCCCCTGCGTAACTTCAACTTCGTCACTGATTCTTGCACATTATTGTCAAGAATCTGCTGATACTGAGTTGAATCCATGCGACCCTCAACTGTAACAAGATTCCCAGTGCCGGCATTGGCCACACTGCCCCAAAGCATGATGGAACCTCCACCACATTTTACTGTGGGGTAGCAAGTGCTTTTCTTGGAATGTCGTGTTTTTTTGCCTCCATGCATAACGCCTTTTTGTATGACCAAACAACTCAATCTTTGTTTCATCAGTCCACAGGACCTTCTTCCAAAATGTAACTGGTTCGTCCAAATGTGCTTTTGCATACCTCAGGCGACTCTGTCTGTGGCGTGGTTGCAGAAACGGCTTCTTTCGCATCACTCTCCCATACAGCTTCTCCTTGTGCAAAGTTGTGTTCTTCCATTTCCTTCCTATGTTCCTCACAGTGGAAACTGACAGTTTAAATCTCTGAGACAGCTTTTTGGATCCTTCCCCTGAACAACTATGTTGAATAATCTTTGTTTTCAGATCATTTGAGAGTTGTTTTGAGGAGCCCATGATGCCACTCTTCATAGGAGATTCAAATAGGAGAACAACTTGCAAGTGGCCACCTTAAATACCTTTTCTCATGATTGGCTACACCTGCCTATGAAGTTCAAGGCTCAATGAGGTTACAAAACCAATTTAGTGCTTCAGTAAAGGCTACTTTACACGCTGCGATATCGGTCCCAATATCGCTAGTGTGGGTACCCGCATCTGTTCTGTACCCCATCTGTTGTGCGACACGGGCAAATCGCTGCCCGTGCCGCACAACATCGCGCAGACCCGTCACACGTACTTGCCTGCCCTGCGACGTCGCTGTGACCGGCGAACCGCCTCCTTTCTAAGGGGGCGGTCCGTGCGGCGTCACAGCGACGTCACTGAGCGGCCGCCCAATAGAAACAGAGGGGTGGAGATGAGTGGCCGGAACATCCCGCCCACCTCCTTCCTTCCTCATAGCGGCCGGGAGGCAGGTAAGGAGAGGTTCCTCGTTGCTGCGGCATCACACATAGCAATGTGTGCTGCCGCAGGAGCGATGAACTACATCGTTACTGCTGCAGTAACGATAATCGAGAATGGACCCCCATGTCACCGATGAGCGATTTTGCTTGTTTTTGCAGCGATGCAAAATCGCTCATCGGTGTCACACGCAGCAACATCGCTAATGCGGCCGGATGTGCATCACAAATTCCGTGACCCCAACGACTCCGCATTAGCGATGTCGCAGCGTGTAAAGCCCCCTTAAGTCAGTAAAAAGTAGTTAGGAGTGTTCAAATCAAGAAATTGATAAGGGTGCCCATACTTATGCACCTGACAAATTTTGTTTAAATGCGGATTGCACATTTTCTGTTAGTACAATAAACCTCATTTCAATCCAGAAATATTACTGAGTCCTTCAGTTATTAGATATATGAAACTGAAATAGCTGTTGCAAAAACCCAAATTGTTATAAAGAAAAAAGGTTAACATTAATAGGGGTCCCCAAACTTTTTCATATGACTGTAAGATGTACCTTGAAAATAAGCCCTAGTAGGATTTTTGGGAGTTTTTTTGAGTATATTTAAAACATAAACCCCACTCCAAAAATACACCTTGGTTGTGGTTCCATAATGAATTGTCCAAACATCTAAAAAAGTTAAAGAATACAGCAGGAGTTTTATCAAAGAAAGCAGACACCCACAAAAGAAAGCAAATATCCCCCCCAAAAAATAATTGCATTCACCAGACTCCAAACAATTACAGATGGCAAGTACTGATGGTGGATGGGTTCTCACACAGAGATCTGTGTCACTGTCAGGTCCCTCACCATTCCCGCTGCATTGCACCGCAGAGCTGTGTATACAGTGACAGAGAAGGCAGAGGCAGTAATAAACCGTCTGTGCCTTATCTAGAGATTGACGGATTTCCGCACCTGATGCTTCATGATTGCGTGTTGTTACTCTGCTCTTTTATTTTCCCATCCACATTGCCGTATAAAGGTTGTTTTTTTTTTTAAAAATGACTCAGGTTTTAATTTTACCATAAAATGTACTGGAAATTAAGTAAAAATTCAAAGTGTGGGGAAATGGTGAAAAAAAATAATTCCATCATTGTTTTCACTCCATTCACGATGTGCTGGAAGTGAGCGGTCAGCGTGATTCTCCAGGTCAGTGTGATTACGGCAATATCAGACATTTATTATCTCAGTGGTGACTAGAGATGAGCGGACCCGTGGACGTTCGGCTTCTGCTGGTCCAGCTGAACATTTGTAAAGATCGGTTCTGGACTTGGACTTTACCTGAACTTTATTTGAAGTCACTGATTAGCAGTTCGGGTCTCCGCCCACATGCAGCCATAAACACATCACTAACAGGGGAGGGCGGGTTTTCAGTTTTATTTCTTGGTGCACAATACATCCGATCACACGAGAGCGGTTTCCATACGTAAAGCCCCCGAACTCCAAACCTGAACTTTACTATCTTGGAGAAGTCTGAGTTTGAACCGAAAACCGAACTCCAGGTTCACTCATCTCTAGTACTAAATAAAAATCAGAGTTTTGTAAAAAAAGAAAAAAAAACATTAAAAAATCTCCATTTTCCAACATTGGAGCTGAGTGACGACTTGCTTTTTGCTTGATGAGCCGACGTTTTCATTGATACCCTTTTTAGAAACTCATTTCATGTCGAAATTTTTTTTTACTGCTCAAATTATATCTTCCCTTCATTATTATCTCCATTAATGTTACATATCGGCTCATCTCCTTCCCATTCAGGTCGTTATAATATCGGATCCTCTCAGTGGTTTTATTCTACATAAGAGAATTCTCCTGATTGCCCCGTGAAGGATGGATATGGACAGGGACAAGATGGCGGAGAGGATATTACACCTCACCCTAGAGATCCTCTTCCGGCTTACTGGAGAGGTGAGAGATTCTGATGACGTCACATTACATCATTCTTATCTATGGGAATAACAGATGGACAGAACTGGAGAGGTGAGGACTCTGGAAATGTCTGGAGTGAGATTTATTACTGTGTCTCTCCATAACCAGGATTACACAGTAGTGAAGAAGACCTCTAGTGAGCGCTGTCAGGCCCCTGTGTCTGAGGGATGGGGAAGACCCCTGAGCCCAATCACGGGGCCTCCACCTCACCCCCCGATACATGAGGACATCAATGAGCAGAAGATCCTAGAACTCACCTACAAGATGATTGAGCTGCTGACTGGAGAGGTGACACTGCTGGGAATGCTGGGACATTATACAGTAACGCTATGGAGGGATCGGGGGTGACGGTGTCATTGTATGTGTCAGGTTCCTATAAGGTGTCAGGACGTCACCGTCTATTTCTCCATGGAGGAGTGGGAGTATTTAGAAGGACACAAAGATCTGTACAAGGACGTCATGATGGAGGTTCCCCAGCCCCTCACATCACCAGGTAATAGACAGGACTAAATACACACGGCCTATAATTATCTGTATGTAAGGAATGAATTCAGTCCCTGTATGTGTCTCCTCCAGGTCTATCCAGTAAGAGGACAACACCAGAGAGATGTCCCCGTCCTCTTCTCCCACAGGACTGTAAACAAGAAGATCCCGATGTTCCTCAGGATGTGTCTCCTCCAGTTCTATCCAGTAAGAGATATCTACTCATGTACTTTCTGCACTAATTTTGTGTTTACATTTTTAGGCTTTCTGCTCTGGGTTTTCAGCTGTATTTTCTTTGCTTCTGCTTCTTCTGCTGTTTTCTAGTGTCTTCTCTATGTTGTTATGAAGGCAACTCAAAGACCTGCAGAGGGTTCATGAATACCCTGTTTCCTTGAAAATAAGACCTACCCTGAAAATAATCCCTAGTTACAGTCAGGGCCAGCGTTGAGAGGAGTCAAACTGCACAATTTCTCAGGAACCCCACTCTCTTATGGAGTCCATCAGTTGTATTCTAAGGTTGATTGTTTAAGGACCTTTGATGACTTCAAAGTCATGTGGCATGATGTAACCAAAGGTCTTTTAATTGCAGGAGTCTAAATGAACTGAACAGGACACAGGCTGGCATGCAGGACTGGCATTAGGGGAAAGGGAGAGCAAACTGGGCAATTTCACAGGCCCCCATTCTCCTAGGAGCTCCAGTGTTTATATGCCAATTAAAGGACTACTTAAGGACCTTTTGGACATCACGTCATGTGACCAAAGGTTTCAAGCAGGAGTTTGAAGCTGAAGAGGAGACAGACTGGTGTGTGTGTGTGTGTGTGTGTGTGTGTGTGTGTGTGTGTGTGTATGTGTTTGTGTGTGGTCACGCCAATTTTATCCAGCTTTGCCAAAATGGGCAGAGCTTGGCCAGAACAAGATTGTGATGCCACCACTTCTCTAATTCATAACAAACTGCATCGTTTCCTATGCGAGAAATCTCACTCCAGTCCCTGATGTCATTTTTCAGTGTACATCGCCAGTTTTTATGAATTGGAGCACAAATGTTTATCTGTACAGGCTGCAAGACCCTGCTACCTGCTTTGGTTACAAAGGCTAAGGATAGGCCATCAAAATTACAGTCCAACCACTAACCACATTAAATTTCCACCATCTGTCTTTTAACTATTTTATTTTCGTCTTCGAACAAAATCTATTTGAAATTGTCTATGTTGTGGAGGATCAATGTCACAAGGATGTTTGTAGGTTATTGAACTGTCAAGGCGGTGTCAGGATCTGCGGAAGCTACACTCTGCCTGCTAACTTCTCTGATGTCTGTGAGCAGTGCAGGGAGACACAGGCATTGAACCACAGACTTAGGCAGGCCTACCAAGAGTTAATCCCTGGTGGGCTGCTAGTTAGTGTATTTGATCACATGCTGCAGGAAGCCAGTGTCATTCTCTCCCCTCCTGAATATGCTGGCTGGACTATTCCATTAATGCCAGCTATAGTTTACCTTTTCCTGTCTGGTGAGGTGTTGTGATACAGACTAACAGGTGATTGTTGTGAATTATTGCTGTGAACTGTTGTTGTGTTAACCCTTGTTGTCCTTTTGTTTCTGCTTTCCTGCTCTTGCTTTTCTCCTTAGTCTCTCACTGTTTATTTCTGTGAGTATGCAGTGTGCCTGAGTTTTAATTTTCCCGTCTGACTTAGTCTGTATTTCCATCATACTCCTTCCATTTTCTTCCCTGGGGGATCACAGATTAGATCTAGTCAGGACAATAGTAAGGTACGGGACAAGGGCATCTTCACCTTCAGGGGTAATCCAGAGATTAGGGATAGCCTAGGGCAGTGAAACAACAAAGAGCCAGCACCAATGTGCACTAAGGCATCAAATATTCCAAACTGCATTATAAAAATTTTTTTGAGATTTTTGGCAAAAAATTGCAATTTCTTGAGCTGCTTCGCCACGTCACGGCAAATCTCATTTGAAGCAGTCCTACACTAAAATATTTTTATAAAATGTGCCATGCGGCCTCACATATAAATAGCAGAACTGCTCTCAGCAGCACTCACCTGGTCTATTGCAGTCCCGTACCCATGACTGAGTCATGGCTGTGGGCGGGACAGGTCCAAGCAAATGCTGCATGAAGTATATATATAGCCTGTGGACAAAGCCTGATGACCCAATGTGAACAGTCACCAAACGCCAAAATCTATACAGATGGAATACATCCCAAATTGGGGTGCATAGCAAGGTGGAGGTCAACCACCGACCAATTCAACAAAGAAACAACAAAGAGCCAGCACCAATGTGCACTAAGGCATCAAATATTCCAAACTGCATTATAAAAATTTTTTTTTTTTTTTTTGAGATTTTTGGCAAAAAATTGCAATTTCTTGAGCTGCTTCGCCACGTCACGGCAAATCTCATTTGAAGCAGTCCTACACTAAAATATTTTTATAAAATGTGCCATGCGGCCTCACATATAAATAGCAGAACTGCTCTCAGCAGCACTCACCTGGTCTATTGCAGTCCCGTACCCATGACTGAGTCATGGCTGTGGGCGGGACAGGTCCAAGCAAATGCTGCATGAAGTATATATATAGCCTGTGGACAAAGCCTGATGACCCAATGTGAACAGTCACCAAACGCCAAAATCTATACAGATGGAATACATCCCAAATTGGGGTGCATAGCAAGGTGGAGGTCAACCACCGACCAATTCAACAAAGAAACAACAAAGAGCCAGCACCAATGTGCACTAAGGCATCAAATATTCCAAACTGCATTATAAAAATTTTTTTGAGATTTTTGGCAAAAAATTGCAATTTCTTGAGCTGCTTCGCCACGTCACGGCAAATCTCATTTGAAGCAGTCCTACACTAAAATATTTTTATAAAATGTGCCATGCGGCCTCACATATAAATAGCAGAACTGCTCTCAGCAGCACTCACCTGGTCTATTGCAGTCCCGTACCCATGACTGAGTCATGGCTGTGGGCGGGACAGGTCCAAGCAAATGCTGCATGAAGTATATATATAGCCTGTGGACAAAGCCTGATGACCCAATGTGAACAGTCACCAAACGCCAAAATCTATACAGATGGAATACATCCCAAATTGGGGTGCATAGCAAGGTGGAGGTCAACCACCGACCAATTCAACAAAGAAACAACAAAGAGCCAGCACCAATGTGCACTAAGGCATCAAATATTCCAAACTGCATTATAAAAATTTTTTTGCCTAGGGCAGTGATGGCGAACCTATGGCACGCGTGCCAGACAGGGCACGCAGAGCCGTTTGTGCTGGCACGCCGCTGTCGCCACACTGCGCCAGTTTGATCTGCTGGTGTGGTCGCGCCAGCAGCTCAAACTGGTGTTTAGCAGAGGAGACATTTCTCCTCGCTCTGACACTCCTCCTCTGCTGGGCTGCAGACCTGTTGCCTAGGAGACGGAGGAGCGTCAGTAGGCGGCGCCGGTGTCTTGTGGCCGCGCGGGAACTGAAGTGACTGAGGATGCAGCAGTGGAGGAGTGGGGGCCAGAAGGTGAGTTTTTTTTTTTATTTTTAGCCTCTGTGCGGCTGTGCCAAGATGTGGGGGGGCAGAGCCTGCACGGGGGAAACATGCAGCGCACCGGGGACACATGGGGGACAGAGCCTGCACGGGGGAAACATGGAGCGCACGGGGGACACATGGGGGACAGAGCCTGCACGGGGGACACATGGGGGACAGAGCCTGCACGGGGGACACATGGGGGACAGAGCCTGCACGGGGGAAACATGGAGCGCACGGGGACACATGGGGGACAGAGCCTGCACGGGGGAAACATGGAGCGCACGGGGGACACATGGGGGACAGAGCCTGCACGGGGGAAACATGGAGCGCATGGGGGACACATGGGGGACAGAGCCTGCACGGGGGACACATGGGGGACAGAGCCTGCACGGGGGAAACATGGAGCGCACGGGGGAAACATGGAGCGCATGGGGGAAACATGGAGCGCACGGGGGAAACATGGGAGCATGGGGGAAACATGGAGTGCACGGGAGAAACATGGAGCGCACGGGGGAAACATGGAGCGCACGGGGGACAGAGCCAGCACGGGGCAAACATGGAGCGCACGGGGGACACATGGGGAGCACGGGGGACACATGGAGCGCACGGGGGACACATGGGAGCACGGGGGAAACATGGAGCGCACGGGGGAAACATGGGAGCATGGGGGAAACATGGAGCGCACGGGGGAAACATGGAGCGCACGGGGAAACATGGAGCGCACGGGGGAAACATGGGAGCATGGGGGAAACATGGAGCGCACGGGGGAAACATGGGAGCATGGGGGAAACATGGAGCGCACGGGGGAAACATGGAGCGCACGGGGGACAGAGCCAGCACGGGGCAAACATGGAGCGCACGGGGGACACATGGGGAGCACGGGGGACACATGGAGCGCACGGGGGACACATGGGAGCATGGGGGAAACATGGAGCGCACGGGGGAAACATGGGAGCATGGGGGAAACATGGAGCGCACGGGGGAAACATGGAGCGCACGGGGGAAACATGGAGCGCACGGGGGAAACATGGAGCACACGGGGGAAACATGGAGCGCACGGGGACAGAGCCAGCACGGGGCAAACATGGAGCGCACGGAGGACACATGGGGAGCACGGGGGAAACATTGAAGCATGGGGGACAGAGCCTACATGGGGGAAACATGGAGCGCACGGGGACAGAGCCAGCACGGGGGAAACATGAGGAGCACGGGGGACAGAGCTAGCACGGGGGGAACATGGGGAGCACGGGGGACAGAGCTAGCACGGGGGGAACATGGGAGCATGGGGCATATACAAACAGAGCACGGGGCAAACAGAGCACGGGGAAAACATGGAGAGCACGGGGAAAACATGGCTGCAAAGATGGAGAGAAACGTGCAAAGATGGAGAGAAACGTGCAAAGATGGGGGAAACATGGCTGCAAAGATGGGGGAAACATGGCTGCAAGGATGGGGGTAAACATGACTGTATGGATGGGGGAAATCATGCCAGGATGGGGTACATTTAGCAGGAAGGGAAACATGCCAGGAAGGGGTACATTTACCAGTATGGGGGATATATTTACCAGTATGGGGGATACATTTACCAGAATGGGGGATACATTTACCAGAATGGGGGATACATTTACCAGAATGGGGGGAAACATGAAAGGATGGGGGGGAAACATGCCAGGATGAGGAAAAATGCCAGGATGGGGAACATTTAGCAGGAAGGGTGACATTTATCAGGATGGGGTACATTTACCAGGATAAGGGAACATGCCTGGATGAGGTACATTTACCAGGATGGGGTCATTTAACAGCATGGGGGAACATGCCAGGATGGGATACATTTACCAGGATGGGGTACATTTACCAGGATGGGGTCATTTAACAGCATGGGGGAACATGCCAGGATGGGATACATTTAGCAGGATGGAGTACATTTACCAAGATGGGGTACATTTACCAGGATGGGGTACATTTACCAGGATGGGGTACATTTACCAGGATGGGGGAACATGCCAGGATGGGATACATTTACCAGGATGGGGTATATTTACCAGGATGGGGTACATTTACCAGGAAGGGGTCATTTAACAGCATGGGGGAACATGCCAGGATGGGATACATTTACCAGGATAGGGTACATTTACCAGGATGGGGTACATTTACCAGGATGGGGTACATTTACCAAGATGGGGCCATGATGTGGACAAATATACCAGAATGTAGGAAATATATATCAGGATGGGGGACATGTTTACCAGGAAGTGGCCAGGAAGGGGACATAACTACACAATGAAAGGGGAGAATAGCAACTCGTACGTCTTTATGGGATTTCAAGATGTTCAGACATTGAAATGTAGATGTGGATTGCAGGGTGACATCTGATTGCATTCCAGGCTAAAATCTCTGTCTAATATGCTGCAATTTATTTCCAGAAAGATCAATCCAACTGCTGTGTCTGGAAAGGGCAGGGGCTCAGCTCCAATGTGTGGTAAGCATGCATGAGCGTGATGCCCCCTGCTGAAGAGAAGAGAAGACTGCAAAGGTAAGGTTAAAATCAATTATTTACATAATAGGATTGGTTGGCACTTCGGAAAAAAAACTAGGTTTAGAACTACAGTTTGGGCACTCGGCCTGTAAAAGGTTCGCCATGACTGGCCTAGGGTCTACTAGCGTGAGGGACAATATAGGAGCCCACTGTCCCTTGTTATCCTGCAGTCACATTGTGACAATCAGATTATTTACTGTAGGACATTCCAGAGAACTGGTGCTACTAGAGAGATATCCTGGAGACAGGAATAGGAGGTCTGAATTAACGAAGATGTGACTCTTTTATCTAGAAATTGGAAAACAGATTCGGAATAATTTTTCCCTAATTTAATTTCTGATGTTATGGTTTAAAAACAATAAATGTATTCCTTTCTCGTCTTTTCATTGGGGGACACAGACAGTGGGTATTATGATGTCTCCAGGGAGGCGTGACACTAGATTGAAAAAGTGTTAGCTCCTCCCCCCACAGCATATACCCTAGCTAGGCAGGAAACTTGCTCAGTTTTTTTTAGTGTCAGCAGGGAGGCTGACATGTCTGGACTGAGCTCCACCAGAAGTGCCTCAGGCCAGCTTATTTTGTTTTTTCTTATTCATTCTATTTTTGATAGGGGCAATACCAGGGTGCCTTGCCACCCCCGTTCCCCCAGTTTACGGGCAGAGGAAACCTGGCGTGCACAAACCGTCAGTCTTCCCTCGCGCCCAAGTGGTCGGGTCTGCGTACCCCTCCAGGCTCCCTGGAAGCACCTCACACCAAGGTAGCTCCAGAGGGCTAGCAGAGCCGAGGACCTGCTTCAGCCTTGAGACGAAGATGCGTCCCTAAGGCTATGTGCGCATGTTGCGTAAATACATGCAGTTACGCTGTGCTTTGTAGCGCAGCGTAACTGCATGCGTTCTGCGTCCCCTGCACAGTCTATGGAGATTGTGCAGGGGCCGTGCGCACGTGGCGTCTTAGAGCGCAGCGCTTCGGCTGCTGCCCGAAGTGCTGCGTTCTAAGAAGTGACATGTCACTTCTTCCGTGCGCTTTGCCGGCAGCTCCTGCTCTGTCTATGGCAGGAGCTGCAGGCAGAGCGCATGGAATCGGCTTTGTTTTTTTTCTCTACGGACATTTTCTGCAGCGATTTGAAGCGCACGTGTGCTCTTCAGATCGCTGCAGAAATTTCTGCAGGGCTAGTACGCAACTTGCGCACATAGCCTAAGATCCCCGCATCCATCACCGACGCGTCTTCAGACGGAGCCAGGAGCAGGTAGGGAGACGATGAGTCATCTGTCCCCTGCATCCAAACCGTCGCTTGAAAAGGCGCAATGCCAAAAGGTGGGGCAATGCAGGCCGTGATCCCGGGGAGCATCATTAATTTAGCCCCCGGCTTCGGCCTGCATTCTAGCAACGCCCCCCTCTCACTGCTCTGGAAGCCGCTCCCTCACTCAGGAGCAGCTCCTTTCCGATTGGCCGTCATACTTAGTCCCAACCCTGGGACCAATCAGCCTCCAGGGGCCGTCTCTCTCCTCCAGGCTGCCAGGAATGCTGGACGCCATTTTCCACGAGGGGAGCAGACTTGGCTCTGCACTTCTGCAGCACTATATACCGCTCTGCTCAGCGGTATATCGCTGTCTTTATAGCGGTGTGTGCCTGCTGGTTAGCGGTGTATATCAGCTATTAGCGGTATATACTGGCTCTGCCTGCAGGTACAGTTAGGTCCAGAAATATTTGGACAGTGACACAATTTTCGCGAGTTGGGCTCTGCATGCCACCACATTGGATTTGAAATGAAACCTCTACAACAGAATTCAAGTGCAGATTGTAACGTTTAATTTGAAGGTTTGAACAAAAATATCTGATAGAAATTGTAGGAATTGTACACATTTCTTTACAAACACTCCACATTTTAGGAGGTCAAAAGTAATTGGACAAATAAACCAAACCCAAACAAAATATTTTTATTTTCAATATTTTGTTGCGAATCCTTTGGAGGCAATCACTGCCTTAAGTCTGGAACCCATGGACATCACCAAACGCTGGGTTTCCTCCTTCTTAATGCTTTGCCAGGCCTTTACAGCCGCAGCCTTCAGGTCTTGCTTGTTTGTGGGTCTTTCCGTCTTAAGTCTGGATTTGAGCAAGTGAAATGCATGCTCAATTGGGTTAAGATCTGGTGATTGACTTGGCCATTGCAGAATGTTCCACTTTTTTGCACTCATGAACTCCTGGGTAGCTTTGGCTGTATGCTTGGGGTCATTGTCCATCTGTACTATGAAGCGCCGTCCGATCAACTTTGCGGCATTTGGCTGAATCTGGGCTGAAAGTATATCCCGGTACACTTCAGAATTCATCCGGCTACTCTTGTCTGCTGTTATGTCATCAATAAACACAAGTGACCCAATGCCATTGAAAGCCATGCATGCCCATGCCATCACGTTGCCTCCACCATGTTTTACAGAGGATGTGGTGTGCTTTGGATCATGTGCCGTTCCCTTTCTTCTCCAAACTTTTTTCTTCCCATCATTCTGGTACAGGTTGATCTTTGTCTCATCTGTCCATAGAATACTTTTCCAGAACTGAGCTGGCTTCATGAGGTGTTTTTCAGCAAATTTAACTCTGGCCTGTCTATTTTTGGAATTGATGAATGGTTTGCATCTAGATGTGAACCCTTTGTATTTACTTTCATGGAGTCTTCTCTTTACTGTTGACTTAGAGACAGATACACCTACTTCACTGAGAGTGTTCTGGACTTCAGTTGATGTTGTGAACGGGTTCTTCTTCACCAAAGAAAGTATGCGGCGATCATCCACCACTGTTGTCATCCGTGGACGCCCAGGCCTTTTTGAGTTCCCAAGCTCACCAGTCAATTCCTGTTTTCTCAGAATGTACCCGACTGTTGATTTTGCTACTCCAAGCATGTCTGCTATCTCTCTGATGGATTTTTTTCTTTTTTATCAACCTCAGGATGTTCTGCTTCACCTCAATTGAGAGTTCCTTAGACCGCATGTTGTCTGGTCACAGCAACAGCTTCCAAATGCAAAACCACACACTTGTAATCAACCCCAGACCTTTTAACTACTTCATTGATTACAGGTTAACGAGGGAGACGCCTTCAGAGTTAATTGCAGCCCTTAGAGTCCCTTGTCCAATTACTTTTGGTCCCTTGAAAAAGAGGAGGCTATGCATTACAGAGCTATGATTCCTAAACCCTTTCTCCGATTTGGATGTGAAAACTCTCATATTGCAGCTGGGAGTGTGCACTTTCAGCCCATATTATATATATAATTGTATTTCTGAACATGTTTTTGTAAACAGCTAAAATAACAAAACTTGTGTCACTGTCCAAATATTTCTGGACCTAACTGTATATGCCGGCTGTTTGACAGTATATGCCATTTTGCTACGGTATATACCGGCTCTGCATAGCAGTAACTTTATAATACTGCTAGTGGCTCCTCACTCATATAACTCTACCCCTATAGGGCTGTAGGACTCTATTGCTGACATGCGTAACCGCAAGGGTGATAAAGCTTCCCAGGCGTCCTCTATGGACCTGTACCACCTGTGGACGCTCGTTTTCTAATGGCCGAAGCTATCCACTATGCCGGGGCTGCGATGCCCCTTTTACCGTGTCATATCAGACCACGTTGCCGGACCAGGATGCCATGCAGTCTCTGGATTCTGCTCCGGCCACCGGCCAGGCAGCACCCCCGTCTGATGACGTAATGCCTGCATGGGCTCTTCTAATGTCTAAAAGGTTAGATGACCTTGCCGCTCAGATATCCCAGCCGTCCTCAGGCTCCCACAGCCTTCCCCCGGCTCAGCTCCCTCAGAGGAGCCCGCCTGCTTCGTCTGGTCCCTCTTCCCCAGAACGTAAAAAGGCTGTTTCCAAAAGGCGCCATTGCGACCTCTATGCCTCTTCAGACTCGGACGATGGTCAGTCTGACCAGGGCTCTGTGACTTTTAGTAGTCACAATTCCCAAGACTCTGACTCTGATTCAGATGTCCTTTCTGAGTCTAGGCATATAGAAGACACACTAATTTCGGCTGTCAATCACTCTCTGTCGATCTCTGATCAGCCTCCTGATCCGACTTCTCAGTCGGCAATCAAGCGGGCCAAGAAGCCTCCTAAATCCTTTGCTCAGGACCCGGTTTTTCGGCAAATTATATCTAAACGGTGGGATCACCCTGATAGAAGGTTTAATAAAAACCCTTCTCTTCGCTTATCCCTTTCCCTCTGAAATGGTTAAGCCCTGGTCAGTACCCCCTGTTGTGGATCCGCCAGTATCCAGACTGGCTAAACACACGGTCATGTCTGTTTCAGACAACGCGTCTCTCAAGGACTCGTCCGAGCGCACAGTTGATGCTGCGGTGAAATCTGTTTTCCAGGCTTCGGGCTCCTCTCTTCACCCCTGTTTGCCTTAACATGGGTTGCGAGAGCTATGGGGGTGTGGAGCAAGAATCTACGCAGGATGCTTCGCTCTTGTAATATTCCCCCGGCGGCTTTTGAGATCCTTGATTTCTTCTCTCTAGCCTCTAATTATTTTCTTCACGGCTTCCTAGATGCAGCTAGTTTGTCAGCCCAATCGGCGGCCAATGCTGTCTTTGACCGCAGAGTCCTTTGGCTAAAAATATGGAATGCGGACAGTGCCTCCAAGAAATCCCTGTCCACACTCCCCTTCCATGGCCTGCGTCTGTTTGGAGAATCCCTGGACAAACTCATATCTGAGACGACGGGTGGTAAAAGTACCATTCTACCTCAAAAGCGGCCTGTATCCAGGAATTTTAAAAAATCTCCTTGGCGCAGGCAGTCCTTTCGGCCTGCCCCCCAAAAAACATCAGCCGAAAGATCGTCCCAACGCTCAGAACGAGGATCCGGTCACTCAAGGGGCTCTTCTTGGCGTTCCCACTCCAAGCAACCTAAACCCAAAGGACCTCGCTCTGTACAGGCCCCCTCAGCATGACGCCAGGTATCGCTCAGATCCGACTCCTGTTGGAGGGCGGCTTCTGCTTTTTCGGGATATCTGGCTAGACCACACTCACGATGCTTGGGTTCAAGAAATCGTCACCTCAGGTTACAAGATCGATTTCCGTTCCCTTCCGGGCAACAGGTTTTTGCGTTCTCATCTTCCAAAGTCCAAAACGCAAAGCCAGGCCTTATTTCAGGCCATAGCCTCTTTACAGAAAGCAAATGTTATCATTCCAGTGCCCCTGGAACAGCGCGGCAAAGGTTTCTATTCAAACCTTTTTGTCGTTCCCAAAAAAGATGGCTCTGTCCGCCCTATCTTGGACCTCAAAGGGCTGAACAAATTCGTATGGATTCGAACTTTCCGAATGGAATCATTGAGAGCAGTGCTAGCCACCATGGAACCTGGAGAATTGCTAGCTTCCATAGATGTTCAAGATGCTTATTTACACATTCCCATATGTGTCTCTCATCAACGGTTCCTTTGCTTTGCCGTAGGACACTGTCATTTCCAATTCAGGGCCCTCCCCTTTGGGCTGGCCACTGCGCCTCGGGTCTTCACAAAGGTCATGGTGGCCGTCATGTCCATTTTACACCCCAGAGGCATCCTGGTCGTTCCCTATTTGGACAACCTTCTTGTCAAAGGGAGCTCTCTTCAAGTTTATGCCTAGACACGCTGTCAAGGCTAGGGTGGCTTATCAACTTCAACAAGTCATCCCTCATTCCTCATCAGTGCATCACCTTTTTAGGTATGCTGATAGACATGGCTCAGTCCCGGGTTTTTCTTCCAGAGGACGAGGTCTTCCCTGATCCGGGCCGCCCAATCCCTCCGCTCTCGCCATCACACATCCCTTCGGAATGGAATGAGAGTGTTAGGCAAGATGGTGACTGTCATAGAAGCCGTGTCCTTTGCCCAATTCCATCTGCGCCCTCTACAACTGGATCTTCTATCCTCCTGGTACAAGAATCCAGCTTCCCTAGACCGGTCAGTTCGCCTATCTCGGTCTGCGCTCAGCTCCCTCGTCTGGTGGACTCAAGCCTCATCCCTATCTCAAGGGAAGTCCTTCCGCCCGGTCTACTGGCAAATAGTCACGACGGATGCCAGCCTGATAGGCTGGGGGGCGGTGTTTCTCCACCACACTGTTCACGGACGCTGATCTCCTTCCGAGCGCTCCCTGCACATCAGTGTTCTGGAGATCAGAGCCATATTTTTGGCCCTTCAGAATTTTCAACCCTTACTATTGGGCCTCCCTGTTCGGATCCAGTCAGACAATGCCACGGCCGTGGCTTACATCAACCGTCAGGGAGGAACTCGCAGCGATGAAGGAAGTATCCAGGATTCTTCTTTGGGCAGAGAAGCACATCCCCATTATTTCAGCTGTCCATATCCCAGGGGTAGACAACTGGGCCGCAGACTTTCTCAGCAGGCAAGGTCTAGCAGCAGGGGAATGGTCCCTCCACGACGAAGTGTTCCATCAGATCACTCTTCGTTGGGGACTCCCGGATGTGGACCTCATGGTGTCTCGAATGAATGCCAAAATACGTCCCTTCATAGCCCGGTCGAGAGACCCGTTAGCGATTGGCTCCGACGCCCTAGTCTTTCCGTGGGCGCAGTTCCGACTACCCTACATCTTCCATCCGTTTCCTCTCATTCCGAGTAATCAAGAAAATCAAAGCGGAGGGAATCCCGGTGATCCTTGTGGCCCCGGACTGGCCCAGGAGAGCCTGGTACCCAGAGCTTCTCCAACTGCTCGGCGACACTCCCTGGCATCTTCCAGACCGCCCGGATCTTCTGTCGCAAGGTCCCATATTCCACCAGAATACAGTACAGCTGCATTTGACGGTGTGGCGCTTGAATCCTTGATTCTAGCAAAATCAGGTCTTTCTTCTAAGGTAGTTCATACCATGCTTAATACTCGGAAGCCCTCCTCCGCCAGTATCTACCACAGGACCTGGAAGATCTATCTTTCCTGGTGTGACCATCATAATCGGTCACCCCTTACCTTTTCAATCCCGAATGTTCTTGCCTTTCTGCAAGACGGTCTGGACTCGGGACTAGCTCTCAGTACCCTTAAAGGACAAGTTTCTGCCTTGTCAGTATTTTTCCAGAAGCGGCTGGCTTCTCGCCCTCAGGTCCGTACCTTTCTTCAAGGGGTGGCGCATTTGGTCCCTCCTTATCGCCACCCCTTAGATTCCTGGGATCTGAATCTGGTTCTCGGAGCTCTTCAGCTTCCTCCCTTCGAACCTCTGAGAGAAATCTCTCTTCAACGACTGTCCTGGAAGGTTGCCTTTTTAGTCGCCATTACCTCTATCAGGCGAGTGTCCGAACTAGCGGCTCTTTTCTGTAGCTCACCTTACCTGATTTTCCATCATGATAAGGTGGTCCTTCGGCCTTCCCTCGCTTTTCTCCCGAAGGTCGTATCTTCTTTCCACTTAAACGAGGACATTGTGTTGCTGTCATTCTGCCCGCTCCCGGTCTACTCTTCTGAAAAAGCCCTTCACACTCTAGATCTTGTCAGGGCTCTGCGGATCTACATCTCCAGAACAGCGCCGTTGCGCAAGTCCGATTCCCTCTTCGTCCTCTCAGAAGGACACAAAAAGGGCAATCCGGCTTCTAAATCCACGATTTCTCGATGGATTAGGACTGCCATCTGTGAGGCTTACAAAACACGAGGTGTTGTTCCTCCTCAATCTGTGCGGGCCCACTCTACGCGAACAGCGGGGGCTTCCTGGGCTATCCGCCATTAGGCTTCGGCGGCCCAACTTTGCAAGGCCGCTACCTGGTCCAGTGTGCACACGTTTACAAAATTCTACAGAGTGCATACGCATGCCTCCGCGGATGCTGCTCTTGGAAGACAAGTCCTTCAGGCGGCAGTGACCCATTTATAAGTGGCCACTGCTCGTTTTTTTTTTTTTACAGTGTTTTGATATATGTTCACTGCAGTTGCAGTTGTTAGTCAGCTGTTAGTCTGATGCTATACACTGTTAATAGTTCAGTTCCCACCCAGGGACTGCTTTGGGACATCCCACTGTCTGTGTCCCCCAATGAAAAGGCGAGAAAGGAAATGACATTTTTGTGTACTCACCGTAAAATGTCTTCCTTGGAGCCTTTCATTGGGGGACACGGCTCCCACCCTTGTGGTTTTGGTTGTCCTTCTCCTACTGCTTTTACACCAAACTGAGCTGGTTTCCTGCCTAGCTAAGGTATATGCTGTGGGTGGAGGTGCTAACACTTTTTCAATCTATTGTCACGCCTCCCTAGAGACATCATAATACCCACTGTCTGTGTCCCCCAATGAAAGGCTCCAATATAGACATTTTACGGTGAGTACACAAAAATGTCATTTTTCAAGATATCATTAAAAACTAGTAACATTGTTTTTATTTTTAGCAGATGACTGTATTGGGAGTTCAGATGGAAATCTAATATCTTCAGAATTTATAACAGATGATGAAAGTAGTACACATGATACATATGAAGAGCATGCTGTTGTCCCATATATACCTCCAGTCCTTCCTCGGAAAGCTCTATCATCTGATGTTTTCAAACAAGTCCAAAATTCTGATTTATCATATAATTTTAAGCAAAATAAAAGTTACAGAAGGGATGTGGAACATGAAACGACTCCTACAAAGGAGAAACCATTTTCATGTTCAAAATGTGGGAAATGTTTTAGTAGAAATTCACATCTTGTTAACCATCAAAGATCTCATTCTGGGGAGAAGCCATTTACATGTTCCGAATGTGGGAAATGTTTTAGTCAGAAATCAAATCTTGTTACGCATCAAAAAAATCACACAGGGGAGAAGCCAGTTTCATGTTCAAAGTGTGGGAAATGTTTTCATTGGAAATCAGAACTTGTTGTGCATCAAAGATATCACACGGGGGAGAAGCCATTTTCATGTTCAGAGTGTGGGAAATGTTTTATTCGGAAATCAGACCTTGTTGTGCATCAAAGATCTCATACAGGGGAGAAACCATTTTCATGTTACGAATGTGGGAAATGTTTTATTCGGAAATCAGAATTTGTCAGACATCAGAAAATTCACACAGGGGAGAAGCCATTTTCATGTTCCGAGTGTGGGAAATGTTTTATTTGGAAATCAGAACTTGTTGTGCATCAAAGATCTCACACAGGGGTGAAGCCATTTTCATGTTCAGAATGTGGGAAATGTTTTATTCAGAAAGCACATCTTGTTAGGCATCAAAGATCTCACACAGGGGAGAAGCCATTTCCATGTTCAGAATGTGAGCAATGTTTTATTCAGAAAGCACATCTTGTTAGGCATCAAAGATCTCATACAGGGGAGAAGCCATTTTCATGTTCAGATTGTGGGAAATGTTTTAATTTGAAATCAGAACTTGTTGTGCATCAGAGATCTCATACAGGGGAGAAGTTATGTTCATGCCTGGAATGTGGTAAATGTTTCACTAGAAAATCAACTCTTTTTGACCATGGAAAGCTTCACACGGGATAAACCATTTTTATGTTCTGAATGTGGAAAATGTTATTAAATGTTTAACTGGTAAATCAATTCTTGTCGACAATGAGAAAATCCACACAGTAGAGGAGCCATTCTTGCATTCGGAATTTGGCAAATGTTTTTATGATTAGTCAGGTCTTGTTGTCAGATGAGTCACATGAGAGAAGGTGAAAAAGGGAGAGGAAAAGCTCATGCATAATGGACGCGCAACCCAGATATAACAGTAAACAATGACTATGGTCCGTATAATTCACATAAATTACAATTTTTATTAGGTCCAAAAAAGACACACACACACAAGTGTACATTAAAACCAATTAAAATGTGCAGGAATAGCACAGGTACAAACACGTTCCCCCTGTGTGCAGATGGAAAAGGTATTGCGACACATGAAAGAATACAAGGTAACATACACAATTTTCAAAAATAATGGTTATCTATACCTCCAAAATTTATCAATAGGGTTAATCGAACCCACAGGGTGTATGACATAATGATGGCAGAAAATACATACCCCAAAAATCACATATGATATAATATCAGACCACCAGCACATGAGTGTGCATAAATGATATGTCCCTAATTATTCAGCTACACAGTGTCACTGGTAAGTCATCATGTAACAAGCAAAAGGACAATATCAAGTCTCACGCCAGCAACAATCTGGGGTATGAGAGCCCAACAAGATCTGACAATAGGTCCCCTGTGAGGGTTTAAATAGAAGGTGCCCTGCAAGGTCATATATGTCAGTCTTACCACCTGGTCAGGGGAATGGAAGAGGGGGGAAAGAGGAGGGGAGGTTGTTATGCCATAGTAGTAGTATAATACCCAAGTGTGGAGCATAGATTGAAGGTCATGGTGGTATCAGAGGGAACGTGGCAGGCCCATGAGAGAAGGCATCATGACGTACCGTGAGTCAAAGGGTTTTATCCAAAAATCAATTGCTCAAGTAAGAATTGGTCAGGGAAAGCACAATTTTCTTTCTTTTTAAGCTTACTGTATTATTATGACCATAAGACGCACCTAGGTTTTAGAGGAGGAAAATAGGAAAAAAAACTTGAAGGAAAAAATGTAATCATGATGCACTGTTATGGGAGAAATCTGCTGCTGACACTGTTATGGGGGTAATAATCCCCAATTCTAGACTAATGTCCCCATCCTGGGCCACTTTCAGTTATATGTGTTGATCATCCTGATGTATATGTCATTCTTTTTGGTATATATGTTCCCCAGCTTTGTCCCATCTTGGTATAT
Source organism: Anomaloglossus baeobatrachus (assembly GCF_048569485.1). Classification (NCBI taxonomy): domain Eukaryota; kingdom Metazoa; phylum Chordata; class Amphibia; order Anura; family Aromobatidae; genus Anomaloglossus; species Anomaloglossus baeobatrachus. Next base: position 215,784 of record NW_027441807.1, read on the forward strand.
ATGGCTCGCATCCTGGTGTATATGGCCCTCATCCTGGTTTATATGATCCCCATCCTGGTATATATGGCCTTCATACTGGTATATATGGCCCTCATCCTGGTAAACATGATCCTCATCCTGGTATGTATGGCCCTCATCCTGGGCTCATCCTTGTGTATATGATCCCCATCCTGGGCCCATTCTGGAATATACAGTGGAACCTTGCTTAACGAGTAACCCAGTTAGCGAGTATTTCGCCTTATGAGCAAAGCTTTCTGTAAATTTGTAACTCGGTTTACAAGAAAGCCTTGCTGTACGAGCAAAATACCGCACACACTTCCGATTCCGTACATCCACCGCGCTCTAACCCACACTTGCAGTCCACACAAGCACGCACAAACACGCACGCACACACACATATTATGCTCCCCTTACCTTCCGTTCCCTCGCCGGCTTCCTGGAACTTGCATGTATCGGGTAACCAAGGCGACCGATGCCGGACCTTCCGCACTCAGCGCGCTGACGTCAAAGGCAGGAGCCGGTTGCCTCTGATTGGCTAGCGAGCTGCCTTTGAGTAGCGCCTGACAGGGGAAGGTCCTCCCTCCACAGGATGTGTATTCGGTAACCATCGCGACGAGGGAGGAACTTCCCCTGTCAGGCGCTTCTCAAAGGCATTGCGCTGGCTAATCAGAGGCAAGCGGCTCCTGCCTTTGATGTCAGCGCACTGGGTGCGGAAGGTTCGGCATCGGTTGCCTTGGTTACCCGATACACATCTTGTACGGGCGCACTGCAAGTTCCAGGAGACCGGCGAGGGAACGGAAGGTAAGGTGAGCATAATCCGTGTTTGTGCGTGTTTGTACGTGTGTGGAGTGGCACAATAGTGCACCAGGATTGGACATTTAACAAGTTGTGGAACGAATTGTCTGCATTGCAATGATTTCCTATGGGAAATTTTACTTTGCTGAATGAGTAACTTGGTTAACAAGCACACTCCCAGAACGGATTGTTCTCGTTAACCAAGGTTCCACTGTATATCTTTTATTCTCATATATATGATCCCCATCTTGGTGTTTACAGGTGAAATTGGGCCCCCTTGGGCTGCAGGTTGCACCAATGATTTTTGTGCACCTGCCGTCATCCTGGTATATATGTCCCTCATCACGCTGCAGACATAAAAAAAAATGATTACACTCACCATCCCTCTGCTCCCCCAGTGTGCGATGTTATCTTTGATGCCGGCAAGTGAATTCAGTGTGTCACTGCCATGCACCTGCAGTTACACGCGGACATCAGCTGCCGGAATTATGGGCTTGTGATGCAGTGAATATTCATTCTCTAATAGCAGCCTCACGTGATCATCCAGCCACAGCATTAAGTTGGCGGCTGGGTGATCATGTGTGCCCTATCTTAAAGAGAATGAATAGTCACGGCTCCCCACACCCATAATTCCGCCCACCCCTCAATGGCGGCTTCAGTGCCTAGAGGTAGATGGGATTATGAGAGTGATCAGCAGTGAATATTCACTTTCGTTATTAGCAGGAACACTGATCGCCCCGGCGCTAGTTTCTGCCTTCTGTGATGCACTCCTCCACCGCCGCCACCCCAGCCACAGTGAGAAGCACTGGGACTATGAGACAACCTTCCCACTTACACATTTTTTTTTTGGGGGGGGGGGGCGGAATGTGTCAAAGTCTGAAAAATTGGTCATCATATGGAACAGTAAAAAAATCACAATAGTCAAAATCACATATCATAATAAAAGGGCACAAATTATTGTAAATCTGTCTGACCGTTTCAGGCACCACCCTCTTTCACTAAACTCCTCTTTTAGAAGTGTCCCTAATGTCCCCAAAAGGAACTTCCAGGTTGTGAGATCCCACAACCCTCAGAGATCACTCACAGTGAAAGAGTAAGCTCTATGACCCCAGCTCTGCGGCATCCTTCTTAAGCAGTTCGGTAAAACCTTAAAAAACTATGTGACCGCGCTAGATTAGGTGAGAGAGCAACGTCTCGTGCTTAGAGCAGCTGCAGAGACTTGTGGGATCCCGCTCTGCACACTGAGATCCCACAAAATGGAAATTCGGGCTCCACTTTGCTAGTAAATTGGGCATTTCAAGAGCCTTTAGGAACATTTGTGAAAGGTTTTGATGCTGGATTATATTTAGATAATTCACTAATCTCAGGTTTCCCACTGCTTTATTTACTAAAAAGTGCAGCCCCAGATTGGAGATAGGAACTCTGAAGTATATCACATTGTATATAATTGCATTATAAAACTTGTTTTGTTAATAAATGCTTGTAAATATATATTCTTCATGTCTGTCTTTCTCTTGTCTAGATGAGATGATTTTGCCTCAGAACCTCTGGAGTTGAGGCAGAGCTGTAGACATTTCACACCAAAATTGTGATGGGAGAATTGAATCACACTGCATCCTAGTGTCACGCTAGGTACGGGGATGTACCAAGCGCATGGCGAAAGGGAATACCTGCATCTAGGAAGCTGGTGACCCATGAATGAACATACTGCTGGTCCCTGGGGTCCCTCACCATCCTAAATTGGTTCCACACCTATGTGCCGAGCCTGATACCTGACCCTAAGGCTATGTGCCCACGGGACTCTGTATCTGCGGATTTTTCTGCATCAAAATCCGTAGCTTTCCCCCGGAATCCGTACCTTTTCATAGGTGCAGATTTGACGCAGATTTTGTTGCGGATTTTGTGATTTATTTTTTTTTTATTTCAATTGAATAGGCAAAATCCGCACGAAAATCCGCAACAATAATTGACATGCTGCAGATTTTTCCGCACGATTTCCGCTGCGGAAAAACCCGCAGCGTGGGCACAGCATTTCCCAAATGCCATAGAAATGGCTGGGGAGTAGCTGTGCTGCAGATTTCTGGAAAATCCGCGGCTTTTCCGCGAGAAATCCGCGGCAAAATCCGCGCATTTTCCGCAGCGTGGGCACATAGCCTAAGTATTCCAAATGTTGGGCCCTAAAGAGAGAAAAGATGAGATGAGGTCTTTGTCAACCCTACTAAACAACTATAGAAGACACAAGCAGGACACGAGGAAATGCATGAACTACTTATCATTAGATGACTCAGGAAGGAGTACAGCAGAGCTTTCAGCAACATCACCACAGAGGAGTACAAGCCACCTATTTGCAACCTCGGCTTGATGGAACTGAAAATATCACCAGCATAATCCAAAGGAAGGAAGAGGTATTTAAACACCAAGGGAATACTGATAATCAACAGCTGGGTGGAAGTTGAGCTCCTGCTTGTCCAAAAGGGAGAGAGATTAATTCAGCAGGAAAACTACCTATACCAATGAATACTGACAGCAAGAACAATGGAAAGTCAGAGCAGAGAGCATTCTGCGCAGCTTGATGCTGTCACCGTCGATGGCAAGAAACCACATGACTGCCTCTGAGCCGTGACATCCAGATATGTGGAAGTGAAGACTCTCTAGTGCCAAGTCATCAAAGTTTTTATGCTAAAATGTCACACAAGCTTCGAAACGTCTCATAAATTTGGCTTAATTCAGAGTTGGTGAAGAGCAAGTAACATGTATGACACCTATGCTGGGGTTTACTTAATTAATGGGGTTCTGTCACTAAGTGTTTACCTCATAATTAAACGTCAGAATAATATAAAGACAGGGACTCTGATTCCAATGATGTGTCACTTACTGAGCTGCTTGCTGTAGTTTTGATAAAATCCCTGTATTACCACTAGGGGATTATCACTAAAGAACTAGTAAACCTGCTGCCATGTATCCTCGATCTCCATAAGCTCTGTATAACCCCGCCCCCACCCCTGATTGGCAGCTTTATGTCAATGGACATGGTACACAGCTGCCAATCAGTGGTGTGGGTGAGGTTATACGCAACAGAATTTCGAGAATTTTGGTAGATCTTAAGCAGATAAAACTGATTTTTGTTTAAAACAAAGTTTATTAGAATAGTAGAAGGATATCAAACAATTGCACAGCGCGCAGGCTGAGGGTATATATCCCAAGCTAGCTGCGAAAGAATCACACTTCCATGTCTACACCTGCGCCACTGGCAACCAAAAATAACAAATACAATTTCTATTTACATAGGATAGGAAGAACCAGTAGAAAAATAAAAAGAGAAAGAAGTCAAGGTGGGAGAAGGAATAGAGACAGTAAAGACTACAGAAAAGTGGGAGAGTAACGTGAAAGGGTACAAAGGGTTCCCACCCAACTGGATGCGCCCTCCTACAACAGAACCACATTTTGAAGGTTACCCTTCCAGGTACAGAGATAAGAGAATTAATGGAAGATTACCCGCATACCTTCCTCCTGTGAATCATTAGACCCATATCCGGCGAGTCCCTGAACATAATCCACGGGGCCCACGTGACATCAACATTGTCCTTGTTACCGAGTGTCTGACTTATCAAGGTCTCCATCCTGAGAATCTCAATTCACTCTGCAATAAATTACTCCCATGCACAAACACAGGAGAACAACAATGGTTGGAATGCAAAGGTATACTATTATAATATTATTAATACATGCAAAAATAGGGCACATATATGGAGTTAAAGTGCAAAAGACAGAGGTTGCAATGGGCACAGTAAAGCAGGGGAGATCACATGTCACTTAGTAACAAAAATAATCATTTATGTAAACAGGATCATAGACCATGTGATAACCCAGGGTGGTAGCTGGTGACAAAAGAGTTAATATACAACAAAAGCACCAGGATAAAGCAGTATACCATACAAGTGTAAGGCTATGTGCGCACGTTGTGTACAGTCACTGCAGAAATTTCTGCAGCGATCTGAAGAGCACACAAAAAAGCCGATTCCATGCGCTCTGCCTGCAGCTCCTCCCATAGACAGAGCAGGCGCTGCATGCAGAGCGCAGGAAAGAAGTGACATGTCACTTCTTAGAACGCGCGCTTCGGGCAGCAGCCAAAGCGCTGCGCTCTAAGACGCCACGTGCAAAGCGCAGCGTAACTGCATGTAATTACGCAACGTGCGCACATAGCCTAACATACCAGTGCTGTATAAAATCAGAGATAAGTCACCAGCATAACATTAAAGTGCCAAGTGCAGAGCTGCAAGACCAAGTGTCCCCCCTTGCAGATGGTATCTGCATATTTTTGCATTTTTAAAATTACTCCATGACAGGATTCTAGTTTGCTTCCAATATCTTTGAGGCCTCAACTACACATCCGTGAAACACGTGCATGTTTGGTCCGTTTCCGTATATACTGGAGACATGGACAAACATGCACCAATGTTATGCTATGTTTGTGGTCACACGTGCATTATTCCATAAGGTCCATGTGTCCGTGTCCATGATACGTATGTGTATCCATTTTGTACGGAAGCATGTCCATTTTCTGCACAGAACACGCACACACGGACCCAATGGAAGTCTATGGGTCCGTGAGCACACGTACGTAACACGGATGCATCTCCATATGCTCCGTGTACGTTTTGTGCTTTTTTCTAGTGAAGTCGGTCATTCTTTTTTTTTCTGTGTATGTCCGTCAATCTCCCTCAGTCCGTCGGTCGGTCTCTCTGTCTTGTCTGTCCCTCTCTCAAGTCTGTCGGTCAGTCTCCCCCCTCTCTTATACTCACCGTTCCACGATCACCGGCGTGGCGCTGCACAGCTGTGAAATAAACTCCGGCGACTTTTACTATTTTGAAAAAGCCGGCCGCTCATTAATCAATCTCATATTCCCTGCTTTCCCCGCCCTATGATTGGTTGCAGTGAGACACGCCCCACGCTGAGTGACAGCTGTCTCGCTGCAACCAATCACAGCCGCCGTTGGGCGTGTCAATATCGAGCAGTAAAATAAATAAATAATTAATTTAAAAAAAACGACGTGCGGTTCCCCACATTTTGATACCAGCCAGGGTAAAGTCAAATGGCTGAAGGCTGGTATTCTCAGGATGGGGAGCCCCACATTATGGGGAGCCCCCAAGCCTAACAATATCAGCCAGCAGCCGCCCAGAATAGCCGCATCCATTAGATGCGACAGTTCTGGGACTCTACCCGGCTCTTCCCGATTTATCCTGGTGCATTGACAATCGGGGTAATAAGGAGTTAATGGCAGCAGCCCATAGCTGCCACTAAGTCCAAGATTAATCATGGCAGGCGTCTCCCTGAGATACCTTCCATGATGAATCTGTAAGGCTAAGTTCACATTTCCGCTAAAATCTATCAGTCACAATCCGCTGCTCTTGTAAACAGCGGAATCCGTTTAGCGGATTCCGCTGCTCCCATAGACTTGTATGAGCAGCGGATTGTGACTGATGATGCTGCGTTGCACCCTCCGCCCGACCGATCAGTCGTGGAACGACTGACCGCCGGGCGGGAGGAACGCAGCATGTAACGTTTTTTGAGCAGCGAGATCCGTCGGATTTCGCTGCGCATGCTCTCTGGCTCCCTGCACACGTCACCAGCTTTGGTTGGTTACCCGATATTTACCCTGGTTACGGTGCAAGGAGCCAGCGCTAAGCGGTGTAGGCCCGTAACCAAGGTAAATATCGGGTAACCAAGGTAAACATCGGGTGCTTTGCTGTTACCCGATATTTAGGCTGGTTACGTGTGCAGGGAGGCCGACACTTCCCCGCTCGGCCCCGCCCCCTCCCGCACTCCGCACATGTGTGTACACACACACACACCTGTCCCCAGCCATGCAGACAAGCACTGCCACTGACACCCTCGTCTGGCCCCGCCCCCCGCTCGGCTCCGCCCCCTCCCGCACTTTGCATGTACACACATACACACATACATACATACATACATACATACATGCACATACACACACTCACTCACTCACAGATACACTCACCTGTCCCCAGCCATGCAGACCGCAGCACTTCCACTGACATCCTCAGCGCCTGGCCCCGCCCCCCGCTCGGCTCTGCCCCCGAACTCCGCCCCCCGCACACAACGGAATCCGACAAAGAATTCTGTTCTTTGTCATCCGTTGTACAGCGTTGAACAGCGCATCAGTCACATGCGTCAAGCGACGCATGTGACTGATACAAATCAACGGAAATGTGAACTTAGCCTTAGTTATAGTAAATAAATACACACACCCGAAGAAATCCTTTATTTGGAATAATAAACACTAACAAATACCCTCGTTCACCACTTTATTAAGCCCGAAAAAGCCATCCATGTCCGGTGTAATCCACGGTGGTCCCGCATCGCATCCAGCTCTGCTACATGGTGACAAAAGCTGCAGAAGAACACCGCCGCTCCTGTCAGCTCCACACAGCAACTGAGGTGAGAAGCACGATCAGCGACAATGTCACTCAGGTTACTCACGGCCACCGCTGGATCCTCCAACTGTGACTGCAAGTCGCCTGAGTGACAGCGATGAAGTCACAGGTGAGTTGCGGTCACGGGTGGAGGATCCAGCTAGCCGCGGGTAACCTGAGTGACGGCAGCGCTAATTGCGCTGCTCACATCAGTCACTCAGGGGATTAGCGGTCACCGGTGAGTCCTTCACGGGTGACCGCTAATCATTACGCGACACAGACAGAGCCGCGGTATGACAAGTTCATTCTCATCGCGCGTCGCTGTCTGCTGTCAGCGGGTATGTATCAATGACATTGTGCATCACACACGGAACATTTCACACGGGTAACACACGGACATTGTCACTTACGTATCTCACGCACACACGTACATTCAACACACACACACGGCTAGCATACGCAATACACACGGATGCCACATGTACCATAAAAACGGACTTAAAAACGGACCCGAAAAACGTAACGTAACACACGTGCGTGTTTTTCACGGATGTGTGTTTGAGGCCTGAATTAGGTTTCTGGCAGCTGTTAAAATAAAACAGATTTTTATCAAAACTTCAGCAAGAAGCCAAGTAAGTGACAGATCGCTGGAAAGAGGGTCCTTGCTTATACAGGTCGATTGGACACACGTTACAAGTAGCTGCAGGGGCGGACTGGCCCACCAGGAGGTCGGGAGAATCCCCGGTGGGCCCCTGCTATTGATGGCCACGCCCCCTACTCCCCCTGGGCCCCTATGGATATGTGTGAGAGGGCCCCCGGCCGGTAATTTCACTAATCATATCGGCATATTGCTGATATGATTAGTGACAATCCCATTGCCTCTGCAGCGGCAAGCAGGAAGAGCGATCTCCCTGCTCTGCCTGCTGTCACTGTCAGTGCCGCGTGGCTCTGACTCATCTGCGCAGCGACACTGCAGGAGGAGGCAGTCTCAGAGGGATGACTGCTTCCTTCCTTTGCAGGTGCTGGCAGCATCGCGCGGCAGAGGACGGACCCGGCGTCGCCCCAGGCCAGGCTGCAGGAGCAGCAGTGCGTGAGTATAGAAGGCGAGGGCCCGGGGGGGAGTGTGCGGGGGCCCCGGGGAGCGAGCAGGGGCCCCGGGGGTATGTGCGGGGGGGCTCTTCTTCTTACCAGTCACCTGTCTGTATCTGCAGCCACCGGCGCGTTCCTCATCAGTGTGTGCATGCCGGGCACACGAGCAGGAGCCAGCGCGCTGTGCTGTTCCGGCCCTGCTGTGTGCCCGACATGCACACAGTGCAGAGGAGCGCGCCGGTGCCGGTGACCGCAGCTTCTTCCTATTCAAATGTATTTGCGTCTTTCAGGCGTAAATACATTTGAACAGCGCGCTGGGACTGGGCCCCGCCCCCGACGTGCAGCAACGTGATGAGATCAGCACATTGCTGACGTCATCACAGTGCTGCGGGCGCCACACTGGATTCATCAGGAAGCGAGCGCTCCATGGAGGAGCCGAAGAGACAGGTGTAATTAATGGAGATGTGTGGGGAGGGGCTGAGGACACATAACGGGGAACATTTGTGAAGGAGACACAGCTTTGTGACAGGCAGAGGAGGAGTACTGTATTCCGAGGGAGGGGGGGAGGCAGGAGTGTGTAGTGATGGGGTAGTGTAATTTGTGTCTGCAGGGGGTGGTGATGTAGGGTGCAATGTATTATGTCTGGGGAGGGGGTAATGGAGAGTGCATTGTATTGTATGTGGGGGAGGGGTAATGGAGGGTGCACTGTATTGTGTGTGTGTGTAGGGAGTGATGGGGGCTGCATTGTGTGTGTGTGTGTGTAGGGGGTGATGGGGGGTGCATTGTATTGTGTGTGTGTGTGTGTGTGTGTGTAGGGGGTGATGCATTGTGTGTGTGTGTGTAGAGGGTGATAGGGGTGTGCATTTTGTGTGTGTGTGTGTGGTGTGATGGGGGATGCATTGTATTGTGTGTGTGTGTGTGTGTGTGTGTGTGTATATAGGGGGTGATGGAGGGGTGCATTGTGTGTGTAGGGGGTTATGGGGATGCAGTGTGTGTGTGTGTTTGGAGGGGGTACATTGTATTGTGTGCGTGGGGAGATGGTAATGGGGGGTGCATGGTATTATGTGTGTGTGTGTAGTGGGTGATGGGGGGATGTATTGTATGTGTGTGTGTGTGTATGTAGTGGGTGATGGGGTATGTATTGTAGTTTGTGTGTGTGTGTGTAGGGGGTGATGCATTGTATTGTGTGTGTGTGTGTGTGGGGGGGGGTGATGCATTGTATTGTGTGTGTGTGGGGGGGGTGATGCATTGTATTGTGTGTGTGTGTGTGTGTGTATGTAGGGGGTGATGGGGGGTGCATTGTGTGTGTGTGTGTGTGTGTGTGTGTAGGGTGTGATGGGGGATGCATTGTATTGTGTGTGTGTGTGTGTGTAGGGGGTGATGGGGGGGTGCATTGTGTGTGTGTGTGTGTGTGTGTGTAGGGGGTGATGTGGGGTGCATTGTGTGTATGTGTAGGGGCTGATGGACGGTGCATTGTGTGTGTGTGTGTAGGGAGTAATGGAGGTGCATTGTGTGTGTAGGGAGTAGTGGGGGTGCATTGTATTGTGGGTGTGTGTGTAGGGGGTGATGGGGGTGCATTGTATTTGTGTGTGTTTGTAGCGGGTGATGGGGGGATGTATTGTGTGTGTGGGGGTAATGGAGCGTGTATTGTGTGTGTGTGTATGGGTAATGGGGGTACATTGTAGTGTGTGTTTGTGTGTAGGAGGTGATGGGGGGTGCATTGTATTGTGTGTGTGTGTTTGTGTGTGTGTGTAGGGGGCGATGGGGGGTGCATTGTATTGTGTGTGTGTGTGTGTTTGGAGGGGGTGATGGGGGGGTGCATTGTATTGTGTGCGTGGGGAGATGGTAGTGGGGGGTGCATGGTATTTGTGTGTGTGTGTGTGTGTGTGTGTGTAGGGTGTGATGGGGGATGCATTGTATTTGTGTGTGTGTGTGTGTGTGTGTATATATGTATATGTAGTGGGTGATGGGGGATGTATTGTATTGTGTGTGTGTGTGTGTAGGGGGTGATGCATTGTATTGTGTGTGTGTGTGTGTGTGTATGGTGTGATGGGGGATGTATTGTGTGTGTGTGTGTGTGTGTGTAGGGGGTGATGGAGGGGTGTATTGTGTGTGTGTGTGTGTGTGCGTAGGGTGTGATGGGGGGTGCATTGTGTGTGTGTGTGGGGTGATGCGGGGTGCATTGTGTGTGTGTGTGTGTGTGTGTGTAGGGGCTGATGGACAGTGCATTGTGTGTGTGTGTGTGTGTGTGTGTGTGGGGAGTAATGGGGATGCATTGTGTGTGTATGTGTGTGTGTGTGTGGGGGGGGGAGTAGTGGGGGTGCATTGTATTGTGTGTGTGTGTGTGTAGGGGGTGATACGTTATATTGTGTGTGTGTGTGTGTGTGTGTATGGTGTGATGGGGATGCATTGTATTGCGTGTGTGTGTGTAGGGGGTGATGGAGGGGTGTATTGTGTGTGTGTGTGTGTGTGTGTGCGTAGGGTGTGATGGGGGGTGCATTGTGTGTGTGTGTGTGGGGTGATGCGGGGTGCATTGTGTGTGTGTGTGTGTAGGGGCTGATGGACAGTGCATTGTGTGTGTGTGGGGAGTAATGGGGATGCATTGTGTGTGTGTGTGTGTGTGTGTGTGTGTGGGGAGTTGTTGGGGTGTATTGTATTGTGTGTGTGTGTGTGTGTGTAGGGGGTGCATTGTATTTGTGTATGTAGCGGGTGATGGGGGGATGTATTGTGTGTGTGTGGGGGGGGGGTAATGGAGTGTGTATTGTGTGTGTGTGTGTGTGAGGGTAATGGGGGTGCATTGTAGTGTGTGTGTGTGTGTGTGTGTGTGTAGGGGGTGATCGGGGGTGTATTGTGTGTGCGTAAGGGGTGATGGGGGGTGCATTGTATTGTGTGTGTGTGTGTAATGGGGGTGCATTGTAGTGTGTGTAAGGGGTGATCGGGGGTGCATTGTGTGTGCGTAGGGGGTGACGGGGGGGTGCATTGTATTGTGTGTGTGTGTGTGTGGGGGGGAGTGATGGGGGGTGCATTGTATTGTGTGTGTGTGTGTGTGTGTGTGTGTGTGTGGGTAATGGGGTGCATTGTAGTGTGTGTGTGTGTAAGGGGTGATCGGGGGAACATTGTGTGTGCGTAGGGGGTGACGGGGGGTGCATTGTATTGTGTGTGTGTGTGTGGGGGGGGTGATGGGGGGCTGCATTGTATTGTGTGTGTGTGTATTTGGAGGGGGTGATGGGGGGGTGCATTGTATTGTGTGCGTGGGGAGATGGTAATGGGGGTGCATGGTATTTGTGTGTGTGTATGTAGTGGGTGATGGGGGGGATGTATTGTCTGTGTGTGTGTGTGTGTGTGTGTGTGGAGGGGCGTGGAGTCATTAATCGGGCTATAGTTACATTTAATTCTCAAAATTTTCGTTTCAGTCACCTTTTCTGTTCTAATATTTTACAATGTGAACGACCATGGCTTGCCCCCCCCCCCTAGTTCTGATCCTGGGTACGTCCATGCACAGGCCTGAGTGGGCCCTGGCACCCAGCCTTTCAATCGTAAACTTCAGTGATCGTACAAGTTCTATACGATCACTGAAGTTTTCGCAGTTGCAGGACCTCTAGTGTCATCACATGTGTCATGTGACTCACCAAAGGTCCTAGCGGTGCACTGCGGGAGTCCCCAGGCCTGCACCGACCGCGCCGGTATTCAGATGTATGCGCGTCTTTCAGGCGCGCAATACATTTGTACAGTGCGGCCAGTGACAGTAGGGAGAGCAGCTCTGCTCAGCCCCGCAACGTACCGTCATCGCCAGGGCTGCAGAGGAGTGCGCCTCAGTCCTGCACCGACATCATCATCACCGGGGCCGCAGCTGCAGGGATGAAGAGGAGGACGTGCAGGCACAGGTAAGCGCTCCAGAGGAGCCGAAGATGTACTTTTATATGAGGGGCTGCGGGAGGGGGAGGAGCAGTGTTATTTTACAACTGGCATTAATAAGCGGTGGGGGACTTTATGGAGCATATTATGGGGCAGTGGGGGACATAATAGGGCAGTGGGGGACATAATAGGGCAGTGGGGGACATAATAGGGCAGTGGGGGACATTATAGGGCAGTGGGGGACATAATAGGGCAGTGGGGGACATAATAGGGCAGTGGGGGACATAATAGGGCAGTGGGGGACATAATAGGGCAGTGGGGGACATTATAGGGCAGTGGGGGGCATTATAGGGCAGTGGGGGACATTATAGGGCAGTGGGGGACTTAATAGGGCAGTGGGGGACATTATAGGGCAGTGGGGGACATTATAGGGCAGTGGGGGACATAATAGGGCAGTGGGGGACATTATAGGGCAGTGGGGGACATTATAGGGCAGTGAGGGACATTATAGGGCAGTGGGGGACATTATAGGGCAGTGAGGGACATTATAGGGCAGTGGGGGACATTATAGGGCAGCGGGGGACATTATAAGGCAGCGGAGGACATTATAAGGCAGCGGGGGACATTATAGGGCAGTGGAAGGACATTATAGGGTAATGGGGGCCATTATGAAGCAAATTGGGGCATTATAGGTCAGTGGGGGACGTTGTGAAAGAAATTGGAACATTATAGGGCAATGGGGGACATTATGAGGCATCAAAGATTTTGGAAGGCAGCATAGTATAATGAGGAGGGGGGGATTTATACAGGGATGTAGTTGGGGGAGATATTATAGAAAGGGAAATTTTTGGGGGGACATTTTGGAAAGGGGCATTTTGTGGTGCTATTTTGGAGAGCAGGATTGTGGGGTGATATTTTGTGCAGGAAGCAATTAACAACCCCTTCTGATTCCACTTGTTTCCCCAGACATTATTAAATAAAAGGGGCCAGGATGAGGGACATAATTACTATATAGGGCCAGAATAAGGGACATACATTATTAGTTTATGGTGGCACGTGGGGCATAATTACTGTAGGGGCAAATTAGGGGACATTATTACTGATGAAATATAAGTTAATTTTGAGGATACTGTCTCCAATGGGGGAACAAGAGTCTGACGTGGTGTAGAAATTGGGGAAATAGTGAGGAATGTGCTCTGGGAGTGATCGGCTATAGGTGACTGTTATTTTCTGCAGAGTCGCGTCATGGCAGGAAGAAGTGATGACGGTCAGCGCCGGATGAAGAGAAAAAGCGAAGATTAATAAAGTCAGCTAGAGACGTCACTGGTAAGTCAGTCACGGTATTTCTCCCTTGTATGTGGTTGTATTCGATCACTATGTGGTCTGGTCACGGTGTGGTGGTATTTCTCCCTTGTATGTGGCTGTATTTGTTCACTGTTTGGTGGTAATATGTGGTCTGGTCACAGTATGGTGGTATTTCTCCCTTGTATGTGGCTGTATTTGGTCACTGTTTGGTGGTAATATGTTGTCTGATCACTGTGTGGCGGTATTTATCCCTTGTATGTGGTTGTATTTGGTCACTATGTGGTGGTAATATGTTGTCTGGTTGCGGTGTGGCGGTATTTCCCCCTTGTATATGGTATTATTGATTTTGGTATAGTGGATTGTGTTGTGTATGGAAGTCACTTTTTCTCTCTATAAGGGGGAGATTATTTCCAGTAGAAATTAAATACTTAAACATTTAACCCCTCCCCTCCCTGTGCTGCCCTGTCCTGTGACTATTACACTGCAGTAAATATGCACTTACAGAGATTCTCCAGTGAAAACAAGTAATCACCTTTACTAAGGCCACGTTCACACACTGAGTATTCAGTGAGGTTTTTTTACCTCAGTATTTGAAGCCAAAACCAGGAGCAGTAAAATCAGAGAAAAAGTGTGTGAACGTGGCCTAAAGATAAGTGATAACTTATTCATCTGTGTGGACCGATTGCTGGGACCTGCACCGATCGTGCAACTTTTATCCCCCATTACACTGGAGCTCGTGTCCGACTCAACCCCTGATCCATTCATTCCCTCAGTGGCTGCAAGCGCTGCGCTTGTTATTATCTGGCTGCTCCACAGAGGATGAATGGAGCTGCGGTCACACACCCCACCCCACAGAGGATGAATGGAGCTGCTGTCACACACCCCACCCCACAGAGGATGAATGGAACTGCGGATACATATCCCACCCCACAGATGATGAATGGAGCTGCGGTCACACACCCCACCTGCTGCTGCAAAAAGTTCCCCAATCTTCCGATCGGTGCGGTTTCCACTGGTCTGGTTCCACCGATCAATAAGTTATCACCAACCTACCCAGTGGATCGGTGATAACTTGTTTTCACCAAAGACCCCATTACTGCAAAAGACTATAATTGTACATCCCAGTTATGGTGCACAATATAGATGTGCAGGAGCCGCCTGTGTATACAGTCAAAGCAACACAATAATGGGGATAACGCTAATGGGTGTTTATATTTAGCTGTAGGGTGGGCCCCTGGAGTCAATTCTCCTGGTGGGCCCCAGACAGCCCAGTCCGCCCTGAGTAGCTGTGTTCCTCTTAATCTATAAATCACATCCTGAAGCCATACACTATTAATTTTAGATATTTAATCTGAAAAGTAGGCAGTTTTTATAAAAATATACAAAAGATATTACAAAAGGGAACAAAACAATACAGTATAAACAATTACATAAAATGAAAGGGAATAACAAAAGAAAATGACTGAACCTGTGTCATAGAAATGACCAGATTTATGGAGGAAAGGACTCCAATGGAAGGTGGAACAATCCTATATGGCAATATTTCTTTCATTAAATGAGAATCATAATTGGCATTAGTTTTTATTAACCCAAGTTACACCCACATACTTCCCCTCTGGTCACTCATAAGAGGGCTGGACTTCAGATAACTATAGGATGTGTCTAAGTCTTAGAAAATTATGAGATTCACAACTTTTACAATACCTTCACCCCTGAATGTCCCAGGCGGGAAATAGTACTGTCATCTGTCCTATCATGATTTTATCTGTTCATAGATAGGAGACATTGCATAGATATTTTCAGGCCAATATCCATTTGGCCGGACCTCGGGCCGTCACCTAATGATGCGGAATGATGCTTTGCATTCTCCACTTTATCACAAATTTGAAAATATGACTTTCCTATCTATTATATTGATGCAGTTCATAAAACCTCAATTCAAATTTTGTATAAGGGGAAACAAAGGATTTGAATTTATCTGCCCTTTTCTGCATTCAAGCTGAGATTGGCCTCACATCTGCTAGAGGATTCTCTTTAGTTACCTGTTTCCAAAGGAAGGGATCAGCTTCATAGGAGTCTTGTTGAGTCTTTATGGATTTTATCATTTCTATATGACACATGGCTACATATTGATATTTTTCCAAAATCGAGCTTTTAACCCCTTGAAACCCAAGGTCATTTTTTTGACACTCAACTTGGTGCTTGAAGCTTTCATTTAAATTCAAAAATATTACACTCCCAACTACCCAAAATAACTTAAATAAAAAAGAAAAGGTTGCCCTAAAATCATTAAGCAATGATTCAGATATAGTAACTCTATCAGCCGACAAGGGGGATGGAATAGTCATCCAAAACATGGATGACTATATAAGGAAGCTCAGAATATTTCCCCCAACCCCATACACTAAGGGATTACAACTATGGATCCTTTTTCAACATTTAGGAGAAAATATGTTCTCCTCATAACAAAATCTTTTGAGAAAGGAATTTTAAAGAGAAGCAACCACCAGCCAACATATTGTATAACGATTTAGAGCAGACATCCGCTGGATTGATTGCAGTCTACGGTAAGTAGTATTATTTTCCAAAATGTCATATTCTCATTTTTGATATGAAGATGCATCCAATAGCACTATACATCCCGCCTTGTCTGACTTATGTATAACCAAATAGTTATTTTCAGTTCACAATCGTCATTAAATTGATTTTTTGTCAAATTATATAACTTTTTATTTTTATTGGAGGAAACATAACGGTGCAGAGCCAACGGGTCCTTTTCTATCATATTCTGGAACATGTGTAATGATGGTAGCGAGATTTTACTGGATAATAATGAGAGTTTGAGACCTTTGGTTTTACATCATGATCCCTCACCAATTCTTCCAAATTATGATCCTCCTCCATTTAGTTTAGCATTACAATGGCCTTCTGTTCAGAGAAGGAGAATCCTTCAAATTCATTACATGTTGTAAATTTATTACTAGAGTAATTCTGACCTGAAACATTTCTATCCTCAGCAAACAAAAATGCCAGTGACAACATTTTTGCCCCTGTCCAGGACTTCGATCTGCTCAACTGATAAGACTGGAGGTGTCAAAACCAAAACATTATGTCACCTCAGGCCGTACAGACACTCAGCGTGCAGTGTAACACAAGAGTAACAACGGAAATGTAAAAAAGGAAGGCCCTGATGATCGGGAGAGGGGACACCTGCTGCAACTCGCCTGAGTCTTTACCTGACGATTCCTAACGTCTCTATACGAGTCCTTCCCCTGTTGGTGGAGACCTTCAGGTCTCTCTCAGGGTCACGGAGTTGGATTTCAAATTAGAACTGCGCAGATGTGTTACGGTTGCTGTGGCACTGGAGACTATGTTCGGATTTCTTGCTACTGCACATGTGCGAGCACTGGAGACTATGTTCGGATTTCTTGCTACTGCACATGTGCAAGCGCTGGAGACTAAGTCCTATCTTGGAGCCATTGCACATGTGCGGGTGACATCATCGCTGACACGAGGTCACATGTCTCTGACACCTTCTAAGCTGATTGGCCGCTGGTCATGTGCTTGTGACACGTGGTCACATGTCTCTGACACCTTCTATGCCGATTGGTCGCTGGTCATGTGCTTGTGACGCTTTGCTCGGTGATAGGCCAGCGTGACGTCAGTGCTGTCGTTCTGGCAGCGGATTAGCTCTGGTGTCCTCCATCTTGGATGAGGCACAGAGTCTATATAAGACCCTGACGCACGCCACCCGGCACTCAGTCCTTTTGGTTCATGCATGAGAGTAGACGCTCTGTGCACGTCCCTCTAGGCATCTCTCTGTCTATGCTAGGTGAGCGCTACCGGCAGGGTAGCGTTCTTGTACCTTACAGCTTCGGCTGCAGTCCGTATCCTTACATCTTAGTGGAGCGGACATAGGCAGGTGCCTGAGGCACATGGTCTGGCTGGGCCTTGTGATTCTACTCGTAAGTGGACGTTACCGCTAGGGTAACGTTCCTTATACTGCGTCTGGCAGTTGTTCGTATCCTCGCACACTAGGGGAGCGAACATAGGTAGGAGCTTTGTGCGGCTTATGCTGCTGTCCGTCTCTTTTGCACCACTAGTGGAGCGGACCTAGGCAGGTGCCATATCTAGTGGTTCGTGTCCTCGCACACTAGTGGAGCGAACGCAGGTAGGAGCTTTGTGCGGCTTACGCTGCTGTCCGTCTCCTGGCACCTGGCACTATGTTGTCTGACTCCATAACATTGAGGACAGTTCCCTTGCGCCTTTCCCTGTCTCAGGGTCACATAGAGATTTCTTTTCTTGTTTTGCCTGAGGGTATAGACGACGTCCTTCTGGGTCTCCCATGGCTTCGGACCCATGCTCCTCTAATTGACTGGGAGTCCGACAGTATTATTAGTTGGGGTTCGAAATGTCAGTACCGATGTCTTAATTTACCACCTAAGGTCGTTGCGGTTGCATCAACTGATCTCTCTCCCATACCTACACCCTATATGGATTTCGCTGACGTGTTCTCCAAACAGGGTGCTGAGGTTCTTCCACCCCATAGGCCGTATGACTGCGCCATAGACCTTATCCCAGGTTCGGTTCCACCTAAGGGCAGGGTTTGCCCCCTGTCAATACCTGAGTCGGAGGCCATGTCGACCTATATAAGAGAGAGTTTAGAGAAGGGGTTCATTCGTAAGTCTGTCTCTCCCGCGGGAGCTGGGTTTTTCTTTGTTCGGAAGAAAGAGGGTGATTTGCGTCCCTGCATAGATTACAGGGGTCTCAACAGAATCACATTAAAGAACAAATACCTATTACCTTTAATTTCGGAGCTCTTTCACAGACTGAGGGGAGCTCAGGTTTTTACGAAGTTGGATTTGCGGGGTGCGTATAACTTGGTACGAATTTGAGAGTTTGACGAATGGAAGACCGCTTTTAACACCCGAGACGGTCACTATGAATACCTCGTCATGCCTTTTGGTTTATGTAATGCACCCGCAGTATTTCAGGACTTCGTAAACGATGTGTTCAGGGATTTACTGTTATCCTCCGTTGTGGTGTATCTGGACGACATCCTGATTTTTTCTCCTGATCTGGAGACTCATCGTCAGGATGTCGTTCGTGTCCTTTCCCGTTTAAGGGAGCACTCATTGTTTGCTAAACTCGAAAAGTGTGTATTCGAGCAGTCATCCTTGCCTTCTTTGGGTTACATTATCTCACAAGAGGGTCTGGCTATGGATCCTGCGAAGCTCTCTGCTGTCCTGGAATGGTCCGAACCTCATTCCTTGAAGGCGGTGCAACGCTTCTTAGGATTCATAAATTATTACCGGCAGTTCATACCCCATTTCTCCACTTTGGTGGCCCCTTTGGTGGCCTTGACTAAGAAAGGTGCTAATCCAAAAGTCTGGTCTACTGAGACATCCCAGGCTTTTGAGGCAGTAAAAAGACACTTTTCAACTGCTCCCATTCTTCAAAGACCCGATGAGAATTAGCCCTTCCTATAGGAGGTTGATGCCTCTTCAGTGGGTGCTGGTGCGGTCTTGTATCAAAAGAATGGTGTAGGTAAAAAAAGGCCGTGTTTCTTCTTTGCTAAAACCTTTTCACCGGCAGAGAGAAACTATACATATGAGGATAGGGAACTGGAGGAGTGGCGTCACTTGCTGGAAAGAGCGAAACATCCTTTCCAGGTCTATACAGACCATAAGAATCTGACGTACTTACAAACCGCTCAGCGTCTGAATCCTCGCCAAGCTCGCTGGTCCTTGTTTTTCTCCCGCTTTCACTTCTATCCTCGCACACTAGGGGAGCGAACATAGGTAGGAGCTTTGTGCGGCTTATGCTGCTGTCCGTCTCTTTTGCACCACTAGTGGAGCGGACCTAGGCAGGTGCCATATCTAGTGGTTCGTGTCCTCGCACACTAGTGGAGCGAACGCAGGTAGGACCTTTGTGCGGCTTACGCTGCTGTCCGTCTCCTGGCACCGGTAGAGGAACGGACCTAAGTAGGTGCTGTCACGACATGGACTCTCATGGGTTAAAGTTTCTTAAAATCCAGCCAGACAGCATGATATATTGTCTATAGATGGGGGGAGAAGTCCCTCATTGTTTTTACAAGACTCTTGTTGACTCAATGTAATTGTGTTGGCCACTGAAATCCAGACGTATTGTTCTCCAGACTTTTTCAGTAACCATTGTATTGTAGTTGTGTATTGATAATGTAATTACCTTAGTAGCCATTCTCTAGTCGGTGACTTGCCGACTCCATGTAGATATACTGAGTCTTTCTATGCACATCATTTAAATGAACATTATCCATGCAGCTTGAAATTCATCCAATGGGAGACGCAATCTTGTCCAACCAATCGATGAGGACGCAGTGTATCCTAAGGGAAGGTAATGGCTATAAAAGGGACTTCTTCAAGCCACCAGGGTTGATGAAGGTTGATGGATGCTGATGGAGCTGACTATAGGATCAGGATATCTTATGGCTTCAATCTAAGGACTCCGGTTCCGGTTGGAGACCATATCCACAGCCTAGGGATTTCGACTCCGGCTGCCAGGATTGTAACATCATACCAGGACTACCTAAGGAGGACACTCAGGTTGGGACAGTTCAGTCACCTGTTACAGACTTTGCAGACCTCACACAGCTTCCTGAATCTGGCATTATTCCTTTCTCGGTGGGTGCCTGCCAAAAGCGGGGTGCTGCTGGACTGCAGTAAGCGGCCCTGGAAGCTCTGAGGCATGGACATTCTAAATCCCGGGTGAGCAGCGGAAGGGTGAGACTCTGTTGCCTGTTACATTTGTGTGTTTTGCTGGTTATGTGTTATGTGCCGTTAATTGTTTGGGGATCCAATAAAGTCTAATTATTGTGGTTCCCTCACCCTGTGTTGTCTGAGTAGTGTTACGCCCATGGTTAAGGAGGCCGGCGTTCAGTTGGGATGAGCCCTGAGCCACGCTGTCTTTCTAAAGGCGGCAGGTTTTAGTGGACGAGAGCACCCACTGAGCCCCGTGTCTCCACAATTGGTGGCAGCAGTGGGATACTACTCAGCCTGGTTTTCCCAGGGGAGCTGCAGCGGACTGGTGTTCGTGGACACCGTCCAGGGCTCAACAACCAGGAAGGCACATAAGCATACCCAGCAGGCCATAGGGGAGGCATTCAGGTTTCGGACGCTGCCATGTCCAACCCCACCAGCTCAGCCACGGGACAAGGACAAGAGTGGAGTTACGACCGCTGCAGTAAATGGATGCTACAGGATCTGTGTGTTGAAAAGCATTAAAATTAATACATCTAGTTATCAAATATGTTATAGTAAGACATATAAATTCACAGTTCTGTTTATGTTGGAGGGCATAGTTTATTAATTAAGTTTTATAAGGGATAAGCATTAAAATATCTATAATGAGTATACTGGTGTACTGACATGGAAGGATATTTATATATTCTTCCCGAAGCTTCCCGAAGGTTCCAGAAGGTTACGTAATGTGGAACTATATTCAACTATGTTCCACTAGAACACCCTATATGGACTGAGCAGCTGGTATATAATACACGATGGAGGGGGCTATAGGGGGCTGCTCCACATTGCCTGCTGTGAGAAGACTCGAGGCTGCAAAGATGAAGACACGCTAAGAGATGACATCACCTGCCTTGCCATTCAGAAGCCAAAGAGAGATGGGTAAAGACTTCCCATTGTTCAGTATGGACTAAATGAACTCTTTTTACATAAGCTATCAAAAGTATATTATTTTTCCTTTCTGTAACTGATCCCTGGCAACCATTTTTAAATAGATAAAATATATTTATTTTTTACATTTTTGAAGTTTCTTTCTTTCATGCGCTTTTACGTATTTGACGAAAAATATATTTAAGAGTATATTTTTTAACATTTTGGTGAGCCACCCATTCGTAATTTTTTTGCATTTTTTTGTTGTTCCTTCACTTTGCATAAGGGGGGTATCTCAAGTACTCAAGTATCTCCTGCAAAGGATCAGGAATCGACAATTTATAAAAAATCACGCAGAACCTAGGAAATACGTATAAGTCAAGATTGCATGAATGTTTTTTTTTAATGAACTTTAAAGCTCTTTACAAAGTTACAGAAGTTAACTTTCGACGTATTTTTGAGCAAGAAAGATAAAGTCAGTCCATAAGAAGTATTGGACCTGTTGAACAAAGTGAATCAAGTCTTACAGGATCATCCATCAGATCATCTGATCATTTCAGGTAAGAAAATGGATTTTATCTCTTCATATGTTAAGCAAAGTAAACTTCAGTTCGCTTATCCAGATATTTCTAATGTAGAAGAGATTTGGTTACGCTTTTATGAGGAGTGTGAACTTGAGAATTCACGTATAGAATGTGCAAGGTCTTTTAATAGAGAGAAACAGAAAATCAGAAATGTCTGTCATTTAGTCTATGATTTTCACAAGTTAATCGTAGAAAAGTGTAAATATGGTGGAAATAGACAACCTGAATTGTCAGGAGAGTCAGTGAGAGAGAAATCCAAAGACTGCTTAGAACCTGGAGTGTCAGTCAGTGATATGGTGAATTCTGACTGTAATGTTGTAAATGATCAGTCAGATGATTTAGACTGTAATTCAAATCAGAATTTTGATAATGGCGACAGACATGTGTTACGTAATCAAGGTCATTTTCAGCATACTGGGAAAGAAGCAGGAAATGACGTAGAGAAGCCAGAAGGGGGAGGAGCCAGAATGGGACACAGGCAGAAAGCCGTCAGAGAAGGACACGTGGAGAGAGAAAATGGCGACGATCAGTTTCTAAAAATAGAACAGGCTAAGTTAGGGATTACACTTAGAAAAAATTTATTGGACATATGCAAATTAATTCCCGCATATAATCCTAAAATACATGTTTGCAGAAATTCAGAGATATTTGAAAATTCAATCGAGAAGTTAAATTTAACCAATAGTGAGACGAATCAGTTATTCCGTATGTGGTTACCTCAGCATTTCTTTAGACAATTGGCATTAAAAAAGTCTTCTGACAATGAGACATTTATTTGTTCAAATGATAACGATATCATAAGGCTGAAATATCTCATCTTCTGTGCAAGGAATGAATCTGATCCAAACTATGAGATGTTGAAGGAATTACAAATTGAACAGAATGAGAGTACGTTCTCATTTATGTCCGTTTTTGAACGTTTGTATAGGGCGGTCATTCCAAATGTCAGATTGGATGGAATGATACGTTTATTCATCAAGAAATTTAATTTCCTTGATAATGCAGCCTGTGCAGTGGCATTAAATAAAAAGTCCCTATTCGAATGTACGACATTTATCGATTTTGTTAGAAGTCGCCAAAGTCAATCAAGACAGAAATTAATTAATTCTGAAAAACCAACACGGAAAAGGGAGAGTTTCCGTGAAAAACCAACAGTGTCTCCCATATCCAGATATTTCTGTGACAGGGTATATGCAATTCGGAGGAAGATGCATACGTGTTATAAACCATACAATCCACCCCAATTTTTATCATCTAAAAGTTTTTTTTCACAGGAAAAACCCCTGTCACCAGTGAAGGGATTGGTCACTGGGATTGAAAATCCCAGACAAATGATGAGTAATAGCTTTGAAAGACAGAAACAGGTGTCTTGTGCAGACTCTTTCCCTGGGTTAGGGTTTGATAGCCCGCGACAGATGGGTGGTTTTTCAGAGAGAGACATTCTCTCTCAAATAAGAGAAAACCTTGAATTACATAAGTTCAGGGATTCCTATAAGTTCAAAGGGAATCTAATAAATCGAATCTTTGAAGAAAAAATTAGGTATGGTCTTCAGTTAAATAAAGTGGATTTCTGGGTAAATTAATTTTATTGTTTGATAAATATGTTTATTCATATACAGTGAATCTATGCACACATATATATATATATATATATATATATATATATATATATATATATATATATATATATATATATATTAAAGGTAGTGATAGTAAATCAAGGTCATATTTTCATTTAGTCAAATGATAGTTTAATGTTATAAATTAATTTGATCTCTGTATATGAATAATAATATTTAAAATAAAACAATAAGAGAAAGTAACAGATTCAAAGTGTTTCATTTTTATCATAAATATGATAATAATTTTATTCTTTTATTTCCCTCAGAATTTATCAGTAAAGCAGATTGATGAAGTATTAACTTTTTATTTATACATATGTTCTTGTCCTCAATCAGGTAACATATATTTTATTGGGTAAGATTAATCGCGAAAGCACGATTAATATTATTATTTCCTCAGGTACCAATTGCCAGAGAACTATTACTTTAATGTTTCTTTAATGAATATATATCTTCTTTAGAGTTATTAGAAATGTAATCTGAGCTTTGGAGTGGTATAAAACTGCTTGCTGTCTTGGAATGGTGTTCCTTGCACGTGACCAAAGCATGTGACTTGGTACTAAAGCTAAAAATAAATGTTTGTTCCATGGTCATATGTACAGTCTGTAATTCATTGGAATTTGTTTTTTTCGAGAAGTACTTCAAATTAGTAACATAATCTTTGAAATGCGCATAGAATAATTGGGAATACAGGGATTTGTGTCCGTCAATGTTTTTATGTGAAAGTATATGTTACAGTCTTGTGTGCATAGATGTGTCTATGAATGATTGATTGTTTGAGCAGCTGCAAATGCTAAAGTCAGAGTACTTGGATCCAGGAAAAAAAAAAAAAAAGGGAATTTTTGTTTTAACTTCGAGGTTATATTATATTATATTATATGTATGTATACCTCTAGATAATAAGTTATAGTACATAAGTATAAATGAAGGAATTTATACCGAATATATATATATATATATATTATTCTTAGACATATTTCTTTAGTATAGAGATATTAGGATTTTTTATTAAGGGTTTATTCTGAAGAGTTACATTCTACAATAAGGTTATAACGTTTTGATTTTTTTATGTCTTTTGTGTTAGTCACT
The DNA here is from genome assembly GCF_048569485.1 of Anomaloglossus baeobatrachus. Classification (NCBI taxonomy): domain Eukaryota; kingdom Metazoa; phylum Chordata; class Amphibia; order Anura; family Aromobatidae; genus Anomaloglossus; species Anomaloglossus baeobatrachus. Next base: position 240,209 of record NW_027441807.1, read on the forward strand.
TTTTTTATTGGTACATAGATTGGAAATCATTTTCTTTTCAAATATGGAAGAGATATTTGTAAATGGTCTTGAAGATTTACAACACAGATTTGAATTTAATTTAATCTAAACATATTAATTTTTATAATATCATATTTCATGATATTGAAAGGGAGAGGTTTGGTCTCAATCACACACATTTATATTTGATAAATATATGTGTTTACAGGATACTTTAATAATTAATATTTTAAGTACAAAGGAAGAATTGGGAATAAAAAAATATATTTAAAGTATATCATAATGCATTTATATACTAAGAGAAGTGTATTATTTGCAAGGTTACATGACTTAATTATTTTTATTGGTTATTGATAGGTTTGGTAATTTTATAAGATACTGGTAATATTAAGGTTATCTGGTAACATTAAGGTTATGTATTATTAAAGACATAGGTGTTATATACATAGAAGGCCTTATTTTTATTTCAAGTTTTATTTTTATTCCGATTTTCATTTTTCTTTTTATTCCTATTTTTTATATTAATTATTATTTAATATTCACATTTTTAATCAAAATCTAAATTCTACAATTTTTATTTTTTCTTCAGATTTTAAATATCTCAATTGAGAAAACACTTCAATATTTAGTTCAGTAATATCTAATATAAGAATATTACTTTATTAAATATGAATCATATTAAAAGGGAAAAGTTCCACTTTTTTGGAAGAAAAGATACTTCCTTCATCATATATACAATTGTTTACTTTCTGGTAATACATTATTTTTATATTAGTATGTTAACACAATAAGGATGAAGTATTACTTATAGTTACACATTTCCTTATAGTAGGTTATTTAATAAATAATAGACAAATCAAATAAATTAAATTAGAGTAATAAAGATGGAAGATTAAGGTACATCTAGGTTTACCTTCCTATATTTACAAATAATATATATTATATTTTTAATCAATAATAATTTATAATGGGTATTATTGTGTTTTGATGATATCATCCAGTCTTTTTCAAAAGGTTATTTGCTTTGGTTTATAATTTTACAAATGATCTAACTAATAAGCCACATTGTTGCCTTTCATATTTATAATATGATACATGTTATAGGTACACATTATATTGTTTCATATTTTATATTATATTTTGGTTACATTCAACACATTGCCACCTATGGGTTTGGAAGGGTAATGCACCAATGACAAAAAAGGTCATTACAAGAAAATACTATTGTCTATACCATTATGCAGTATTTTATCATTCTGAGTATCAATTATATTAATACTTTTACGATAATAATAATGACATGGTATTATAGTATTAGAGTTATGATACGCTGTGACATTTATTAGTGATAGTTATTGCCATATTTGGTATTTAGGTAGGGAATGAAGTCTTCAATCAAGATTATAGAAGATAAAACGACTTTATATTCTTCCTAAAGTTAAAAGGGATTCTGCAAAAAGGTCCAAAAGGTAACGTCTCAAATAAGACTGTGTAACATACAAAATACACTTACCGTGCTTGCATCTCAGAAACACAATGCTCCTATGGTTCCAAGATGGACAATGACACATGGTCTGAGCATTAAGACCTCCCTAAAGTTACTAAGAAGAGCAATGACGTGTTAAAGTTAACCCCTGTCGTGCTGACCAAGAACGTCTTAACATCTGTTCCTGGGTTATTTGACAACAGGCAGCATGAAAGGTGACTAGTGTAAATCACACTGCACAGACATCAAAGACTTTTGGCTATTCTTCTACATTCATGAACTGTGGTTTATCAACATTGGCTATGGACTTTGCAATAAAAAAATAAAGTTTATGGACTTTGATTTAACAATGATAAACGCAATATGGGACTGTATAAATTGGTATCCATTCATTTTTATCAAAGGATTTATTTCTAAGAGACTGTGTTTATGCCGGATTACATCGGAGATAAGAAGACATCAACTCAGAGGACATCATATGGAGACCGGATTTGGTTTTTGCATTTCTTTTTAGGTCTAGCGAAGTATAGTTATATACATTTTTATATGATTGATCAGTCATGGCCTATCATAACATGAATCCACATTATTATATTATTGAACTTACAACATGAATAATGCAAATTAATTATTATTCATCATTATTATTGATATTAATCCATTATCACCAAATAAGGAAATAAGATTTGTTATTTTAATGATGTATTAATTAATTTTCGGGGTTACTCCACCCGCTTCAAGGGGGGTTTGTTGAAAAGCATTAAAATTAATACATCTAGTTATCAAATATGTTATAGTAAGACATATAAATTCACAGTTCTGTTTATGTTGGAGGGCATAGTTTATTAATTAAGTTTTATAAGGGATAAGCATTAAAATATCTATAATGAGTATACTGGTGTACTGACATGGAAGGATATTTATATATTCTTCCCGAAGCTTCCCGAAGGTTCCAGAAGGTTACGTAATGTGGAACTATATTCAACTATGTTCCACTAGAACACCCTATATGGACTGAGCAGCTGGTATATAATACACGATGGAGGGGGCTATAGGGGGCTGCTCCACATTGCCTGCTGTGAGAAGACTCGAGGCTGCAAAGATGAAGACACGCTAAGAGATGACATCACCTGCCTTGCCATTCAGAAGCCAAAGAGAGATGGGTAAAGACTTCCCATTGTTCAGTATGGACTAAATGAACTATTTTTACATAAGCTATCAAAAGTATATTATTTTTCCTTTCTGTAACTGATCCCTGGCAACTATTTTTAAATAGATAAAATATATTTATTTTTTACATTTTTGAAGTTTCTTTCTTTCATGCGCTTTTACGTATTTGACGAAAAATATATTTAAGAGTATATTTTTTAACACTGTGCCAGAGGCGAAAGATTATCTACTGGAACGCTGAGACTCGGACAGACTTGGTCCAGAAATTAGTCCGTTGGGATGCCCAGAATGATGCAGAGGACGATGAGGATCCCGCCGATATTGACCCAGAGGATTTAAACTATGTGCCACATCATGGATCTAGTGACAATCGGAAATCAACTTTGTCCAAAATGGCCCAAGCCACAGCGTTGTTGGATGCATTGGGGCCTAGATCCTCAAGAGAAGAGAGGGCTTGGGTTCTGGAATATGTTTATGGGATTCCAGCTGCCGTACTGCTAGCACCAGCCGGTCGAGAAGGATGGTCCCGCTACCCAGCAGAAGCTGCGCCAAAACAAAGGACTACAAACAGGGCCTGTGACTCGCCCAATCTATGGCGCTGTTATACATGTGGGCGCCATGGACATATAGATAGAGATTGTCTCCAAAACCGAGGCCGCATGCTTGGAGCCCATCTACCAGCTCAGCCGGTCAAGAGCCAGGGACTACGAGACACTGTTTCCTCCATTACCCTGGTAAGTCCAGTTATTGTTTCCCCAGAAGACCCTGTACCAGATTCCCAATTATCCATCTCCCTGGCTGAGGGCCAGCGCTCAGACATTCCTCTGGCATGTGTGCAGTTGGACCTAAGGACCGACCAGGGAGAGGTCGAGGTGGAGCTTGTGGACAGCCTCCCCACACCTGGTATTTTGGGGACCAACCAGGAAGTGATCGATGTGGGGATTGTGAACAGCCTCCCCATACCTGTCATTGTGGAGACTAACCAGAGCAAGGCTGATGTGGAGCTTATGGACACCGTCCCCACACCAGTTATTTCGGGAAAGGACCAGGGAGAGGTTGATGTGAGACTTGTGAACAGCCTCCCCACACCTGTCATTGTGGAGACTGACCAGAGCAAGGCTGATGTGGAGCTTATGGACACCGTCCCCACACCAGTTATTTCGGGAAAGGACCAGGGAGAGGTTGATGTGAGACTTGTGAACAGCCTCCCCACACCTGTCATTGTGGAGACTAATCAGAGCAAGGCTGATGTGGAGCTTATTGACACCGTCCCCACACCAGTTATTTTGGGGTCTGACCAGGAAGAGGTCCATATGGAGTTTATGGACAGCCTCCCCACACCTGTTGTTTCGGGGACTAGCCAGGAGGAAGTTGAAGTGGGGTTCATAGATGGCCCCACCAAGCCTGTTGTTACGGATACCACTCAAAGGGAAGTGAAATTAGGGCTTGTGAATTACCTGCTCACACCAGTCATTTTAGAGAATGACCTAAGACAAGGACTATCCAGTCAGTTTGAAGCAGCCATCACCCACCTCCAAGCCAAGCAGGACCCTGATGTGGATCATTCTAACATCTTTTCTAGGGATGGTTTGCATTCCCGGTCTCCATCATCCACTTCTGAGCCAAGAACCGTGAGTAAGCCTAACCACACTGTGGCTATTGACTGGGGGAGGATTGATAGTGGGAGATTTGTGCAGGCCCAACTCATGGACCCCACCTTAGTGCTTGTCCACAATATGGCTGCTCAACTTGGGGGAGGTAATCAGGGGGAGGTGTATAGATGCAAGCCTCTGTTGCTGACCTCACCATTAAAAAGGACAATGCCGTCAAGAGGAGAAGGATGATCGGAAGCCTATCATGTCTGGCTAATATTAAGAAGGGGGAGGAATGTGACGACATGGACTCTCATGGGTTAAAGTTTCTTAAAATCCAGCCAGACAGCATGATAGATTGTCTATAGACGGGGGAGAAGTCCCTCATTGTTTTTACAAGACTCTTGTTGACTCAATGTAATTGTGTTGGCCACTGAAAACCAGATGTATTGTTCTCCAGACTTTTTCAGTAACCATTGTATTGTAGTTGTGTATTGATAATGTAATTACCTTAGTAGCCATTGTCTAGTCGGTGACTTGCCGACTCCATGTAGATATACTGAGTCTTTCTATGCACATCATTTAAATGAACATTATCCATGCAGCTTGAAATTCATCCAATGGGAGACGCAATCTTGTCCAACCAATCGATGAGGACGCAGTGTATCCTAAGGGAAGGTTATGGCTATAAAAGGGACTTCTTTAAGCCACCAGGGTTGATGAAGGTTGATGGATGCTGATGGATCCAGTCTAAGCTCTTTGGAGCTGACTAGAGGATCAGGATATCTTATGGCTTCAATCTAGGGACTCCAGTTCCGGTTGGAGACCATATCCACAGCCTAGGGATTTCGACTCTGGCTGCCAGGATTTTAACATCATACCAGGACTACCTAAGGAGGACACTCAGATTGGGACAGTTCAGTCACCTGTTACAGACTTTGCAGACCTCACACAGCTTCCTGAATCTGGCATTATTCCTTTCTCGGTGGGTGCCCGCCAAAAGCGGGGTGCTGCTGGACTGGAGTAAGCGGCCCTGGAAGCTCTGAGGCATGGACATTCTAAATCCCTGGTGAGCAGCGGAAGGGTGAGACTCTGTTGCCTGTTACATTTGTGTGTTTTGCTGGTTATGTGCCGTTAATTGTTTGGGGATCCAATAAAGTCTAATTATTGTGGTTCCCTCACCCTGTGTTGTCTGAGTAGTGTTACGCCCACGGTTAAGGAGGCCGGCGTTCAGTTGGGATGAGCCCTGAGCCACGCTGTCTTTCTAAAGGCGGCGGGTTTTAGTGGACGAGAGCACCCACTGAGCCCCGTGTCTCCACAGGTGCCATTTCACACTCACTGCTTTTGACTCTGTGACCATTAAGAGAGACCATACCACACACCCTCCAAGTAAGGGAGGAATTGCTTTATTTCCTAATTATATTCCTCTGTGAGTTTAACAGAGGTATTGCACTCTGCACTTGTGCTACTACTATTTACAGTGGAACACTTATATACCCCTTATCCTCTGCCATAGTCTGCAGCAGAGTCTTTGCACGGTGGACCCTGACTGTCTGATATTCCTTTGGGTTTTATTATCAGACAACCCCCCGTAACAAGATGTATATGAATCAGGAAAATGACCACACAGAGAAACGTGTCTCTATTTGGGAGAAGTGGAGGCCTTCTGCCCGTGTATTCAAAAAGCATAACATTTTATACAGCTTTTTGGACAGTCCTGTAAAACAACATTCCTTTAAGTCATTCAGGTGTGTTTGGGAACAGATGAAAGTCTACTCAAGAATATTGCTTATTCATGAGTCTAACCGGTTTTCCAACCTGTTCTATTGAAGAATGTCAGTTTACTTATTTATGAGACTACAAACTCATTAGTTAGCCCTAAGCGTAGTTTGTTTACATATACAATCCTTGCAACATTTCAGTCAGATATATGTAGAAAGCAATACATAAAACATTCCAAATACAGCTTAATCTTATTATATTATAATATTATTATAGTGGACAAACGATTCATAGCCTAGGCCTTCACAGTCCCCTCTTAATAAGATTATATGTCTTCATATTCCGTGAGGGCTACCCAGAGACTACAGTGTCCCACAGCTATGGTATATAGGTGCTTGCCAAGCATGGTCTTTCCTAACATCTTCACCTCAGTTCACACAGAGGGGATCCAAGCCCCGTGGCCCCCTTGTAAAACAACCTCTTTAAAGTGACTCTGAGTGATCCAGATAGGAGTATTGTGTATCACATAAAGTATCTTGGACATAAGTACCATTTTAATAAGGTTAATCCGTCCTATCACTGATAAATAAAGCTTATTCCATGCAGTTATCTTACTACGCAGTTGCTTCAGTAAAGGAACTAGATTAATAGTGATGCAATTCACAATTGGTAGGGATACCTGTATGCCCAGATATCTAAACCGATCCACTACTGCAAGTCTGTTAACCTCATCACCTGAAGCCGACCAGTCTATTCCCACATCCACCTGGAATAAGTTTGATTTGGTCCAATTTATAGTCAGTCCAGAGATCTTTCCGAACAGTTTGATCACCTGCATGGCATGGCTCAATGATGCTTCCGGGTCTACCAAAAATAGCAAAATATCGTCTGCATAGAGGGCTATCTTTTCTTCTAGAGGGCCATATACAAATCCTTTTATGTCACTGTTCTGTCGTATAGCGGCCGCCAATGGTTCAACCGCTAAAGCAAAAAAGGAGAGGCGAGAGCGGACAACCTTGACGAGTACCCCTTTGTAAGTCCACTGTATGTGACAACATTCTATTAATTCTTCCTTTAGCCACTGGTCTAGCATATAACAGCTGTATCCAAGATATAAAGCTAGGGCCAAATCCCATATGTCTCAGCACTTCCCACAGATACCCCCATTCCACACTGTCAAATGCCTTATGGGCATCTAACAAAGTTATCACTCTCTGTCTCGGATTGTCCACCGGGAGCTGCCTGATAACCCCTTCACCCCCGGCCACTAAAACACCCTAATGACCGGGCCATTTTTTGCAAGTCTGACCAGTGTCACTTTGACAGGTTATAACTCTGGAACGCTTCAATGGATCCTGGCGATTCTGACATTGTTTTTTCGTGACATATTGTACTTCATGTCAGTGGTAAATTTAGGCAGATATTTTTTGCGTTTATTTGTGAAAATTTCAGAAATGTTGCGAAAATTTTGAAAATTTCGCAATTTTCAAATTTTGAAAATTTATGCCTATAAATCTGAGAGATATGTCACACAAACTAGTTACTAAGGGTATGTGCGCACGTTGCTTTTTACCTGCTTTTTACCTGCTTTTTTGCTGCTTTTTCTTCTGCGCTGTTTAATGCCAAAATGGATGTGTTCTTCTATTCAAGCAAAGTCTATGGGAATTTGGGTTTCTTGTTCACACTATGTTGTTCAAAATGCTGCCTTTTTGTGGCAGAACTTTGGTCAAAAACTCAGCTTTGCAGTGCAAAACCCAAATGGCAAAAACAATTGACATGTTGCTTCTTTGAAAAGCTGAGTTTTTGACCAAAGTTCTGCCTCAAAAAGGCAGCATTTTGAACAACATAGTGTGAACAAGAAACCCAAATTCCCATAGACTTTGCTTGAATAGAAGAACACATCCATTTTGGCATTAAACAGCGCAGAAGAAAAAGCAGCAAAAAAGCAGGTAAAAAGCAGGTAAAAAGCAACGTGCGCACATACCCTCAATAAAATTTCCCACATCTCTACTTTACATCAGCGCAATTTTCGAAACAAATTTTTTTTTTTTCGTTAGGAAGTTAGAAGAGGTCAAAGTTCATCAGCAATTTCTCATTTTTCCAACAAAATTTACAAAATAATTTTTTTAGGGACCACATTACATTTGGAGTGACTTTGAGAGGCCGAGGTGACAGAAAATACCCAAAAGTGACCCCATTCTAAAATCTGCACCCCTCACGCTGCTCAAAACCACATCCAAGAAGTTTATTAACCCTTTAGGTCAGGGGTGGGGAACCTTTTTACTGCCGGGGGCCATTTGGAATTTCCTACTAACCTTTGGGGGCCGCACAACATTATCAACCTGAAAAATAACCCTGCTATATTTGGTCAAACGATCAATTAACTCACCCCTATTGTGGTGGCCGGAGCTGCTTCTCTTTGGTGCGATTGTGATGTTCGGTGATATTGATCATCTTGTTTCTCACAGCTGCTTTTCCAGGTTTGTCTCTGTCTGGAGATGCTGGGGGCATACACATCACAGGAGCGGCCAGGGCGCATAAATTACAGGAGACACTGGGAGTACACATCACAGGAGGGGCTGGGGCATATACATCACAGGAGGGGCTGGGGCATATACATCACAGGAGGGGCTGGGGCATATACATCACAGGAGGGGCTGGGGCATATACATCACAGGAGGGGCTGGGGCATATACATCACAGGAGGGGCTGGGGCATATACATCACAGGAGGGGCTGGGGCATATACATCACAGGAGGGGCTGGGGCATATACATCACAGAAGGGGCTGGGGCATATACATCACAGGAGGGGCTGGGGCATATACATCACAGGAGGGGCTGGGGCATATACATCACAGGAGGGGCTGGGGCATATACATCACAGGAGGGGCTGGGGCATATACATCACAGGAGGGGCTGGGGCATATACATCACAGGAGGGGCTGGGGCATATACATCAGTAGGGGGCATGGACAGCCCTGGCGGTGGCACAGACATGACTGGGGACACGCACAGCACTGGGTGGCAGCACGCACTGCACTGGGTGGCAGCACGGACTGCACTGGGTGGCAGCACGGACTGCACTGGGTGGCAGCACGGACTGCACTGGGTGGCAGCATTAGGGAGACAGACAGGTCTGGGGGAACATAGACATCAATAGGAGAGCACGGACTGGGGAGCATAGAAAGCAGTGGGAGGGTACAGACAGCAGTAGCGAGTTAAGAGCACTGAGGGGTGGCATACAGCACTGGGGAGCATGGACAGCATAAGGGGGGCACAGGCAGCACTCACCGTGGCATGGACAGCACTGGTGGCAGCATGGACAGCATTAGGTGGTGCGGACAGCACTGGTGGGGGGGCATAGACATCACCCAGGGGGTACAGACAGCACTAGGGGGGGCACGGACAGCAGTGAGGGGTTACACCGCGCTGAGGGGGTACACAGCACTGGGGTGTACACAGCATTAGGGGGTACACACAGCACTATGGGGTACACACAGCACCTGGGGGTACACAGCACTGGGGGGGTACACACTGTACTAGGAGGTACACAGCATGAGGGGGTACACACAGCACGAGGGGGTACACACAGCACGAGGGGGTACACACAGCACGAGGGGGTACACATCACGAGGGGGTACACACAGCATTAAGGGGTACACACAGCATTAGTGGGTACACACAGCATTAGGGAGTACTCACTGTACTAGGGGGTACTCACTGCACTAGGGGGTACACACTGCACTAGGGGGTACATAGCACGAGGGGGTACACACAGCATTGGGGGGTACATACAGCACGAAAAGGTACACACAGCATTGGGGGGTACATACAGCACTGGGGGGTACACACTGTACTAGGAGGTACACAGCATGAGGGGGTACACACCGCATGAGGGGGTACACACAGCACGAGGGGGTACACACAGCACGAGGGGGTACACACAGCACGAGGGGGTACACAGCACGAGGGGGTACACACAGCATTAAGGGGTACACACAGCATTAAGGGGTACACACAGCATTAGGGGGTACTCACTGTACTAGGGGGTACTCACTGTACTAGGGGGTACACACTGCACTAGGGGGTACACACTGCACTAGGGGGTACATACAGCACAAGGGGGTACACACAGCATTGGGGGGTACATACAGCACGAGGGGGTACACACAGCATTGGGGGGTACATACAGCATTGGGGGGTACACACAGTACGAGGGGGTACACAGCACTGAGCGGGGGGGGCAGCGATGGGTTGAGTACTCGCAGTGAGGGGGAGGGAGAGTCACACACACACAGCAGGTCCGGGAGGCTGGTAAACCTGCTGCAGCTCTTCTGTGTGACTTTATCGCAGCGTGCTGCTTACCCGCCCACCAGAACAAACAGGCCGGGGATAAGCCTAGAATGTATGGGCTGCAGTCAGGTCCTGGAAGTCAGGATCTGGAGAGAGCCCGTACATTCTAGCATCTACCCACAGGGCATCAGGCAGTGGGATTTAAAGGGCCGGCAGCCGGGAAAAGCGCGGCTGCCACCAAAGCACAATGGTCCCCGGGAATGTGCCCGGGGGCCGCATAAAAAGTCGTCACAGGCCGTATACGGCCCGCGGGCCGGAGGTTCCCCACCCCTGCTTTAGGTGCTTCACAGGAACCAAAGCAATAGAAACAAGCTGTAGGAGGGCACCACCTATGAGAACCAATAAACCCATAAATGAAATAAAGGAGGAATCACCTCAGCACAGCCAATTATACATGTTTAAGAGAGGGGGCGAGAAGATGTGCAAAAAGAGGGATACACCTATATCACATACAAAAATAGGTCTTTATTAATTTTAAGACACAAAACACATTTTAAATCCTTTAAAACAGGCCAATAGCCACAATAAACATAATTTGTCCCTATATACATAATTGTATGCATAAGCATATTGTCTGCATTGTGCTATATCATATGATCCTTATTGTATAACAGGTTAATTTGATTTGGGTATACAACATATGCCTTGGGAAACCACTCCTATATAGATTTTATATATTTATTTTGCCATTTGGGAAGGAGGTGTTAATTTGCCTCCTATAGGGACAAATTATGTTTATTGTGGCTATTGGCCTGTTTTAAAGGATTTTAAATGTGTTTTTGTGTCTTAAAATTAATAAAGACCTATTTTTGTATGTGATATAGGTGTATCCCTCTTTTTGCACACCTTCTCGCCCCCTCTTTTAAACAGGAACCAAAGCAATGTGGAAGGAAAAAATGAAAATTTTACTTTTTAACACAAAAATGTTACTTTTTGCCATAAAATTTTCATTTTCATAAGGGAGAAAAGAGAAAGTGCACCATACAATTTATTTTTTCCTGAGTATGCTGATACCCCATATGTGGTAAAAATCAATTGTTTGGGCGCACGGCAGAGCTCGGAAGGAAAGGAGCGTCATTTGAATTTTTTAACGCAAAATTAGCTGCACTCATTAGCGGACGCCATGTCGGGTTTGAAGACCCCCTGAGGTGCCTAAACAATGTAGCTCCCTCACAAGTGACCCCATTTTGGAAACTAGACCCCTCAAATAATTTTTCTAGATGTTTGGTGAGCACTTTGAATGCCTGGGGGCTTCACAGAACGTTTATAACGTTGAGCCGTGAAAAGAAAAAACATTTTTTTTTACCATAAAACTGTTGCTTTAACTAGGTAGCTTTTATTTTCGCAAGGGTATCAGGAAAAAATTAACCATAAAATGTATTGTGCATTTTCTCCTAAGTATGCAGATACCTCATATGTGGTGGAAATCAAATGTTTGGGCACACAGCAGGGCTTGGAAGGCAACGAGCGCCATTTGAATTTTTGAGTGCAAAATTAGCTGCACTCATTAGCGGACGCCATGTCGGGTTTGGAGACCCCTTGAGGTGCCTAAACAATAAAGCTCCCCACAAGTGACCCCATTTTAAAACTAGAGCCCTCAAATATTTTTTCTAGATGTTTAGCGAGCCCCAAGGGGCTCTACAGAAGTTGATAATGTTGAGCCATGAATACAATTTTTTTTTTTTTTACCATAAAACTGCTACTTGAACCAGGTAGCTTTTTTTTTCACAAGGGTATCAGGAAAAAATGCACCATAAAACGTATTGTGCAATTTCTCCTGAGTACGCAGATATCTCATATGTGGTGGAAAGTAATTGTTTGGGCGCATGGCGGGGTTCAGAAGAGAAAGAGCGGCATTTGACAGCAAAATTGGTTGGAATTATTAGCTGACGTAATGTTGCATTTGGAGACCCCCTGAGGTGTCTAAACAATGGAGCTCCCCCACAAGTGACCCCATTTTGGAAACTAGACCCCTCAAGGAATTTATCTAGATGTTTAGCGAGCCCCAAGGGGCTCTACAGAAGTTGATAATGTTGAGCCATGAATACAATTTTTTTTTACCATAAAACTGCTACTTGAACCAGGTAGCTTTTTTTTTCACAAGGGTATCAGGAAAAAATGCACCATAAAACGTATTGTGCAATTTCTCCTGAGTATGCAGATATCTCATATGTGGTGGAAAGTAAATGTTTGGGTGCATGGTGGGACTCAGAAGAGAAGGAACACCATTTGACAGCAAAATTGGTTGGAATCATTAGCGGACGCCATTTCATGTTTGGAGACTCCCTATAGTGCCTAAACAGTAGAGCTCCCCCACAAATGACCCCATTTTGGAACTAGACCCCTCAAGGAATTTATCTAGATGTTTGGTGAGCCCTTTCTACCCCCAGGGGTTCCACAGAAGTTGATAATGTTGAACCGTGAAATTTTTTTTTTTTACCACAATATTTTTGCTTCAGCCAGGTAGCTTTTTTTTTTTTACAATGGTAACAGTAAAAATGCACCATAAAATTTATTGTGCAATTTTTCCCGAGTACACAGATACGTGGTGGAAAGTAATTGTTTGGGCGCACGGCAGGACTCGGAAGAGAAGGAACGCCATTTGACTTTTCAAACGCACAGACACGGTGCACTGATTGGCCGCACGGTCGGATGAGATACAAAAAGCATCAGGGAAAAATTGAGCAGGGATGCCGATCCGTTATGTGCATCCCTGATCAGCGCTCAGCCGCTGCAGGACGCACACACAAATGAGGTGCAAAAAAACCGACGCAAGATACGGACAAAAGAAAAAAAAGTCCCACCGAAAATTGACCACAGATGCCGATACGTTATCTGCATCACTGATCAGCGCTCAGCGGGATGCAGAGACGGATGAGGTGTGAAAATGGACAGTGGAGACAAAAAAAAAAATATACTCACAGTACCCAGAAGATTTGCAGGAGGATCACTGACCAGAGGAACCGCAGAAGGAATAAAAGGCAGAAAGTGGACAGCTTCTTACAGGAGAGCAGCAGGCATGAAGTTGGACAGCTCCTCAGAAGTCCCAAGAAGGACCCAGTGATGGAGGCAGATGTGATCGGGCCAGTGAAGACCTCGGACGACCTGGTGGAGGCAGGTAGGGAACATCAGAGAGGGAGAGCAGAGGGAGAGCAGATGGAGAGGGGGGAGGGGGAGACTGGAGAAGCAGAGGCAGATGCATGGAAGCAGAATTGAGATCGCGTGGGGGCAGAGTGCAGTGGGGGAGCAGATTCAGTGGGGGGTGGGGGCAGATCGCAGCCGGAGGGCACATCAGCACAGGCAAGGGCCATGACAGGAGCATGCAGGGGCCATCACAGGAGCGCGCAGGGCAGCATGCAATACTTATGGGGAGCGGGAGCAGGAGCAGCAGCCAGAAAGCAGCGGCGGATGCAGCGGCGGTGGCAGCATTGGCGTGGTACTACAAGTACCAGCCAGTGCATGCTGCAGACATGTTGGGGGAGGGCTCCCCACACCAACACAAGCCTGGGGAGGGCGGTCACATCCAGATCAGACCGCCCCACTGCACGCTGATTGGACCGATTGCGCGTCATACCACGATCGCTCAAATCAGTGCTGCAGGGGCTGGGGGGCACCATGCTTGATCTCCTGCTATGATCTGCTGCAGCAGCACCTCATAGCAGGATCTCACAATGTCGCACTGGTTCAGGCATTGTTTTACCCGAAACCAGTGCGAACGATGTGGTTGGCGGTTCAGATTTGAACAGCCAATCACAACGATCGTTGATGGGGGCTGGCGATGCCACCCCCCCGGGGTCAAGCAAAGGTCCCCTGCTGTAAGAAACAGCAGGGGACATCATTTGAAAGCCATTGCTATGGCCACGGCAATCAAATGAACTTTCGGCAGTAGAGTTACGTCCCTGGTCGTTAAGTCATGTTAAAATAGGACATAACTTTACTGCCCGCAGTCGTGAAGGGGTTAAATACCCCTTCCTTCCTTTGGATTGTGCTGGTAATATTTTCAGTTCCTTCAAGCCAAGGTTGCAAGCAGATAGTTTGTTCTCCTCTGTGGTATTGTGGCTGAAAGCTCTGCTGAACTCCTTTTTAAATCAGCTAATAAGTAGTTCATGCTTTTCCCCGTGTCCCCCTTGTGTCTTCTATAGTTGTTTAGTGGGGTTGACAAAGAGCTCATCCCATCTATTCACTATTTAGGGACCAGCATTAGGGATACCTAGGGTCAGATATCCAGTTCTGCGCATAGGTGTGGAACTTATTTAGGGTGGTGAGGGACCCCAGGGACCATCAGTAGGTTTGGTCAGAGGTCACCACCTTCCTAGACGCAGGGTTTCCCGTCCTTTTCATTCCCTTTCTCCATGTCCTTGGTACTTCCCCGTACCTAGCGTGACACTAGGATGCAGTGTGATTCAATTCTCCACTCACTATTTTTGTGCTAAATATCTACAGCTGTGCCTCAATTCCAGAGGTTCTGAGGCAAAATCATCACATCTAAACAACAGAAAGACAGACATGAAGAATATATATTTTACAAGCATTCATTACCAAAACAAGTTTTGAAATGTGATATACTTAAGAGTTCCTATCTCCAATCTGGGGCTGCGCTTTTTAGTAAATAAGGCAGTGGGAAACCTGAGATTAGTGAATTATCTAAATATAATCCAGTATCAAAACCTTTCACAAATGTTCCTAAAGGCTCTCGAAATGCCCAACTTACTAGCAGAGTTGAGCTCATTTTGTGGGATCTCAGTGTGCAGAGCGGGATCCCACAAATCTCTGCACCTGCTCTAAGTGTGCCACCCCCGTGCCAGCAGCCGAGCTGCTCGGATCCGGATCCGCAATGTGGCTCGAGGGGTCTCCGGACCCGGGGGTCTTGTGGACACTTCGAATAAAAAGGGGATTGTTTATATGTGGGATTTTCAATACAGTCTGTGACGCCACCCACGGTGTGTGGTAAAATGGGGTACCACTGCTGCTATTAGGGAGCTCCTGGGGGCGTAGGGATGGCAGCTAGTTGTTATTAACCCTCCATGGGTAGGCATGGATGCCCCGGGGCCCAGTGTCACTGTGCTGAGGATGGTGGCTGCAGGGGCCGGCGCGCCTGGTCGGACCGGGGGATGTTAGTGTACTCACAGTCAAGAAATCCCCCAAGTCGTTAACCAAGGTGCCAGTGGCCGGAGCTCCGCGGCCGGGTGTATTCTGGTTCCTCACCCGAGGTGATGGTCTGTGTCACTTTTCTCTGCACTATTGTTAGTTCTCCTTGGACTTCTCGGTATGGAACTCGGGAGTCCGCTCCCAGAACTGCGGGTGGGAGCCTTGCCTGCAGACGCTGACTCTTGGGATCTAACGGGCCCTGGTGGATGCCCAATACCCACGGTGGGCTGCTGGTCTGCTTTTGGGACTTTGGGTGGGACAGGACCTGTAATCCTGTCCTCAACTGGTTAAATAACAAAGCCGGTGGTTCCGGTCGTTGCTTCAGGGTCCAGGTACCCCCTCTGTGCACGGTTTCCGGGTCGGTTATCCGTTATCGATACCGGCGGGCTCCTACACTGCCCCGTTCCACCTCAGATCTCCGGCAGCCGTCTTCCCATCCCCTGCAGACACGGACCACCGTCTGCCACCTAGCCAGTACGCCGGGGCTCCAACCCTGACGCCTTTGCTCTCTGGCTGACACTTCACTTTCTCCAGGGAGCTCCACCTCCCTCTTGTCACTGTCAACTCTCCTCAGCTTCAACTTAAAACTGCACTTCTTCCCGCCCCGGGTTTTCTAGACCCCTAGGTGGGCGTTCTCCTTCCGCCTGGTCCCACCCACTGGTGTGTCTTTCCTACCCTGGAATAACAAAGCCGGTGGTTCCGGTCGTTGCTTCAGGGTCCAGGTACCCCCTCTGTGCACGGTTTCCGGGTCGGTTATCCGTTATCGATACCGGCGGGCTCCTACACTGCCCCGTTCCACCTCAGATCTCCGGCAGCCGTCTTCCCATCCCCTGCAGACACGGACCACCGTCTGCCACCTAGCCAGTACGCCGGGGCTCCAACCCTGACGCCTTTGCTCTCTGGCTGACACTTCACTTTCTCCAGGGAGCTCCACCTCCCTCTTGTCACTGTCAACTCTCCTCAGCTTCAACTTAAAACTGCACTTCTTCCCGCCCCGGGTTTTCTAGACCCCTAGGTGGGCGTTCTCCTTCCGCCTGGTCCCACCCACTGGTGTGTCTTTCCTACCCTGGGGGGGTGACTAGGGTTTTGTCTTCTTGGATGTAACTCTGTGAGGGAAGGTGTTGTGTGGGGGCCTATTGTGTGTGACCACCTGGCGGCGCCAGGGCGTCACATTCCCCCTTGGTTTAATACAGACTTTCCGCCGGCTGTCCGACCACTGACATTTATTGAACAGGAACTGCAAATAGAAAATAGGTAACATGTAAAGCATCCTAAAACATCTCTTCCCTTACGGGAGGCACACTTCTTAAACGTTACGGAAACGGACCACATTCTTATTGCACCCACCACCCAAACAAACCTGTTTCCTGGTGCCATCTCTAAAACTGGTTGGCACCCCTTTTCCCACCCAAGTCCAGAAAGTGTTCCGGGTGATGCCCACATGGGCCCGGTAAAAAGTTCCTTACCTGGCAGTCCTTTGCAAGGGCCCCATAGTCCGGGGACCCCTGGCCTGGAGGTTAGTCACCGGTCTTTGTAGTGACTGGGCCTCAGCCTACTCTACCGCAGGCCCTTCCTCCAATCTGCCTCTCCGGAAACCGTGCCGGTGCACAACAAAGAAGTGGTTGGGGATTATTTACAAGGCCCAAACGTTTTTGGGTTGGCCTGCCAGTTTTCAGCCATGGTCCATATTTAAATCTGTAACAACACAACGGGGAACATAAACAACTGGGCTAGCCGGGAAACCGCTACCACTGCTACACAGTGCCATACAGCTCACTCAGCTCTTCAGGGGCAGCATCCCTTGAACAGCCGCAGCACATCCCAGGGCCCTGGTCCTCCATCGGGAACGGAGGTGGTATGGCAGGCAATACCTTCACTTCGGGGAACTGTGTCGGCTGGTGTTCCGCGGCCATTTTGGGAACGGGCTCTGGCTCCAGGAAGGTCAGCGAGGCTGGGAGTGTCTGTGTTCCTCTCTCCCAACACGACGATGCGTGGGCGCCTCGGTTCTCGCGGGCCCACACCACTGCCACCATTCTCCGTACCTCCATTTTCCAGTCTAGCATTTGTTGCATCGACTGGACCCGCACCCGGACACAGAACCGCGCTAGTTCTCGCTCTAGCCAGGCAGCGGTCCCTGGTGGAAGGCGGTCTGACTCTTGCTCCAATGCGGGAGCCACCGCTCCACCTCCGTCACTGCGAGGCGCTGCCATCCATCCGGTGCTTCTCCCCCTTGGTTTTTCAGGAGCCGTCCCTTAGCATGTCTCGCTTGTTTCGCTTTCAGTTTCAGAGTCACTTCTTTCCGCCCGCATTTCCCAGGGGGCGGGGCTTCCTCTTTGCGCTCTTTCTCAGGGAAGAAGATTCTGGGCTGTCATTTTTCACGCCCAAAGATGGCAGCAAAATGGCGACTTTTCAAGATTTTTACAGCGGAGCACCGCGGGCAGTCCAGGACAAAGCACACTTCCACCAGCTAAGTGGATGGGTTCATAGCCTGCTCGTGACGCCAAGTTTCGAGGTGTGCCGCCCCTGTGCCAGCAGCCGGGCTGCTCGGATCCGGAATGTGGCTTGAGGGGTCTCCGGACCAGGGGGTCTCGCAAACAATTCGAATAAAAAGGGGATTGTTTATATGTGGGATTTTCTATACAGTCCATCACGCCACCCACGGTGTGTGGTAAAATGGGGTACCACCGCTGCTATTAGGGAGCTCCCGGGGGTGTTGCGATGGCAGCTAGTTGTTATTAACCCTCCGTGGGTAGGGATGGATGCCCCGGGACCAAGTGTCGCTGTGCTGAGGATGGTGGCTCCAGGGGCTGGCGCGCCCGGTCGGACCGGGGGATGTTAGTGTACTCCAGTCAAGAAATCACACATGTCGTTAACCAAGGTGCCAGTGGCCGGAGCTCCGCGGCCGGGTGTATTCTGGTCCCTCACCCGGAGTGATGGTCTGTCTCACTTTCCTCTGCACTATTTTAGTTCTCTTTAGACTTTTCGGTATAAAACATGGGAGTCCGCTCCCAGAACTAGGTGGGAGCCTTGCCTGCAGGCACTGACCCTTGGGATCTCCCGGGCCCTGGCGGATGCCCTATCCCCCGCGGTGGGCTGCTGGTCTGCTTTTTGGACTTTGGGTGGGACAGGACCTGTAATCCTGTCCTCAACTGGTTAAATAACAAAGCCCGTGGTTCCGGTCGTTGCTTCAGGGTCCAGGTACCCCCTTTGTGCACGATTTCCGGGTCGGTTCTCCAGTGTCGGTACTGGTGGGCTCCTACACTGCCCCGGTCCACCTCGGATCTCCGGCAGCTGTCTTCCCGTATCCTGCAGACAAGGACCACCGTCTGCGACCTAGCCAGTACGCCGGCGGGGCCCCAACCCCGACACCTTTTCTCTCTGGCTAACACTCCACTTTCTCCAGGGAGCTCCAACTCCCTCCTGTCACTGTCAACTCTCCTCAGCTTCAACTTAAAACTGCACTTCTTCCCGCCCTGGGTTCTCTAGACCCCTAGGTGGGCGTTTTCCTTCCGCCTGGTCCCGCCCATTGGTGTGTCTTTCCTACCCTGGAGGGGGTGACTAGGGTTTTGTCGGCTTTGATGTAACCCTGTGAGGGAAGGTGTTGTGTGGGTGCCTGTTGTGTGTGACCACCTGGGGGCACCAGGGCGTCACATTAGCACAAGACATTGCTCTCTCCACAAATCCAGCGCCGTCACATACTTTTTAAGGTTTTACTGAACTGCTTAAGAAGGATGCAGCAGAGCTGGGGTCGTAGAGCTCACTCTATCACTGTGAGAGTGATCACTGAGGGCACTGGGATCTCACAATCTGGAAGTTTCTTTTGGGGGACATTAGGGGCACTTCTAAAAATTGTCAGAGTAGTTTAGTGAAAGAGGGTGGTGCCTGAATGGTAAGACAGATTCATAATAATTTTTTCCCTTTTATGATGTGATTTTGACTATTGTGATTTTTTTACTGTTCCATTTGTTGACCAATTTTTCGGACTTTGACACATTCACCACCCCCAAAAAAATGTGTAAGGAGGAAGGTTGTCTCATAGTCCAAATGCTCCTGACTGTGGCTGGGTGGGTGGTAGTGGAGGAGTGGTTCACAGGAGGCAGGAACCAGCGCCGGTTGTACCAGGGTGCCCGCTAATAACAAAAGTGAATATTCACTGCTGCTCACTCTCATAATCCCATCTACCTCTAGCCACTGAAGCCGGCATCGAGAGGTGGGAAGAATTATGGGCGTGGTGAGCAGTAACTATTCATTCTCTTTAACAGAGGGCACACAAGACACCCAGCCGCCAACTTAATGCTGCAGCTGGGTGATCATGTGTGTCTGCTTTAGAGAATAAATATTCACTGCTCCCCAAGCCCATAATCCCGGGTGTGGTGAGCAGTGAATATTCTGCCAGGTAATGTCCGCGTGTAACTGCAGGTGGATGACAGTGACATCATGCGATGTGCCACTTACACACTGACTTCACTTGCCAGCATCAAAGATAACACCGCACACTGGGGGAGCAGAGGGATGGTGAGTGTAATCATATTTTTTTTGTGTCTGCAGCGTGATGAGGGACATATATAACAGGATGACGGCAGGTGCACAAAAATCATTGCTGTAACCTGCACCCAAAGAGGTAAGGGGGCCCAATTTCACCTGTAAACAACAAGATTGGGATCATATATACGAGGATAAAAGACATATATTCCAGAATGGGCCCAGGATGGGGATCATATACGCCAAGATGAGCCCATGATGAGGACCATATATACCAGGATGAGAGCCATACATACCAGGATGAGGATCATGTTTACCAGGATGAGGGCCATATATATCAGTATGAGGGCCATATATACCAGGTTGGGGATTATATATACCAGGATGAGGGCCATATATACCAGGATGGGACAAAGATGTGGAACAAATATACGAAAAAGAACAACCATCCTTTACACCAGGATGATAGACACATAACTGAAAGTGAGCCAGGATGGGGGACATTAGTACAGAATTGGGGGATATTTCCTTCATAACAGTGTCAGCAGCAGATTTCTCCCATAACAGTGCATCATGACTACATTTTTTTCCTTCAATTTGTTTTCCTATTTCCCTCCTCTAAAACCTAGGTGTGTCTTATGGTCAAAATAATACAGTAAGTTTAAAAAGATAGAAAATGGTGCTTTCCCTGACCAATTCTTACTTGAGCAATTGATTTTTGGATAAAACCCTTTGACTCAAGGTACATCATGATGCCTTCTCCCATGTAACTTATCTGACAACAAGACCTGACTAATCATAAAAACATTTGCCAAATTCCAAATTCAAGAACGGCTCCTCTACTGTGTGTTTTTTCTCATTGTCGACAAGAATTGATTTACAAGTTAAACATTTAATAATATTTTCCACATTCAGAACATAAAAATGGTTTATCCCGTGTGAATCTTTCCATGGTCAACAAGAGTTGATTTCCTAGTGAAACATTTACCACATTCCAGGCATGAAAATGGCTTCTCCCCTGTATGAGATCTTTGATGCCTAAAAAGATGTGATTTCTGAATAAAACATTTCCCACATTCTGAACATGAAAATGGCTTCACCCCTGTGTGAGATCTTTGATGCACAATAAGTTCTGATTTCCAAATAAAACATTTCCCACACTCGGAACATGAAAATAGCTTCTCCCCTGTGTGAATTTTCTGATGTCTAACAAATTCTGATTTCTGAACAAAACATTTCCCACACTCTGTACATGAAAATGGCTTCTCCCCTGTATGGGATCTTTGATGCACAACAAGTTTTGATTTCCAAATAAAACATTTCCCACACTCGGAACATGAAAAAAGCTTCTCCCCTGTGTGAATTTTCTGATGTCTAACAAATTCTGATTTCTGAACAAAACATTTCCCACACTCTATACATGAAAATAGCTTCTCCCCTGTATGGGATCTTTGATGCACAACAAGTTCTGATTTCCAATTAAAACATTTCCCACACTCTAAACATGAAAATGGTTTCTCCCTTGTATGAGATCTTTGATGACTAACAAGATGTGCTTTCTGAATAAAACATTTCCCACATTCTGAACATGAAAATGGCTTCACCCCTGTGTGAGATCTTTGATGTCTAACAAGATGTGCTTTCTGAATAAAACATTTCCCACATTCTGAACATGAAAATGGCTTCACCCCTGTGTGAGATCTTTGATGCATAACAAGTTCTGATTTACAATTAAAACATTTCCCACACTCTGAACATGAAAATGGCTTCTCCCCTGTATGAGATCTTTGATGCCAAAACAGATCTGATTTCCGAATAAAACATTTCCCACACTTTGAACATGAAAATGGCTTCTCCCCTGTGTGATTTTTCTGATGCATAACAAGACTTGATTTTTGACTAAAACATTTCCCACATTCGGAACATGAAAATGGTTTCTCCCCTGTATGAGATCTTTGATGCTCAACAAGTTCTGATTTCCCCATAAAACATTTTTCACATTCTGAACATGAAAATGGCTTCTCCCCTGTGTGAATTGTCTGATGTCTAACAAGTTGTGATTTCTGAATAAAACATTTCCCCCATTCTGAACATGAAAATGGCTTCTCCCCCGTGTGATATCTTTGATGCACAACAAGTTCTGATTTCCAATGAAAACATTTCCCACACTTTGAACATGAAAATGGCTTCTCCCCTGTGTGATTTTTCTGATGTCTAACAAGGTGTGATTTCTGACTAAAACATTTTCCACATTCGGAACATGAAAATGGCTTCTCCCCAGTATGAGATCTTTGATGGTTAACAAGATGTGATTTCCTAGTAAAACATTTTCCACATTTTGAACATGAAAATGGTTTCTCCCTTGTAGGAGCCGTTTCATGTTCTACATCCCTTCTGTAACTTTTATTTTGCTTAAAATTCTCTGATAAATCAGAATTTTGGACTTGTTTGAAGAGATCAGATGATAGAGCTTTCCGAGGAAGGGCTGGAGGTATATCTGGGACAACAGCATGCTCTTCATATGTATCATGTGTGATACTTTCATCATCTGTTATAAATTCTGAAGATATTAGATTTTCATCTGAACTCCCAATACAGTCATCTGCTAAAAATATAAACAATGTTACTAGTTTTAAATGATATTATCTTAAAAGTACATTTATTTTTTTTTAACCATAACATCAGAAAATAAATTAAGGAAAAATTATTCTGAATCTGTTTTCCAATTTCGAGATCTAAGGTAAGTTCACACAGTGCGTTTTTCGCGCCGTTTTTGCGTGTTTTTCGGGAGCGTTTTTGCTCAGAAAACTGCATGACTTTGCTTCCCCAGCAAAGTCTATGCGTTTTCATTTTTGCTCTCTGCACACAGCGTTTTTTTTTAGCTGCGTTTTTGTAGTGCCCACAAAAACGCAGCATGTCAATTATTTTTGCGTTTTTCACTGCGTTTTCCACCCATTGAGTTCAATGAGATGTTCAAAAACGCAATGAAAACAGCAAATTGCAAATATAGCTGCGTTTTAGTGCATTTTTATTACTAAAAACGCAGCTATAAACGCAAGGGGTGGGTAGTAAAGTGACATGTACAGGAAGAGGATTCCTTCTGTCAGTAAACACAGAAGCGTGAATCCTCCCGGTACCGTCACCGCCGCTTCCATTTCCTGCCCGGTGCCATGTCCGCTCCCGTGCAGGAGGTGGAAGCGGCTGCTAAATCAAAAATGAACAGTAGAAAAATGTCATACTCACCTGTCTGCAGACTCCCAATGCCATGTCCGCTCCCAGCTCCTCTCCTGGTCCCGCCACCCTCGCTCCGGCTGTGTGCCGGCTCCCAGGCACGTCCGATAGCTGCATGAGCTGGCCTTGAGGACCTGGCGGGATCACCAGATGCGGTCACCTGACGCATCAGCTGATCGTAAGTCTCGCGGTGACGCCGGATTTTACCGCCGAGTGACTGATTCCCCGGCGCTTGCAGTCAGTTCATGACAGCTGCAGACAGGCCGGGGTGATCTCCGGAGTTCAGGTGAGAGCACCGGAGATTAGCCCGGGATGTCTGCAGCTGTCATGAACTGAATTGCAAGTGCCTAGGAATCAGTCACTCGACGCTCACTGTAAAGTCCAGGCTGCACGCCAGAGCTCAGGTGAGAGCTCCGGAGTGCAGTGCAGGTACCTGAATCCAGGCCTGACATTACTGGAGATTTCTCCGGTAGCCAGTCCGACGCTGCACAGAAGTGTTTTTTTTTTTGCACTGATGCATCAGCTGATTGTATAAAAGCCGTTTATACAATCAGCTGCTGTCTCATGTGATTCAGGCCTTGAACCTGACACATCATCTGATCGCTTTGCCTTCCAGCAAACCGATCAGATGATATTGGATCCAAATTGGACGGCACAGGACCCTTGACCCAGGATTACTGCGCAGCGGGGTTCTTTATTTCAATAAAGATGGAGTCACTAATTGTGCTGTGTTTTATTTCTAATAAAAATATTTTTCTGTGTGTTGTGTTTTTTTTTTATCTTTACTAGAAATTCATGGTGGCCATGTCTAATATTGGCGTGACACCATGAATTTCAGGCTTAGGGCCAGCTGATAATACACAGCTAGCCCTAACCCCATTATTACCCAGCGAGCCACTTGGCGTCAGGGCAGCTGGAAGAGTTGGATACAGCGCCAGAAAATGGCGCTTCTATGAAAGCGCCATTTTCTGGGGTGGCTGCGGACTGCAATTCACAGCGGGGGTGCCCAGAAAGCTTGGGCACCCTGCATTGCGGATTCCAATCCCCAGCTGCCTAGTTGTACCTGGCTGGACACAAAAATTAGGCGAAGCCCACGTCATTTTTTTTTTAATAATTTCATGAAATTCATGAAATGATTAAAAAAAAAAAAAAGGGCTTCCCTATATTTTTGGTTCCCAGCCAGGTACAAATAGGCAGCTGGGGGATGGGGGCAGCCCATACCTGCCTGCTGTACCCGGCTAGCATACAAAAATATGGCGAAGCCCACGTCATTTTTTTTGTTTGGGGGGGCAAAGAAATCCTGCATACAGTCCTGGAAGGAGGATGCTGAGCCTTGTAGTTCGACAGCTGCTGTCTGCTCTCCTGCATACACTATTGGATGGGAGCATGCTGAGCCTTGTAGTTCTGCAGCTGTCTGGTCTCCTGCATACACTAGTGGAGAATGAAGAACATATGGAAGAAGGAAATGACATCAGACTTTTTTTTTTTTTTTTTTCAACAATCTTTAATGGCAATGTTCACTGATAAAAAAAAAACGCAGAAAAACGCAGTGAGCAAAAACGCAGCAAAACGCAGCCAAAAACGCACCAAAACGCGGTAAAAATGCATGCGTTTTTTCATGCGTTTTATAAAGACGCTGTGTGTCTGTGCGTTTTTAGCGCTAAAAAACGCACAAAAACGCAGCGTCAAAAAAACGCAGTGTGTGCACATAGCCTAAGAGTCACATTTTCGTTAATTCAGACCTCCCATTCCTGTCTCCAAGATATCTCTCCAGTAGTACCAGTTCTCTGGAATGTCCTACAGTAAATAATCTGATTCTCACAATGTGACTGCAGGATAACAAGGGACAGAGGGCTCCTATCCTGTCCCTCACACTAGGAGACCCTAGGCTATCTCTAATCTCTGGATTACCCCTGAAGATAGAGATGCCCTTGTCCTGTACCTTACTATTCTCCTGACTAGATCTAATCTGTGATCCCCCAGGGAAGGAAAGGGAAGAATTATGATGGAAATATAGACTAAGCTAGACACTCAGGCACACTGCAAACTCACAGAAATAAACAGTGAGAGACTAAGGAGAAAAGCAAGAGCAGGAAGGCAGAAACAAAAAGACAACAAGGGTTAACACCACAACAGTTCCCATCATTAATTCACAACTACCACTTGTTAGTCTGTATCACAACACCTCACCAGACCAGTATAGGTAAACTATAGCTGGCATTAATGGAATAGTACAGCCAGCATATACAGGAGGGGAGAGAATGATACTGGCTTCCCCGCAGCATGTGATCAAATACACTAACTAGCAGCCCAGCAGGGATTAACTCTAGGTAGCCTACCTAAGTCTGTGGTTCGATGCCTGTGTCTCCCTGCGCTGCTCACAGACATAAGAGAAATTTGCAGGTAGTAGTTCCACAGATCTTGACACCGCCTTGACAGTTTAATACCCTGCAAACATCTCTGTGACATTGATCCACAACATAGACAATTTCAAAGAGATTTTTTCCAAGACGAAAATATAATAGTTAAAGACAGATGCTGGAAATTTAACGGTGTTGTTTGGGACTGTAATGTTGATGGCCTATCCTTAAGCTTTATAACCAAAACAGGTAACAGGGTCTTGCTGTCTGTGCAGATAAACATTAGGGCTCCAATTCATCAAGACCGGCGATGTACACTGAAAAATGACATCAGGGACTGGAGTGAGATTTCTCGCCAAGGAAACGATGCAGTTTGTTACAAATTAGAGAAGTGTTGGCATCACAATCTTGTTCTGGCCAAGCTCTGTCCATTTTAGCAAAGCTGGATAAAATTGGCGTGACCACACACACACACTAGCCTGTCTCCTCTTCAGCTTGAAACTCCTGCAATTGAAACTTTTGGTCACATGACGTGATGTCAAAAAGGTCCTTAAGCGGTCCTTTAATTGGCATAGAAACACTGGGGAGAATTGGAGCCCTGTGAAACTGCCAAGTTTGCTCTCCATTTCCCCTAATGCCAGTCCTGCATGCCAGCCTGTGTCCTGTTCAGTTCATTTAGACTCAAGCAATTAAAAGACCTTTGGTTACATCATGCCACATGACACTGAAGTCACCAAAGTCAACCTTAGAATACAACTGATGGGGACCGTAAGAGAGTGGGGTTTCTGAGAAATTGTGCAGTTTGACTCCTCCTAACGCTGGCCCTGACTGTAACTAGGGCTTATTTTCGATGCAGGTCTTATTTTCAGGGAAACAGGGGATTCATGAACCCTCTGCAGGTCTTTGAGTTGCCTTCATAATGCCATAGAGAAGGGACTAGAAACAAAGAGCAGAAGCAAAGAAAATACAGCTGAAAAAAAACACAGCAGAAAGCCTAAAAATGTAAACACAAAATTAGTGCAGAAAGTACATGAGTAGATATCTCTTACTGGATAGAGCTGTAGGAAACACATCCTGAGGGACATCGGGGTCTTCTCGGTTAGAGTCCTGTGGGAGAAGAGGACGGGGACATCTCTCTGGTGTTGTCCTCTTACTGGATAGACCTGGAGGAGACACATACAGGGACTGAATTCATTCCTTACATATAGATAATTATAGGCCGTGTGTACTTAGTCCTGTCTATTACCTGGTGATGTCAGGGGCTGGGGAACCTCCATCATGACGTCCTTGTACAGATCTTTGTGTCCTTCTAAATACTCCCACTCCTCCATGGAGAAATAGACGGTGACGTCCTGACACCTTATAGGAACCTGACAAATACAATGATACCGTCACCCCCGATCCCTTCATAGCGTTACTGTATAATGTCCCAGCATTCCCAGCAGTGTCACCTCTCCAGTCAGCAGCTCAATCATCTTGTAGGTGAGTTCTAGGATCTTCTGGTCATTGATGTCCTCATGTATCGGGGGGAGAGGTGAAAGCCCCGTGATTGGGCTCAGGGGTCTTCCCCATCCCTCAGACACAGGGGCCTGACAGCGCTCACTAGAGGTCTTCTTCACTACTGTGTAATCCTGGTTATGGAGAGACACAGTAAGAAATCTCACTCCAGACATTTCCAGAGTCCTCACCTCTCCAGTTCTGTCCATCTGTTATTCCCATAGATAAGAATGATGTAATGTGACGTCATCAGAATCTCTCACCTCTCCAGTAAGCCGGAAGAGGATCTCTAGGGTGAGGTGTAATATCCTCTCCGCCATCTTGTCCCTGTCCATATCCATCCTTCACGGGACAATCAGGAGAATTCTCTTCTATAGAAGATCTCCACTGAGAGGATCCGATATTATAAGGACCTGAATGGGAAGGATATTGTAAAATACTGCAGATAATAAGGGAGGTGAGATATCACTTGAGTAGGAAAAAAATTTCAACATGAAATGTGCTATGTAAGTTGTGAAATCGACCGATAGAAGTCGCACATTATTTTTATAGCAATACACATACATTGAAAAGTGATGAATTATCCATATTGCATCTAATATGGGATCAATGAAAATTTCGCTCATCAAGCAAAAAACAAGTCCTCACTCAACTCCATCGACGCAAAAAGAATAATGTTACCGGTGTCAGAAAATGGCGACCCAAACTGATTTTTTTCTACAAAAATGATTTTTATTCACCACTAGAGATGAACAAATCTGAAGTTGAGTGTTCGATACGAACTCAGCCTTTTCCAAGAAGGTGCGGAGATCGGATGCTTTACATATGTAAACCACTCTCGCGAGTATCGCTGTGCTCGGGTACGCTCGGTGCTAAGCCTGGTGTGAGCCGCCTGCAGTGTTTATCGGCTCGCACTGGGGGTAACAACAGCATGATCAGAAGTAGTGTGAACCGCCCCCAAAAAAATAAGAAAATAGAAGAAACCCACGAACTCTCCTGTGGAAGTGATCAGTTTATGGCTGCATGTGGGTGGAGACGCGAACTGCCCAATTAATGACTTCAAATGAAATTAAAGTCAAGTTCAGGTCCTAGCTTCACCAAACACATTTAGCAATGTTTAATAAAAAGAGACTTCAAGCAAAAGTCTCCTTATTAAGCTATGGTGGATAAAGGTTTAGCTGCCTGTCAGGCTTCACACGCCTCAGGGCCCGTGTAGGGAGGACAGAACAAGGGCTTATATTTTAAATCTAATCAAAAAAGTCCAAAAAAACCTACTAGGGCTTATTTTCAGGGTTTTACGGAAACAGGGTAGAAAAAGCTGATGGTGCCTTCTCCCCCATACACAGAGGATATGGTCACTGCTGAGTCATTAGATCAGCCCCAGTTACAAGGGAAGTAAGATGAAAATAAAAATTACTTAAATACAGAACTAGCCCCCTCCCTCCCAAATGTGTGAAATATAGGAAGATACCACTGTCAATGCAAATCTTATTAGCTCCAATCATCTGGGGGAAAAAAAAAACAGCCATATATACAAAATATTAAGTGTCACAAAATTGCTAACAATTATTTACCTCTGGTCATAAACATATACCGTATTTTTCGCTTTATAAGACGCACCGGAATATAAGACGCACCCCAAACTTAGACATAGAAAAAGGTAAAAAAAAGAAAAATGGGGTCTGTCTTATACTCCGGTGTTCTCTTACCGGAGGGGGGCAGCAGTGGTGGTGAAGCGGGGTCACAGGAGGCACAGGTTGTGCTGGCAGGCGCGGCAGGTCAGTGGCAGCGGGGTCCTTGGTTGCAGGTGCCGTGGCGTCCGTGGTTGCAGGCGCGGTGGCGTCCGCGGTGGCAGGATCCGTGGGGTGAGTGTCCGGTGCAGTGAGTGTCCGCGGTCCCGGTTCAGTGGTGGCAGTGGCGGCGGCGACTGCTCAGTGGTGGCAGGGACTGCTCAGTGGTGGAGTGTGTCCGCGGTCCCGGTTCAGTGGTGGCAGCGGCGGTGGCGACTGCTCAGTGGTGGCAGGGACTGCTCAGTGGTGGAGTGTGTCCGCGGTCCCGGTTCAGTGGTGGCAGCGGCGGCGACGGCTCAGTGGTGGGAGCGGCGGCAACTGCTCAGTGGTGGCAGCGGCAGGGACTGCTCAGTGGTGGAGTGTGTCCGCGGTCCCGGTTCAGTGGTGGCAGCGGCGGCGACGGCTCAGTGGTGGGAGCGGCGGCGATGGCTCAGTGGTGGGAGCGGCGGCGACGGCTCAGTGGTGGAGTGTGTCCGCGGTCCCGATTCAAGTAATGGCGCCCGGAGCGACGCATGCGCAGATGGAGCTCTCATCCAAGGGCTCCATCTGCGCACGCGCTGACTCCCGGAGCAGCGCGTGCGCAGATGGAGCTCTCATCCAAGAGCTCCACCGGCGCCATCATTTGAAAGTGGGACCGCGGACAACTGGTAAGCTGCACAGCCGCCCGCCCCCATGCCAGCAGGCTGCCCGCCCACCCTGCGTACAAGCCGCCGGGTACCTGTGCTTGCGTGCGGTGGCAGCCGGGTACCCATGGTTGTGTGCGGGCGGCAGCGGGGTAACTGTGTGAGGGCGGCAGCCGGGTACCTGTGTGAGGGCGGCAGCCGGCTGCCGCCCGCACGGGCACCCGACTGCCGCTCGCACACAGCACCCGGCTGCCGCCCGCACACAGCCATGGGTACCCGTCTGCCACCGCATGCAAGCACAGGTACCCGGCTGCCGACCCCACACAGCACCCGCTGCCGCCCGCACACAGCCACGGGTACCCGGCTGCCGCTGCACGCAAGTACAGGTACCCGGCCGCTTGCATGCAGCCACAGGCACCCGGCCGCCCGATCGCCTCAGACAGGACCCCCCCCCCCCCGCTACCGCTTTATAAGACGCACCCCCCATTTTCCTCCCAAAATTTGGGGAGGAAAAGTGCGTCTTATAAAGCAAAAAATACGGTAATATGACAGTGTCCGGCTTTCAGTCATAGGGATGGCTCAGATGATGTTTTAGTTATTGCTCAGTATACAGTGATCAGTGTTTGTATACGCACTCTCAGCTCTGACTGACAGCAGGTTCCAATGCTGAGCGGCTGTCAGTCACTGTAGGGGGGCAGGGTATATAGCGTATTTTTTGTTTTATAAGACGCACCGGATTATAAGACGCACCCCAAATTTAGAGAAAAAAAAATAGAAAAAAAACATGGGGTCCGTTTTATAATCCGGTGGTGTCTTACCGGAGGGGTGTAACAGTGGTGGTCACAGGAGGCAGGGGCAGTGCTGGAGTAGGCGATGCTGCGGGTGGTGCAGAGGAGGACCCAGATACTCACTGCGCTGCTCTGTCCTGGTACTGTGGGTTCTGCTCTTTCCTGGGGCATCGGGCTCTGCTCTTCTCAGTGCTGGGGCTTCAAAGAAATGGCGGCCGGAGTCAGCGCCTGCGCTAATGAGAACTTGAGCTGAGATCTCCATCTGTGCACGCGTCGACTCTGGGCGCCATTAGTTGAAGTACTCAGCGCCCTTGGCCGCCCAGATGCCCGCCGTCGTCTGCTACACAGATGCCAGCCGCCGGCCACACAGATGCTACATTTGGATTTTAAGAAACACCCCTAATTTTCCTCCAAAAGTTTTGGGAAGAAAAGTGTTTCTTATAATCCGAAAATACGGTATGTGGTAATAACAGACATTTCCCTTATTTTCCCACCAGTATCGCTCGACATCAGCAATAAAAACTCGATGCTGAAGTTGGTTTCTTATTGGTCAGTTTCTTATTCGGGGCTGAAGTCGGTTTCTTATTTGGATTTTTTTCAGGTTTTTTTTTTACAGCTTTAACAACAAATGTAAAACAATCACAATACAGTGTGGAGTCATTAATCCTTTCCATAACGCCCTTCAATGCCACGTTTTATCATTTTTGTTGGTGCTTTTCAGTGTATTCACGTCCGAGCTCCGCACTGCAGTGTAAGGTATTGGTTTTATTTTTGTTGCTAAAAACCTGTAAAAAAAAACCCTAAAAACAGAAAAGATAATAAGAATCCAACTTCAGCGTAATCATAAAAAGCCATTTTTTGTAATTCTGACCAGTGTCACTTTGTGAGGTGATAACTCTGGACCTTCCTCAGATCCCGGTGATTCTGACATTGTTTTTTCCTCACATATTGTGGACAGTTATAAATTTAGGACAATAATGTTTGCTTTTATTTGTGAAGCGGAAAATTGATGAAAATTTTGAAAATAATGTTTTAATTTTTCTGCCCATAAACCAGAGAGTTCTGTCACACAAATTGATAATAAATCCCATTCCCCACATGTCAGTTTACATCAGCACAAGTTTTGATACAACATTCTTGGGGTTAGGAAGTTAGAAGGGGTCAAAGTTCATCAGCAATTTCACATTTTATTCAACAAAATTTACAAAAACATTTTTTTAGGGCCACATCATATTTGAAGTGATTTTGAGAGGTCAAGGTGACAGAAAATGCCCAATAGTGACCCCATTCTAAAAACTGCACCCATCAAAGTGCTCAAAACCCCGTCCAAGAAGCTTATTAACCCTTCAGGTGCTTCACAGGAACTAAAGTGATGCGGAATGAAAAAAAAAAATCATTTTACCTAAAAATGTTGCTCTAGCCCCAATTTATTCACTTTTAGAAGAAATAACATAACAAAAAGGACCCCAAAATGTGTTCC
The DNA here is from genome assembly GCF_048569485.1 of Anomaloglossus baeobatrachus. Lineage (NCBI taxonomy): Eukaryota > Metazoa > Chordata > Amphibia > Anura > Aromobatidae > Anomaloglossus > Anomaloglossus baeobatrachus. Next base: position 271,932 of record NW_027441807.1, read on the forward strand.
CCAGGTTCTTCTGAGCGCGGTGAAACCCAACATGTGGTCAGAAACCTCTGTTCGGCCAAATGGGAGGAGCCGGAACAGAAGGAAAAATATTTGAATTTTGTAACAGAAATTTGTCTGAAATAGATTGCGGGCACCATGTAGCATTTGCCAGGCTAATAAGTTACCTAAACAGCAGAAACCTCCCACAAGTGACCTCATTCTGGAAACTATACCCCTCAAGGATTTTATCTAGGGGTATAGTGAGCATTTTGAACCCACAGGTACTTCACAGAATTTGACAATATTAGGCCATCATATTGAAAAATGTCTTTTTGTTTTAACAAAAATGTTGCTTTAGCATCAAATTTCTCACTTTTTCAAGAGGTAACACCAAAAAGTGCACACCACAGTTTGTCCTACAATTTCTTATGAGCACTGGGATACCCCACATGTGGCCAAAAACCTCTGTTTGGATAAATGGAAGGGCTCAGAATGGAAGGATCAATATTTGAATTTTGGAAAAGTTGAAATAAATTGCAGGTACCATGTCGCATTTGCAGGGCCGCTAAGGTAGCTAAACAGCAGAAATCCCCCACAAGTGACCCCATTTTGGAAACTAGACCCCTCAAGGATTTTATTCAGGGGTATAGTAAGCATTCTGAATCCACAGGTAGTTCACAAAAATGGAGGAGTGGCGGGGGATCGACGCTGCAAGAGAGGTACCGAGGGGACCGGGGATGACCTGGTTGGACCTGGGGATGACTTTTCTGCCTCATCTGATATGTCCGGGGACTGGGGACATGACAGATGAGGCAGAAATCAGTGGAGGAGGACGCGTGCAGCCGGCGCGCAACACGTGTGGTGGCCATGGTAGGTGATCATGAGGGGTAGGGGGAGGTGGACCGAGGGTGGGGGGCACTTTGCCACACTTGGGCAGCGAGGGAGGACATTTCTCTCCCATGTGACATTTGATCAGGTGGGAGATAAATCATTATTTACCGACCCTTCCTTTTTCTGCAATGTGATCACGATTCTCCTGTGTATACCGGTGACCACGTGACCGGGGAGCGGAAAAACAGCCCGAATTGTGATCTCCAGGGTCTCCGCTACCCCTGCTAGCTGAAACCCTGAAGATTATCTGACACTGGGGGGCAGTATACACATTTACCTTACCGCCATTATAATACGAATATATATAAGAAGTGCCCTTCACTACTGACGTTTTACTCCGTACGGCGGTCGTAAAGGGGTTAAAGTGCATGGAAAAAACAATATGAAAATGTGCCTGGTCAAGAGCCGGAGTAAACTGGTTCTGAAGGGGTTAATGAGAATGAGGACCCCAAAATAATAGAGCCCCTGCACCTACCTCCACCTGCAGAGCCGCACACTAGATATATGGCTGCTCTGTGCTTACAGGATCTGTGATGATGTCACATGGAGGGGAGGAGTCAGGGGTCACATGATCAGCTCCTCAGTGTATGGACTCTGCTGTGCTGGTTGTCATGGTGCTGGAGGAGGTGACGTTTGTGTGTGGGGTTTGGAGGGATCTACAGGGGGTACAGGCAGCTACATTGGTCGCTAACTATATGAATAACAAGATTAAGGACAGAAAATGGCACCATATCAAAATATGTAAAGTAGACTACAGCCTTTAAATAGATACATTTACAATAAGAGGACAAAGGGAAAGCGTAGTCCTGGTCATTTAGTGACCAACAATCGTCAAGAAACAATCAGAAACAACTCCTTGCAAAAAATATATAAAATATTTATTCTATAACACTAAAGCAAGAAGTGACATCCAAGATTATCAAAAAATCAGGTTACAAAGATCAGGTCTTTACAGAGAGTCCTGAAGGCAAATCACAAAGGGCCGACACAGCACACGGCAATTAGATGGACGGATGGTAAAAGTCTTCAGAGAACACTCCCTCTATGGTTTGTAAATGTAAAGCAAATGCAGAGAAATGATCACTCCTGGAGAACCTTCCTGTAAGTTCCCATTTTGCTGAGCTTTGTTGTACCTCAGCAGAAATAAAAGGAATATATTATGGAGATTTAGAAGCTGTGTTTTTGTACCTTTATGTGGGACAAATGTGATTCTCTATTATGGTGTCACAGTCTGATGATTAATCTGCATTTGCTTTACATTTAGAGACCATAGAGGGAGTGTTCTGTGAAGACTTTTACCATCCGTCCATGGAATTGCCGTGTGCTGTGTCGGCCCTTTGTGATTTGTCTTCAGGACTCTCTGTAAAGACCTGATCTTCGTAAACTGATTTTTTGATAAACTTGGATGTCACTTCTTGCTTTAGTGTTATAGAATAAATATTTTATATATTTTTTGCAAGGAGTTGTTTCTGATTGTTTCTTGACCAGGACTACGCTTTCTCTTGGTCCTCTTATTGTAAAATTGGTCGCTGACTATTCGATGAGCTGTGACTGAACCCGCACCGCTGCCTCCCCAATGAATGAAAGCCAAGAAATAAAGTTACATTCCTCCCGGCAGTGGGGCTCTAAGTGCTGACGCTGGGCAGGTTCACAATGCTGTTAACCTGTAGATTAACCCCTTTTCTGCAGATTTTTAGTGTTTTTTACCTGACCAATTCCCTTTAAATGTCCCAGCTGTAGTGGACGATCTGGAATGCATATGTAGCTGAGCTGTTATGTGCATGTACAGAGCTGTGTGTGATAAGTGTAGCTGCAGCAGACACATGTACCAAATAACACAACTCTGCAGGAAGAGCCAGTATGGCATTCCTCGTGAAGGCCTCTTCATCAAGTTGCCCATGTGGCGTTCAGACCAATCTCATTGCTGAAAAGGCCAGACCTCAATTTCGTTTTTTGTAATTATTTATTTTCTATTTATAAAAACGCTTTTCTCTTTATAAAATAAAATTAACTTAAATGTGTCACACAGTGGCGTAGCAACTGCTTTTGCCGCCTGGGGCAGTCGTCAAATTTGCCGCCCCCCCCCCCCCCCCCTCCGTTGGCCATCGATAATCCAGAATATATATATCGATAATCCAGAATATATATAACTTGGGTAACTTGGGTATTGGGTGACGGATGGAGGGGGGCAGCGGCTGATGGGGAGATTGGTGGTGTATGAAGGTGGGCAGTGGCTGATGGGGAGAGCGGTAGCGGATGGAGGGGGCAGCAAATGGAGGAGGGCGGTGGCAGATCGGAGGCAGTAGCGGCGGTGGATCGGGAGCGGTGACTACTGCTGCTGGGGCAGCGGCACGGCTGAAAGGGGACAGTGGCAGGGGCAGCAGTGAATCGGGGGCACTTACCAAATGGCACTTGCAGCCTGCTTGCAGGGATCACTCTCCTTAGCTTTCACGGATGAAGTGAAGCTGAGGTGTGGTCACCTACACGTCACCGGCCCCAGATCCAAGGTGACGTGTAGGTGATCCCACAAGGCCGATCTCTCCAATCAGAGCTGGGGGGCAGGTGAAACAAAGTTTATCCAGCTCCAGCCAGTGATCAGTGCTATAGCTGCACTGATCATGGCTGGATTTCAATGTTTCATCCATTTTCAATGGCTTAATATCATAGTGGCTGTGATTGGCTGAGCGGCGTTTGTCAGCCAATCACAGCCTCCGTTGGTCCAAGGGGGAGACCCCTGACGTCAGGCAGAGGTCCCCTCCTCCCCGAATCTAAGGTTTTTGCACACCAATCGCAGCCACCGAGACTCCGGGGCCGCGATTTCGCCATGACGTACTGGGTATATTATGGGTTGTTAAGTACCAGGTCACCATGACGTACCCAGTATGTCATGGGTCGTTAAGAGGTTAATCATCAATTATTATTTCTTCAATGTTTTTCTATTTTTTACCCCCAATATGCCACCCCCCTGACACGTGCCGCCTGGGGCGGAACGCCCTCTCCGCCCCCCCCCCTTTGCTACGCCACTGGTGTCACGAGTGTTTCACAAGCTGATGTGATCTCAGGGGGATCTAGGATCAGAAGATCACAGCATATTGTTGATCGCAGATCCTCCTTAGTGTCCGCCTGTCGTTTTCCCTAAGTTGGAGCGTATTTAATTCCATCTGGTACTGAAGGGGTTAAGGTGCATTTCTATCCTGCAGAAATCTAACAGGTAGTTGTAATTTCATCTGCAGCCACTCATTTCTGCTTTCCGCTCCTCACTCCACCTCATGTCGGCTATAGCTCAAACATTAGCCTTCCATGTTGTAGGAGCTTGTCTCTGCAGAGCTGTGGTGTTGCTACAGTTGCAGCTGCAAAGCTCCTGCTGAAGGAACCTTGGAGAACTCATTGTTGTGTCTTTCCCCACCTATTTGTGTAACCTACCTTGTGTCATCTTATTGCAGAGGCGAATCTAGTGTCTCGTTGGCCATCACTAGTCAGGGTCAGTTCAGGGCCTGAGGGCCAGCAAGGGCCTAGGCACGTGATTGTCGATGGGGAGAAGGACCTGTATAGGGAAGTTGCTGAGTAGAGATCAGCCTCAGGTGAGTGTTATAGCAAATAAGGTAAATAAGGCTCTACCACTCAGTAGGTAGGTGCTATTGAGATAAACAAGTATTGTACAATAATAGCCTTAGCACTCATATATGGACAAGAGAAGATTTGAGAATTTTGAACAATTTTTATTTTGATAAACTGCAAAAACGTGCACACAAGGTATAGCAGACCCGATGTTTCGGCTTTATAGGCCTTTCTCGAGGTTTTGCCTAAGGGTACATTCACACGACCGTTCCATTTGTCCTGGTCAGTTCATATTTTTTTGCAGACCCACGTACAGGACCATCTTTTCAATGTCTTTTGTGTAGGATCGGATGACACACGGAAACACCTCCGTGTGCATCCGATCCTACAAAAAAACACATCGGATGCCGTATGTCCGCTCCGTTATTATGGAACATGTCCTATTCTGTTCCGTAATAACGGACCGTGACTCAATACAAGTCAATGGGCTCGCAAAATCCTCAGAAGCCGCACGGAAGCACTTCCGTGTGACCTCCGGCGGGTGCCCGTGCAGTCTGTGTCCAGCTCCCTGCCAGCCCGCACTGCAGAGTATCAGCATATATGCCCGCACTGCAGAGTGTCAGCATATATGCCCGCACTGCAGAGTGTCAGCATATATGCTCGCACCGCAGCATGTCAGTGTCTGCCCCCCCCCCCCTCTGCAGTATAAGCTGCTTTTCACACTGCAGTGCGTGCAGCCGCGGGGATGACGAGCGCTGCTTCTCATAACTGCCCGTGCAGTCTGTGTCCCGCTCCCTGCCAGACCCGCGGCTGCCCGTTGCAGTATCAGCAGCTTCTCACACTGCAGCGCAGGCAGCTGCGGGGATGACGAGCGCTGCTATGAGGAGGTTAGATGAGATCATTACCTGCTGTGACAATCTCCTCCTCTGCCGACATCAACGCTGTCTTTGCCTTCTATGCCCGCCGCGTTCTCACGTCACGTCTCGCGGGCGGGCCGAGACTGTCACTAGCGGTGACATCACAGGCTCCCGCGATCCTGCTGAGAACGCGGCGGGTATAGAAGTCAGTGACAGCGCTGACGTCAGGAGTGCAGGAGATGGTCACAGCAGGTAATGATCTCATCTAACCTCCTGATGGCAGCGCTCGTCATCCCCTGCAGTGACCTGGGCTGACCTATTGATGTTAGCTCAGGTCACTGCACTACTCTCCCAGCCAATGGGGAACATTCTGTTCTTCATTGACTGGGACAGTGACTATGGTACAGATCGTCGTGGGACCCCCTTATTGGATTACTCCGGACCCGGATTTGATTGTTCTTTTCAATAAATTGGTGAAAGAGGGAATATTTTGGGGAGTGTTTTTTCAAATAAAACTTTTTTTGTTGTTTATTCTTTTTTAATTACTGACTGGGTTGGTGAGGTCAGGTATCTGATGGACGCGTGACATCACTAACCCCAGGGCTTGATGCCAGGTGACATTACACATCTGGAATCAACCCCATATATCACCCCGTTTGCCACCGCACCAGTGCAACGGGATGAGTTGGGCAAGGCGTCAGGATTGGCGCATCTAATGGATGCGCCACTTCTGGGGCGGCTGTAGCCTGCGATTTTTAGGCTGGGGAATGTCCAATAACAGTGGACCTCCCTAGTCTGAGAATACCAGACCACAGCTGTCCGCTTTACCTTGGCTGGTGATCCAATGTGGGGGGGACCCCGTGTTTTTTGTTTTAAATTATTTATTTAATTTAAAATAACAGCGTGGGGTGCCCTCAGTTTTGGATTATCAGCCAAGGAGAAGCTGCCAGCTGTGGTTTGCAGGCTGCAGCGTCTGCTTTACCCTAGCTGGCTACAAAAGATAGGGGGGACCCCACGTCGGTTTATTTTAATTATTTATTTATTTTTTGGCTAAATACAAGGCTAAGCACCCTTTAGTGCTACATGAAAGTCACTAAAGGGTGCCAGCTTAGAATATGCAGGGGGGTAGGACAAATTATATATGTCTTTCTCATCTATCTATCTACTTATCTATCCATCTTTCTATCTATCTATTCATCTATCCATTATCTATCTATCTATCCCTCTATTCATTCATTCATTCATTCATTCATTCATCCCTCTATATCTCTGTCTCTATATCTATCTATCCATCTCTATATCTACTCATCTATTTCTTTCTTGCTGCTTCTGTTTTTTGCGGTCCGCAAAAAAAACCGGAAGGCACACGGATGACACACGGATGACAAGCGGACCGTATACGGAACGGATGTCACACGGATGCCACACGGATGCCACACGGGCGCATCCGTGAATAAAACGGTCATGTGACTGTAGCCTAAAATGTGAAACACAAGTATCAGTATGTACAAAATATACAATATTTACAAATAATATACAATTATGCATAAATTATGTGGGCACATCCGTGGAGAGGTGAGTGTTGGGCTACATGCGCACGCTGCAGCTTTTTGTGCTCACAAACTGCACCCAAAACTGCAGCCAAACTGCACCTTGTCAGAGGGAGCCTGGAAATGTCATAAAAAACAGCTGTAATGTAGGTGTGTTTTTGCTGCATTTTGAGACAAATGTTGACAAAAACACTAGAAGAATAAACATGCTGCATCTTTTTTGTCACAAACTTTTGACAAATAAAACGCTGACAAATAAACTGCAAGGTGCGCACAGCAAATCTGACTTCTCATAGACTTTGCTGGGAAGTGAAATGTCAGAAAGTTCTGACAACAAAACTGCACCAAAAAAATGGGCAAAAACGTGACAAAAAACGCACGTAGCCTAAGGAAGTTACCCCTCCGCCCTCTATCTAGTTCAGGGTCCTCTGTTGTTTTCCCGATATATTAAAAGAAATTCAATGCGGAATAAGAAAAAATGAACTTGACTATGAATAAATTTATGGATAATGTGTCCTCATGAGTGTGTCCCGCTCTGCGGAGACCTCTGGTGAGTCTGGGATCAGATGGTCACAGCACCTTATTGTTCACAGGTCTACAGCTTGATTTTCATATATCTTTCTTTTAGTGCTGTAGGGGTTAGGACTTTTTCCTATCAGCCTCAATCCCAGGTGCAGCTCTTTTGTGACTACTCCCCAAAGCTATAAAAAGGCACTTGAGTTACCATTTGATACTGGTTATAGATTCTCATTCTACGCTGACCTTTTTGAAAGGAGTTGTGACTATTGCATCTGTGATGTTTAGCTGCATAGGAAGAGCTTGAAGTGTTTTTCCTTTTTCCCTCTGTCTGCTTCCCTTACTTTGTGTTGTATTATTACAATGTTGAGACTAGTGGTCGCAACAACCTTCTCCATAACCAGGGTGATTTCAGGGCGAGCGAGGGTCTGGCCATGTGATGACAATGGGGGGGGAGGATTTGTGTAAGGATATTAAGGACAGATGACTCAGGTAAGTCTTTATTTACCATTCCCGATGTTACCCTTGTGTTACGCTACACGCTGAGCATCTGTACGCTCTGACGTGACATAATGTTTTCGTTTTGACACCCACAGATTTATTGGTTGAGCAGATCAAAGTCTTGGCCAGGGGCTTAAATTTTGTCCCTGGGATTTCTTTGATGAGGATAAAAATATTTCAGGTCATAATTACTGTAGTAATATACACTGCTCAAAAAAAAATAAACAAAGGGAATACTTAACACAATACAACCCCAAGTCAATCCCACTTCTGTGAAATCATCCTGTCCAGCTATGAAGCAACGCTGATTGTGAATCAATTTTTTCCTACTGTTCTGCAAATGGAACACCCAACAGGTAGAAATGATTGACATTTAGCAAGACAACTCCTATAAAGGAGCGGTTCTGAAGGTGGTGACCACAGACCATTTCTATGTTCTCATCCTTTTTGGCTGTTGTTTTGGTCACTTTTGCATTTTGTCATTGCTCTCCTCCCTGAACATGGCATATGGTGGTGTCTACAACCCACTCAAGTTGCTCACGTAGCGCAGCTCATCCAAGATGGCACATCAATGTGAGCTGTGGTAAGAAGGTTAGCTGTGTCTGTCAGCACTATGTCCAGAACATGGAACTGATACCAGAAGACAGGCCAGTACATTTTCATTTTTTTCCATTTGAGTGCTGAAGTTATTATTTTTATTGATTGATACTTTTACTTCAGAGCACTGGTTACAGTCAAGCCAGGTCTCTCCCTGTTGTTTTCAATTCTCATTATTATCCAGTAAAATCTCGCGTACCATCATTACACATGTTCCAGAATATGATAGAAAAGGACCAGTTGGCTCCGCACCGTTATGTCTCCTCCAATAAAAATAAAAAGTATATAATTTAACAAAAAATCAATTTAATGCGGAATGTGAACTAAAAAATAACAACTATTTTGTTATACATAAGTCAGACATGGTGGGATGTATAGTGCTATTGGTGCCTCTTTATATAAAAAAATTAGAATTAAATTTTGGAAAATAATATTACTTACCGTAGATTGCAATCAATCCATCTGATGTCTTTTCTAAATCATTATACAATATTTTGGATGAAGGTTTGAAAATGGTAATTTTAAATAAACCTACAGTAAAATTAAAATTTAAAGAATACCCTAGTACACCAATTTTTCATGGCCTCCCTAAATCACCGAGTGGTCTGTTGAAAAAATACTGCAATAAACCCCTGAAGATGAAGATAAGGGAAAACTGTCCCTTAGGATGTCCCTGCCTGACAGCAGAGGTAACACCCTAGGTCAGTTGATGCCCCTGCTCCACGTTGGCTAGCCCTTCATTCACCCTCACAGAAAAACCATCAACTTCACCCTAAAGTGTCCAGTGCAATACAGGTATTAAAAATCAGATACACCTCTCAAAATCCCTAAACTATTATTCCATACAATATTCACAATGTGTCAAAGGGAGAGGAGAACAATTGCTTCAACTTTAGGGAATATATACTATCAGAGACAGGCTATATATCAATTCCCCCTTTTTGTCACAGATTAGCCAATATATAGAACAATAACACAATAAGCCCTCAATTCAATGATCAACATAATGGCCTCAGGTCAGATGATCGGCTCGGCCATTCTAGCAGATTTATTTTTTTTCTCTGAAACCAATTGAGAGTTTCCCTGGATGTGTGTTTAAGGTCATCATAGCTTTACTTCCATATAATAAGTAAATCATCAATGAAGCGCTTGGGAATTAGTATTTTGGTGTTGTATAGTGACTGATAAATACAGTAGATTTATGCTCAAATTTCCCCATAAAAAGGTAAGCATAACTAGGGGGCCGTTCTTGTACCCATTGCAGTCCCACAATGTTGATGATAAATATATCTTTGGAATGTAAAATAGTTATTTAATATAAATTCCAAATCCGCTAAAATGAATGATTTCTGTTGTACATTCAGTCTACTACCTCCTGCAAGAAAAATATGTATGCATTGTAAACCAATGTGATGCTGGATATTAGAATATTCGAATAGAGGTAGGAAAGATCCAATGTAAAAAAATAAATGATTGTCTCATGGAATATCCTGAAGGATACTATTTGAATGTGCTGACTCTTTAAAGATGACTGGGTAAGGTCTTCACATGTGGTTTGAGTGTGTTATGGAGGTAGATTGAAAGATTTCTAGTTAGAGCGCCTGTAACAGATATGATTGGCCTTCCTGGTGGGTTGATCTAGCTCTTATGTACTTTAGTTGGATAGTACATAAAAGGTAAGGTGGGCTCGCTCACAAAGAGAAATTTCCTTTCTCAAAAGGTTTTATTATAATGGGAGCATATTTTGTTTTAAATATAGAATAAGCATTGATAATTGTAATCCCTTACTGTATGGAGTTGAAGGGAATATTGTGAGATTCCTTAAAATAGTCATCTCTGTTTGGATGACTACTTCCATCCCCATTGTCGGCTGATAGAATTACTAAGTCTGAATCATTGCATAATAATTTTAGGGCATACTTTTTTTGTTTAATTTAGGTTATTTTTGGCAGATGGGAGTGTAATATTTCTGATTTTATTGCAATCTTCTAGCACAAAGTTGAGGAAAGTGTCCAAAAATGACCTTGGCTTTCAAGATGCATAAAAGCTTAAATGTTGGAAAAACATCAATAAGTAGTCCTGTGTCACAGAGAAATTATGAAATCCATAAAGATATCTCATAATTAATCAAGAGCTTGCACTCTAACACTCAAAATAACTCCTATGCAGTTGATCCCCTCCTTTGGAAACAGGCAATTAAAAAGAATCCTCTAGCAGATGTGAAGCCAATCTCAGCTAGAATACACAAGAATGCAGAGAAGAACATATTTATGACCAGCAGAGATAAAAGCAGCAGTTAAACAGAAAACTAGCAGAGAAATTCAAAACCTTTGTTTCCATTATAGGTTTTAGGAACTGCATCTATATAATAGATAGGAAAGTCATATATTCGAATTTCTGATAATGTAACGAATGCAAAGCATCGTTTTAGGTCACTGGGTGATGACCAGGATTCCGCCAAATGGAAATCGGCGAGAGAGATGAAAATATCTATGCAAGTCTACTATCTATGAACAGTTAAAATCGTGATAGGAAAGATGATACTAATATCTCCCGCTTGGGACCTCCAGGGGTGAAGATGCCATAAAAGTTCTGAGTCTGATAATTTTCTAAGACTAAGACACATATTTTTCTGAAGTTCAGCCCTTTTATGAGTCAGCAGAGGTGATGTATGTGGGTGTAACTTGTGTTAAAAAAAAGCCAATGCCAATTATTATCCTCATTCAATGAAAGGCAGGTACATTGCCGTGCAAGATTATTCCACATTCCATTGGCGTCTTTCCCTCCATAAATTTGAAGCCCTTTCTGTGACCCAGGTTCAGTGATTTTCTTTTGTTATTCCATTTTATGTAACTGTATATATTGTATTATATATTTATATAGGTTGAAAAAAGACCTAGGTCCATCAAGTTCAACCTTCCTCCACGAATGATACATTTTGTCATTAAGTCATTTATAATCGACAATGTTATGTGTACTGAGGAAATCATCCAGTCCTTTTTTAAAAGCTGTTATAGTATCTGCCATTACTACCTCTTGCGGTAGGGCATTCCACACTGTGACTGCTCTAACTGTAAAGAACCCTTTCCTTCTTAGCTGCCGGAATCGCTTTTCTTCCACTCTCAGTGTATGCCCCCTGGTCCTTATGCCTGCTTTACATGAGTCGATCTATCATGCGATAGCACGAGCGATCGTACCCGCCCCTGTCGTTTTTGCGTCACGGGCAAATCGCTGCCCGTGTCGCACAAACTCGTTTAACCCCCCATCACACGCACTTACCGCCCGGACGACCTCGCTGTGGGCGACGAACGTCCACTTCCTGAAGTGGGAGGGACGTTTGGCGTCACAGCGACGTCACACGGCAGCCAGCCAATAGAAGCGGAGGGGCGGAGATGAGCGGAATGTAAACATCCCGCCCACCTCCTTCCTTCCACATAGCCGGTGGGTGCCGTGGGACGCAGGTAACCTGTGTTCATCGTTCCCGTGGTGTCACACGGAGCAACGTGTGATGCCACGGAAACGATGAACAACCTGCACCCATAGAAATAAACGATATTATGAAAGTTAACGACGAGTACACGACTCACAATTTGTAAGCGATACTGTGTCGCTCAGAGGAGTCACACGAGACGACGTCGTGCGCTATGCCGGATGTGCGTCACGAAAACCGTGACCCTGACGACATATTGCACGATAGATCGACTCGTGTAAAGCAGGCACTAGTATTGTCTTTGGAAGAAATAAGTCATGTGCCAGTCCTTTATATTGACCACACATGTATTTATGTGTATGCCCCTGGCGAAGGCTTCATTGCCGAAACGGCCGTCGGGTAGTACACAGGCTTTGATCACAGCATCTCTCCAGGTAATAATGACGTATTGAACTGGTGTTGTTTTCTCTGCCGTTTGTGGCGCCAGGGTCCCTTGTCCACCTGTTCCCCTTATACATGATGCAACCCATATTAACAATATAAAATATAAATTTGATATGCATTACATATGGTTGCCAGGATCTCTATAAGGGTTTTTTTTGTCTAGACTGGGACCTTAGTTTATTGATGTTCAGCAGTTCTTCTGACCTCCTGGAGGACTGCTGACTCCTTGATCATATATATATATATCCCCATTTGGGGTAACTTGTCTAGATTGGGACCCCAATACATTGATGCTCAGCAGTTTTTCTGACCTCCTGGAGGATTACTGACCTCTTGATCATATATATGTAAATCATTTCTTATGTTTTATTACATGCATTGATTGTTAATGATCTGTCAGTAGTTGGGTAAGATCCCCTATGTAGTGATCACCTGCCTGTGTCCACACTTGGTTTGTGCCGCTCCACACCTTTCCACTTAATAAAGTTTTTCACTTTTATACCTTGGACTCTGGTCGTATTTTCTCCTGTTTGTATCTATGTATTTATACATATAAATGAGATCTCCTCTGAGATGTCTTTTTTTCTAGCTAAACATATCTAACTTTTTCAACCTGTCATCATATGGGAGGCCTCCATTCCTTGTAGTAGTCTAGTTACCCACCTTTGAACTGACTCTAACTTCTGAATGTCCTTTTTAAAATGTGGAGCCCAAAACTGAATCCCATATTCTAGATGTGGCCTTACAAGTGATTTATAGAGGGGTAACAATACGTTGGGATCCTGGGATCTAATCTTTTTATACACCCTAAAATCTTGTTTGCTTTAGCAGCTGCTGCCTGACATTGAGTGCTGCTGCTCAGCTGATTTGTAATGAGAATACCCAAGTCCTTCTCCTGTTCTGTAGTCCTGAGTTTACTTCCATTTAATGTATACGCAGCTATAGGATTACTCCATCCTAGGTGCATTACTTTACAGTTATCAACATTAAATCTTATTTAAACAACAGGATACAATAGTATAAGGCCAAAAATGTTTTTTATTAAGAGATATTATTAAAAAAATGTTTTCAATAAACATTATAAAAGGTGCCACGAGATACAGGAAGAGGGCAGAAAACAGTTGAGTTCATCATCATAAGGATATTGGCTTGATTGTTAACAGGCAAATTTAAAAAAAGTGCACATTACATAAAAAGATTACTGACAAAAAGTTTGCATAGTTAGTCATATTGCAGAGTGCGTTCTATTTATATCAAATTCACGGTGTGACTTAAGTGCAGCAACAGCCAACATTCAAAGGGAATAAGACCCAAAAATGTAAAGTGTTTAGCTAGTGCTAAAGAAAGTTGTATACTTATATGCAGAGGCAGAGCGCAGAGTGTCGGGTGTCAGTGCACAGGGAACACACCGTGAACACTGCCAGCAATCAAAGAATATCTCTTAATAAAAATCATTTTAGGCCTTATACTATTGTAGCCTGTTGTTTATATGTTTAGTTGATGGCCCTACATAATTTAAAAAGGTGTGCTGTGTTTATTAAATCTTATTTGCCAAGTATCTGCCCATTCTGACATCTTATCCAGATCTTTTTCTAATACTGTACTATCGAGGTCAGTTATTAATATCCTACATAGTTTGGTGCCATCAGCAAAGACTGACACTTTACTATCTATCCCCTCCACAAGGTCATTAATAAAAAGATTAAAAATAACTAGTCCTAGACTGGGGGGGTAGGTCCTGCATCCCCGGGAGGATGCAGTTCCCTGTAGTGCCCTGAGAGGCTCAGGGGCGCTACATACCAGTACCTAACATATCATTTTATATTTTAAGGTACATTACACTGACTATGGCCTTCACACATGTCTAGATGTTATTCTATGTTAGGTGTAGCAAATTCAAACAATAATAATAATAATAATAATCTGATCTTGTAAACCAGATTCATTCTTTAACAATGCCCACCACATCATAGTCCATGGTTGACTTAAGAGTCTCCAATTCATTCATTTTGTTTGAAAGACTTCTTGCATTTCCCAGTAAACATTTAATACTATTAACAAATGTATTACTCCTAGCCTCCCTACTTTCCTTGCATGTCCCAGCCCCCCCATTCCTTCATTGAACCCTACCGTCTCACTGTATCTATGTGCTCTATCTATCCCCTTATTTGCTCCACTACCCTCCCTCCCCCCAGATCCTAGTTTAAAAGCTCCTCCATCCATCTGACCATTTTCTCCCCCAGCACAGCTGCACCCTCCCCATTGAGGTGCATCCCGTCCCTACCGTAGAGCCTGTAAGCGACTGAGAAGTCAGCCCAGTTCTCCGTTAAACTGAACCCTTCCTTCCTGCGCCAATTTCTAAGCCATGTATTTATCTCCCTAAGCTCCCATTGTCTTTCTAGTGACACTCGTGTCACCGGTAGTATTTATGAAAACACCACCTTGAAGTTCCTGGACTTCAGCTTCTCCTTGTTCTCAGTAATCATTTTTAAGGACCTTCCACCTGCCTCTAACTTTGCCCTTAATACCAATGTGCACCATGACTGCTGGGTTTTCCCCAGCCCCACCCAGCAATCTGTCTATCCAACCCACAATATGCCGAACACGAGCACCCGGCAGACAACACACTGTTCGGCATTCACAGTATCGGCGACAGATGACCCTGTCTGTCCGCCTAATTATAGAGTCCCCGACCATCAACATCTGTCTGTCCTTTGCTGCTCTCCTATTTCCCTCCTTTCTACAGCAGTTGTTTTCCTGGTTGCTAGTAGCAACGTCTAACTGTAGTGATCCTAGTCCTGGCCCTTCATTCCTAATATCCGCCACACAGGCATATTTACTAAGTTGTGCCAGATCAGGACTAGGCTCCCTGACACTTTTCCCTCTACCTCTTCTTCTGTTACCCAGCTACCTACCTCTGGGTCCTGACCTTCCCCTCCTCCACCCTCCTCCATAGCACTGGCCCCAGCCAGAGCCGCTCAGTGAGCTCTAAACTCCTCTCCAGGTTTGCAATGCTCCTGAGTGTTGTGAGCTCATATTTAGATCAGTTACCTGGGCTTCCAAATATGTAACACGCTGACATCGAGAGCAGACATATTCACCCTCCAACGGCTGCTCAAGGCAGGCATAATCTGACAAGACACACACCTGGTAGCATTGTCCATGGAGCCGCTATTAAATGGGGATGAACAGGACAGATAAAACTATAAAAACAACAATGGGAAACTTGTAAGGAAAACTCCACACTCTGCTCTTGTGTCACACTCTGATATTGTGCTTATACTATGCACTTCCCGGCCCCCTCAGACTTTACTGCCCCTCACAAGCTCAGTGACCCTCGCTTACTGTGGCCGGGGGAAATAGTTCTGGAACAATCTAGAAACAGCTGTGGCTACTGCCCCCTCAGACCTCACTGCTCATCCCTGGATTTCCAGGATATCTGCTCCATGTCCGTCCACGGCTTCCAGGATGTGTCCTGTCTACATACAGCCTCCATTACCTCACTGTGACCCCCTGACATAACCTCCCCTCACCCAGCACCATGACACCCAGCACAGCAGAGCCCTGCATACACTGAGGAGCTGACCATGTGACCCCTGACTCCTCCCCTCCATGTGACATCATCACAGGTCCTGTAAGCACAGAGCAGCCATATATCTAGTGTGCGGCTCTGCAGGTGGAGGTAGGTGCAGGGTATTATATATCTAGTGTGCGGCTCTGCAGGTGGAGGTAGGTGCAGGGTATTATATATCTAGTGTGCGGCTCTGCAGGTGGAGGTAGGTGCAGGGTATTATATATCTAGTGTGCGGCTCTGCAGGTGGAGGTAGGTGCAGGGTATTATATATCTAGTGTGCGGCTCTGCAGGAGGAGGTAGGTGCAGGGTATTATATATCTAGTGTGCGGCTCTGCAGGTGCAGGGTATTATATATCTAGTGTGCGGCTCTGCAGGTGGAGGTAGGTGCAGGGTATTATATATCTAGTGTGCGGCTCTGCAGGTGGAGGTAGGTGCAGGTTATTATATATCTGTGTGCGGCTCTGCAGGTGGAGGCAGGTGCAGGGTATTATATATCTAGTGTGCGGCTCTGCAGGTGGAGGTAGGTGCAGGGTATTATATATCTAGTGTGCGGCTCTGCAGGTGGAGGTAGGTGCAGGGTATTATATATCTAGTGTGCGGCTCTGCAGGTGGAGGTAGGTGCAGGGTATTATATATCTAGTGTGCGGCTCTGCAGGTGGAGGTAGGTGCAGGGTATTATATATCTAGTGTGCGGCTCTGCAGGTGGAGGTAGGTGCAGGGTATTATATATCTAGTGTGCGGCTCTGCAGGTGGAGGTAGGTGCAGGGTATTATATATCTAGTGTGCGGCTCTGCAGGTGGAGGTAGGTGCAGGGTATTATATATCTAGTGTGCGGCTCTGCAGGTGGAGGTAGGTGCAGGGTATTATATATCTAGTGTGCGGCTCTGCAGGTGGAGGTAGGTGCAGGGTATTATATATCTAGTGTGCGGCTCTGCAGGTGGAGGTAGGTGCAGGGTATTATATATCTAGTGTGCGGCTCTGCAGGTGGAGGTAGGTGCAGGGTATTATATATCTAGTGTGCGGCTCTGCAGGTGGAGGTAGGTGCAGGGTATTATATATCTAGTGTGCGGCTCTGCAGGTGGAGGTAGGTGCAGGGTATTATATATCTAGTGTGCGGCTCTGCAGGAGGAGGTAGGTGCAGGGTATTATATATCTAGTGTGCGGCTCTGCAGGTGGAGGTAGGTGCAGGGTATTATATATCTAGTGTGCGGCTCTGCAGGAGGAGGTAGGTGCAGGTTATTATATATCTAGTGTGCGGCTCTGCAGGTGGAGGTAGGTGCAGGGTATTATATATCTAGTGTGCGGCTCTGCAGGTGGAGGTAGGTGCAGGGTATTATATATCTAGTGTGCGGCTCTGCAGGTGGAGGTAGGTGCAGGGTATTATATATCTAGTGTGCGGCTCTGCAGGTGGAGGTAGGTGCAGGGTATTATATATCTAGTGTGCGGCTCTGCAGGAGGAGGTAGGTGCAGGGTATTATATATCTAGTGTGCGGCTCTGCAGGTGGAGGTAGGTGCAGGGTATTATATATCTAGTGTGCGGCTCTGCAGGTGGAGGTAGGTGCAGCTTATTATATATCTAGTGTGCGGCTCTGCAGGTGGAGGTAGGTGCAGGGTATTATATATCTGTGTGCGGCTCTGCAGGTGGAGGTAGGTGCAGGGTATTATATATCTAGTGTGCGGCTCTGCAGGTGGAGGTAGGTGCAGCTTATTATATATCTAGTGTGCGGCTCTGCAGGAGGAGGTAGGTGCAGGGTATTATATATCTAGTGTGCGGCTCTGCAGGTGGAGGTAGGTGCAGGGTATTATATATCTAGTGTGCGGCTCTGCAGGTGGAGGTAGGTGCAGGGTATTATATATCTAGTGTGCGGCTCTGCAGGTGGAGGTAGGTGCAGGGTATTATATATCTAGTGTGCGGCTCTGCAGGTGGAGGTAGGTGCAGGGTATTATATATCTAGTGTGCGGCTCTGCAGGTGGAGGTAGGTGCAGGGTATTATATATCTAGTGTGCGGCTCTGCAGGTGGAGGTAGGTGCAGGGTATTATATATCTAGTGTGCGGCTCTGCAGGTGGAGGTAGGTGCAGGTTATTATATATCTAGTGTGCGGCTCTGCAGGTGGAGGTAGGTGCAGGGTATTATATATCTAGTGTGCGGCTCTGCAGGTGGAGGTAGGTGCAGGGTATTATATATCTAGTGTGCGGCTCTGCAGGTGGAGGTAGGTGCAGGGTATTATATATCTAGTGTGCGGCTCTGCAGGTGGAGGTAGGTGCAGGGTATTATATATCTAGTGTGCAGCTCTGCAGGTGGAGGTAGGTGCAGGGTATTATATATCTAGTGTGCGGCTCTGCAGGTGGAGGTAGGTGCAGGGTATTATATATCTAGTGTGCGGCTCTGCAGGTGGAGGTAGGTGCAGGGTATTATATATCTAGTGTGCGGCTCTGCAGGTGGAGGTAGGTGCAGGGTATTATATATCTAGTGTGCGGCTCTGCAGGTGGAGGTAGGTGCAGGGTATTATATATCTAGTGTGCGGCTCTGCAGGTGGAGGTAGGTGCAGGGTATTATATATCTAGTGTGCGGCTCTGCAGGTGGAGGTAGGTGCAGGGTATTATATATCTAGTGTGCGGCTCTGCAGGTGGAGGTAGGTGCAGGGTATTATATATCTAGTGTGCGGCTCTGCAGGTGGAGGTAGGTGCAGGGTATTATATATCTAGTGTGCGGCTCTGCAGGTGGAGGTAGGTGCAGGGTATTATATATCTAGTGTGCGGCTCTGCAGGTGGAGGTAGGTGCAGGGTATTATATATCTAGTGTGCGGCTCTGCAGGTGGAGGTAGGTGCAGGGTATTATATATCTAGTGTGCGGCTCTGCAGGTGGAGGTAGGTGCAGGTTATTATATATCTAGTGTGCGGCTCTGCAGGAGGAGGTAGGTGCAGGGTATTATATATCTAGTGCGCGGCTCTGCAGGAGGAGGTAGGTGCAGGTTATTATATATCTAGTGTGCGGCTCTGCAGGTGGAGGTAGGTGCAGGGTATTATATATCTAGTGTGCGGCTCTGCAGGTGGAGGTAGGTGCAGGGTATTATATATCTAGTGTGTGGCTCTGCAGGTGGAGGTAGGTGCAGGGTATTATATATCTAGTGTGCGGCTCTGCAGGTGGAGGTAGGTGCAGGGTATTATATATCTAGTGTGCGGCTCTGCAGGTGGAGGTAGGTGCAGGGTCTCTATTATTTTCCTCTCCTTCATTTTCCTGTTTCTGTCGTCGTCTTTTGTTTGTTTTTATGACGACGCTGAAGTCGGTTGCTTATTTTTTCTGTTTTTTTGGGGTCTTTTTTACAGGTCTTTATCTACAGAAATAAACAATACCTTACACTGCAGTGCGGAGCCGGATGTGAATACACTGAAAAGCAGCAACAAAAATGATAAAATTGCCACAAAAATTGGCATCAAAGTGGTTCCGAAGGGCGCTATTGAAAGGGTTAAAGGTCTCCGCACTGCATTGTTCTCTATTATTGTTATTTTTTTGTGTTTGTTGTTTAACATGTAAAAAACAGAAAAAAATCCAAATAAGAAAACAACTTCAGCATCAAGTTTTTATTGTCGAGTGATATTGGTGGGAAAATAAGGGGTTCAGAATTTTTATTTTCTTTTTACTTCCCTGGTAACTGGGGCTGATATAATGACTCCGCAGTGACCATATCCTCTGAGTATGGGGAGAAGGCACCATCAGCTCTTTCTTTCAAAAATAAGACCTACCTGGAAAATAAGCCCTTGTAGGATCTCTGGGGCTTCTTTTGAGTATACTTGAAATATAAGCCCTACTCCAAAAAAACCCTATTTGTGGTTCCATAAAGAAGTGAACAAGCAGCAAAAAAAGTTAAAGAATACAGCAGGACTTGTCATCAAACAAAGCAGGCACCTCAAAAGAAAGTGAACACCCTCAAAAGAAAGCAAACCTCCCCCAAACCAGACCAGACCCCAAACAATTACAGTTGGGAAGTACCGCTGGTGGATGGGCTCTCACACAGAGATCTGTGTCACTGTCAGGTCCCTCACAGTTCCAGCTGCATTGCACTGCAGAGCTGTATATACAGTGACAGAGAAGGCAGAGGCAGTAATAAACCGTCTGTGCCTTATGTAGAGACAGACGGATTTCCTCTCCGTTGCTACATGTTTGTGTATAGATTCACTGCTATGTTATGATATTGTATAACATCACTGCAGAGTAGGAGTCAGATGGCCCGGATGTGTAAAGTCTGCGAGCTCCGAAACCAGTTAGGAATATCTAAACTTTGTTATTTACATAATGTTTCTAGTTTAGGAGTGAAATGTAATGTGGGCACATTTTTTATTTGGATTAATGTTCACTATTTTGCTGCCTTCATGCATGAAATGGGTGGTAAATTGTGCGCGTGAGCGAGTGCACAGATCTGGACACCATCTTTGGAGCTCTGTGACCCTTGTATAAGAGGGACCCCGCTACGGTCACACTTGTCTCCGTCATCTGATTTCCGTACAAGCGCTCTCACTGTGACGTATCACTAGAGTCTTGAGATGGGGAAACCAATTCGCAGGACCCCGATGCAGAGGCCAGGTCAGTAGTCTACTGGTGCTGAACAGGAGCTATGTGAACATTTTCTTTTATTCTTAAAATAAACAACAAAAGAAATCGCACAGGCCCCATATGAATCAATGCTGGGCCCCTCTGCTTCCGTTAGAAACAAGAATACATTGAATCCTAATTCCATCGCCCTGTTCTTAACTGAAAAACTTCGAAATGTTTTGTTTTTGCTCTTATGTATTTTCCTACTCTTATTCCGGGAGCAATTGTTCTTTTATTTTCCACCCACATTCCCGAATGTACTGGAGATTAAGTAAAAAAAAATGTTTAAAACAACTGAGAGTCCTCAGTGGTTGATACCTTTCAATGGCTAACTGAAAAGATGGTAATAATAGCAGCTCTCGAGACTACTCCGGTCTCTTCATCAGGCATGGTATAACACAAAATCTGAAGAGTCACATATTTATACACTACAGGACATAGAATAGAGAGGTAAATAAGAAGAGTTATGTGAAGCAGAGCGATCAGTATGGGAAGGGGGCAAACTGTTGTGGCAGTAAATATTAGAGCCCTTCATAGATAAGGAGTGTAAAAGTTTTATTGTCCTCTGATTGAGGTCTGGTCCAGAGTTGTGAAGCCCCCAGATAGTCTGAGGAGCACATTTCTTAATTGATGTAAAATGACATAAATCCATGTGACCCCTTAATTCCTGCTCTGAAGGTGTCACCGGTCATCATAAGTTTGTATTCACAGACTCTTCTGTCTCTCTGGGTTTTGAAGTTTCCTTTCAATACCAGGAATTTCATGTCCATGATGCTGTGGTCTGGGTTACAAAAAAGAAAAAACAAACAGATTACAAGAGCCACTAATATCAAGAAACCATCTCCTACATTATAAAACTAAAGAAGAAAACAACTGGGTACCTCTTGTGATCACCTACAATCCAAATCTGGAGGTGTTAAGGAGGAGCTGCATGGAAACTACAACCATTAGTGCAAATTCAAATTAAAGGGAACATGTCACCAGATTTGGCACCTATAAGCTGCGGCCACCACCAGTGGGCTCTTATATAGCATTTTAGCATGCTGTATATAAGAGCCCAGAACGCTGTGTAGAACAAAAAAAATCACTTTATAATCACTTTATAATACTCACCTAACGGGCGATGCGTTGGACCGGTTAGATGGGTGTCTCCGTTCTCCGGTACCGGCGCCTCCTCTTTCAGCCACCTTTATCCTCCATCTTCTGAAGAATGGGTGCATGACGCATCCTATGTCATCCACAATAGCCGTCATTGAGGTCCTGTTAAGGGCAGATCAAAGTGCGCCTGCGCAGGACCGAAATGCTGGCTAGTATGCATGTGGTAGGACGCATCATGCACCCATGCTTCAGAAGAAGGAGGACAAAGATGGCCAAAAGAGAAGGCGCCGGACCCGGAGAACGGAGACGCTCATCTGACTGGTCAGCATCACAACGCCAATTTAGCTGAGTATTATAAAGTGATTTTTACATTCTACACAGCAGCCTAGGCTCTTCTATACAGCATGTTAGAATGTTGTATATAAGACCTCACTGGTGGTGGCCGCAGCTTATAAGATGCCAAATCTAGTCACAGATTCCCTTTAAAATCTATTTTTCCAGATCCCCCACTTCTGTGTTTTAGGCAGCCCCCGAATCCAAGAAGCATCATTGTCAGAAGCTCCCTGTCCTCTCCAGCAACAGGAACATTTCCCTGCAACCAGAAAACATGTAACACCTGTCCATTTATACTGACAACGGACAAGATAAAGATTCCCAGATCACATCAGGACTACAAGATCACAGGGACCTTCAGCAGCACCACAACTAATGTGGTGTACTTAATTATATGTATCAAATGTCCAACTGGGGGTCTGTATGTAGGTTAGAGAGGACAACAGCTCAGGACAAGGATGAATTCTCGTCGCCACACAATAAGAGAAAAAAGGATTAATCTACCTGTGACCAAACATTTATGTATCCCAGATCAAAGCATCATGGACATGAAGTTGCTGGTATTGAAAGGAAACTTCAAATCCCAGAGAGACAGAATGGTTTGGGAATATAAACTTATGATGACCGGTGACACATTCAGAGCAGGAATGAAGGTGTCATATGGATTTATGTCAATTTACATCAATTAAGAAATGTGCTCCTCAGCATCTGGGGGCATCACAACTTTGGACCAGACCTCAATCAGAGGACAATAAAACTTTCCCCCTCCTTATCCATGAACTGCTGCAATATTTACTGCCAGAACTGATTGTCCCCTTCCCATATTGATAGTTCTGCTTCATGTCGCGGGCGGGGAGGAGGACGCTGCGCTCACCCACTGCTCGGGTCCGACACTGCTACTGCTTCGCTTGCTGCTCGGTGGCTCGAGCGGTGGGCCGGATCCGGGGACTCGAGCGGCGCTCCTCGCCCGTGAGTAAAAAGGGGAATGGTTTTGGGGATTTATTGTCCGTGACGCCACCCACGGTTGTAGTGAGGTTGTGACACCACTGCTGCTCTGGACGGGGATCCCGGGAGCGATGACCGGGAGCAGCGCAGTTGTTGTTTTCTCCCCTCCGTGGGTAGGGGGTTGGTTGTCCTGGGGCCCGGTGAGGGAGGGATGTGTGGCAGGCGGGTTACGGGGCCTGGTGAGGTGCAGGGTCGCGGGGGCAGCGGGGTGCCGCATGGCACAGTGGTACTCACTCAGCCAATGATGAATGCAAAGTCCTTGGTAAAACACACGGCTGGATGGACGGGGCCCACTGACGGCTGCGGTGGTTTCTGCTCCCGGTAGGTTGATGGTAGCCGTCTTTCCCTGCACCTTTGGTCTGTCTGTGGTACTGATGGCTTCCCACCGGTAACCCGCTCCCCAGCTTGGATGGATGCTGAAGGAGCCCCTTTTGCCCGCAGGCTCTGGCCCTGGGAACTGTAGCCTTGGCGGTGACTGTGTTTCCCTTCACAGTTTGAGCTGTTGCCTTCTATCGGGTCTTGACTGCTGGGAAACCCAGGAGGTTCCCTTCGCTAACGGATTTGACCGGTTTTACGGCGACTCCAAGCCTGGTCGGGGTCCGTAAGCCCTGCCGAATGGTGCTGGCTTCTCTTCGTTCCCCGATCCGGTACCGGCGGGCCACCGCCCGACCCCGGTCCTTACGGTTCACTCCAATCGGCCTCTCCTGCAGACGGTCACCACCGTCTGCCAACCTTGCTGTATGTGCCCGGGCCACGTACCCGGACACGGTCAGTCAGTTGCTCCTCTACCACTTCACTCTCAAACTAATCTGATCTCACTTCCTTTTCCCGCCTCCAGGACTGTGAACTCCTCGGTGGGTGGGGCCAACTGCCTGGCCCACCCCGTGGTGTGGACATCAGCCCCTGGAGGGAGGCAACAAGGATTTTATCTGACTTCGGTGTGCCTAGCCGGGGTGTGGGGTGTGCTGCTGCAGTACCCGTGATGACCTGGCTTGTCCAGGGCGCCACATTCACATAACCTGTCTTATTTACTGCTCCATTCTATGTCCTGTTGTGTATAAATATGTGGCTCTTCAGATTTTGTGTTATACTGAGCCTGATGAAGAGACCTGAGTAGTCTTGAAAGCTGCTATTATTACCATCTTTTCAGTTAGGTATTAAAAGGCATCAACCACTGAGGACAGTTCTTTTAAATTTTATCTCTACTGGTTAACATGGTACAAAGATAGATTTTATTTGGAAATTAAGTAAAAATTGAAAGTACGGTGAAAATAAATAAATAACTAATTCCACCATTGTTCTTTTAGTGTTGTTTTTACTACATTCATTGTGTGCTGAAAGTGAGCGGTCAGCGTGATTCTCCAGGTCAGTGTGATTACGGCAATATCAGACTTGCACATTTATTATTATTAAGTGGTGACTAGAGATGAGCGGAGCCGTAGACGTTCGGCTTCTGCTGATCCAGCTGAACTTTTTTAAAGATTGGTTTCGGACCCGAACGTGACCTGAACTTCATTTGAAGTCACTGATTGGCAGTTCACGTCTCCGCCCACATGCAGCCATAAACACATCACTTCCAGGGGAGGTCAAGTTTTTTCCATTTTTTTTGTTTTGTTTGTGAACACTACATCCCATCATGCTGTTGTTACCCCCAGTGTGAGCCGATCAAACACTGAAAGGGGCTCAAACCAGGCTGACCACCGAGCGTACCCGAGCACAGCGATGCTCGCGAGAGTGGTTTGCAGTCTTAACACCCCCGAACTCCAAACTTGAACTTAGTTTTCTTGGAAAAGTCTGAGTTCGTACCAAAAAAACAAAATTCAGTTTTGCTCATCTCTAGTGGTGAATAAAAATCTCTTTTGTAAAAAAAAAAAAAAAAAAGAATGTTTCGCCATTGACTGACACTGGTAACATTATTATTTTTGCATCAATGGAGTTGAGTGAGGACTTGTGTTTTCTTGAGCCGACATTTTCATTGATACCATTCTAGGTGTAATATGAATAATTGATCACTTTTCATTGTATTAATACTGCTATAAAATGATATCTCACCTCCCCTATCTGAATTAATTTTCCATATCGGCTCATCTCCTTCCCATTCAGGTCTTTATAATATCGGATCCTCTCAGTGGAGATCTTCTATATAACAGAATTCTCCTGATTGCCCCGTGAAGGATGGATATGGACAGGGACAAGATGGCGGAGAGGATATTACACCTCACCCTAGAGATCCTCTTCCGGCTTACTGGGGAGGTGAGAGATTCTGATGACGTCACATTACATCATTCTTATCTATGGGAATAACAGATGGACAGAACTGGAGAGGTGAGGACTCTGGAAATGTCTGGAGTGAGATTTATTACTGTGTCTCTCCATAACCAGGATTACACAGTAGTGAAGAAGACCTCTAGTGAGCACTGTCAGGCCCCTATGTCTGAGGGATGGGGAAGACCCCTGAGCCCAATCACGGGGCCTCCACCTCACCCCCCGATACATGAGGACATCAATGACCAGAAGATCCTAGAACTCATCTACAAGATGATTGAGTTGCTGACTGGAGAGGTGACACTGCTGGGAATGCTGGGACATTATACAGTAACGCTATGAAGGGATCGGGGGTGACGGTATCATTGTATGTGTCAGGTTCCTGTAAGGTGTCAGGACGTCAGCGTCTATTTCTCCATGGAGGAGTGGGAGTATTTAGAAGGACACAAAGATCTGTACAAGGACGTCATGATGGAGGATCCCCAGCCCCTCACATCACCAGGTAATAGACAGGACTAAATTCACACGGCCTATAATTATCTGTATGTAAGGAATGAATTCAGTCCCTGTATGTGTCTCCTCCAGTTCTATCCAGTAAGAGGACAACACCAGAGAGATGTCCCCGTCCTCTTCTCCCACAGGACTGTAAACAAGAAGATCCCGATGTTCCTCAGGATCATCAGGTAGATGGAGAGAAGGTGACATGAAATCTCCCTATGATGTGTAGACGGCTGTGAAGGTCTTGTGCTCAGTCTTGTTTTATCCTCCAGTATTATATGTGTTATACTTGTGTAATGAGAGCGGTGGAGATGGCAGGATTAGAGCTGATCATAGATGGGACTTCTCCATTTGTCTGTGACTTTTACAATATTTGTTTCAGGGTGAAGATCTACCCCATATTAATACTACAGAGACATATGTGAGGGGTGATGAGCGGAGTAAAGAGGAGATTCCTACAGATAACCGCCCAGGTGAGTAGTGACCACTAAATGCAGAGAAGTCACAGATTCTTCTCAGTCACAGGCTGTGGCTGCTTTATCCGTGGTGTAGTCTGGCCATATCACAATCAAGTGGTCCCCATTCTGCCACTAAGCCAATGTGTTGAAATTGTCCCCATTACTTGGGCATTGGAGGTCCTTCTGTTGGAGTTAGAGGTTGCGTACTCACAGCTGCCCAGATCTCCAAACTACAAAGCCAAATGGCAGTGACTCGCCCACTCCAGGGCTATGGGACACCCGGTGCCGGGCCGGACTAGTCCGGGGGGTCGTCAGTGGTGGCGGGGCCCGACTCCGCGGCCCTGGTGGGTGTCAATTAAATAGGCTGGTGACTTGGGGTGAATAAAGTTTATATTTGTCGTGACGCCACCTGTGGTTTGCGGTTGTTAAGCCGCCGCTGCTGTGTGAGGCCTCCGGGGTGATGGAATGGCAGCTAGGATGGTACTGCTCCCCACAGGTGGAGCGGTGCCCCGGGGACACTGTTGGAGCTCGTGAAAGTCTATGCAGGCGACAATAACTGAGACAACACCAGAGGGTGCAATTCCAAGGTCTTTACTCACACTTCCTGGGCTTAAGCACACTGGTGCCTCTGGACTGCTGAGATCCACTGTCAGGGACCTCCGCCGATCCTGGGTAATTCCTGGAGTGAAAGCCGGTACCCTTCTCTCAAGTGTCTCTGTCTGCAGCTGTCTCCTTAAACCTTGCCTTTGTAGGATGAACCTGGCTCGGCCTCCACAACAGCCTCCGGGCTGGGAGCTCGCCTGACGGTTATTTGCCCCCTTTCTAGAGGTTCTGCTGTGGGCTGTGGCCCGGGGAGTTTGCAACTTTCCCTGGGCCTCGGTTTTTACTGTTGGAGATGATTTTTCACTCCTCCGGTTTCTAGGGACCGTCCCCTGTTGCAGCTTGATCCCTCCACCGATGTTCCTGTGGAACAGGCCACCAGCTCAAAAGCTCTCTGTGGCCCTGGAATCCCTTCTCTTCCTCTGCTTGGTGTCACCTGGACCCTCTGAGTCCCAGGATCTTCACCAGGAAGCGTCACTTTCTTCTCTTAGCTCCTGTCTGACTAGAGCTTTCTTTCTGCTTCTCCTTCTTGTCTGCCTCACGCAGACCTCCTCCTCCTTCCTCCCTCTCCAACTTCAACTTCCACTCTCTCCTCTACTTGACCTTCCTTTCCCTGTCTGCTCTCTGGTGGCTCCTCCCACCTCCCCAGTTGCTAAGCTGTACCCTATAGGAGCAGGGATGGGTCTTACGGCCCCTCCCAGCATGCAGCATGGGAGGGTAGCTGCCACTGTCCCTGGTCCCAGTGTGTACCTAACAATGGGTGTAGTGTAGATTTGCCTGGGGACCGGCGTTCACTCCTTTCCTTACCTAGAATGGGACATCACACCACTGGCTGGGGTGCAATGTTCCTGTGGCGACGGAAGCCTCAGGGGCGCCACAGCAGTGTAGCACCCAGGGATATGGGGTACTCGGTTCCGGGTTATTTACGCTCTGGGGATATCACGATGGTGGCTGTTACCCGGTTCCGTGCCCTGGCCCCTTTTTGTAATGGGGGATTTTTACAGGGGATATTTGAATAGAGGTTATTTGTGACGCCACTTGCGGTGTTGCAGCTAAGTGTAGGAAGCCGCCGCTGCAGTGTCTCTACTGGGGCTGATGGTATGAGCAACTAGTATGATAGTCCCTCCGCAAGTAGGGTATTGCCCCAGCGGGTATATGGTGCAGTCAGCGTCGGAAGAAGGAGTCCAGATATTGATTCAGTGCAACTGGTTTACTCACGTTGGGATGGTTGCCCGAGGCTGGCTGGTTTTGCCTCCAGGTCCCCTTCGTCCCAGTGCCAGTCTGGTTCTTTGGTACCTTCTTCCCCTGCACCTGTCTCTGGTA